>NW_026571047.1:2991038-3323538 GCF_026225935.1 Boleophthalmus pectinirostris
TAACTGGGTTACTGTCATAGCCAGGATACTGGAACCGGGTTACTGCGTATACATGTACCATGAAGAAACCGGGATACTCAAAAAACCCGATCATAACCGGGTTATTGATGTGCATGTAAACGCACTCAGTGTCACAGAAGAGTCTGTCTCACATGTTCAGACTGTTCCAGGTTTTAGCTGCATGAACCTGAAACTCTGACTCCCCGTGTTTAGTCGTGACTCTGGGCACCAGCAGGAGGCCGGTCCCTGAGCTCCTCAGAGTGTGAGATGTTCATATGACACTAACATGTCACAGATGGACTTTGGTGCTCGGACATGGAGACACTTGTACAAGCAGAGCTGCTTTAAAGTCTCTGAGCCACAGGAGCCAGTGCAGAGACCTGAGCACAGGACTCATGTGCTCATACTTCCTAGTTCGAGTCAGGACTTGAGCTGCAGCGTTCTGGATGTTCTGCAGCATCTCACAGCTCGTTTGGAGAGACCAGTGAGGAGAACATTACAGTATCTAACCTACTGGAGACAAACGCATGGTACGCAAAACTCTTCCTGATTGGTTGATTACACACTACAGAAACACCCATTAATGAGTTTCTGTTGTAAATGGTCACATTTTCTATAGCGCTTTTCCACCTTTAAGGCACTCAAAGCGCTTTACAACAAGGAACCACTCACCCATTCACACACCAGTGTATGCAGACACTGTGGCAAAGTGTCTTGCCCAAGGACACAACAACAGCATTCATCTGTGGGAGCTGGAATCACACCAGCCAACCTGTGGGTCAGTGGATCTGACCACTCAACCTGTGATGTTTTATGTCAAGAATGGAATAGAACCACCAACATGCATGCATGTCTGGAATGCCCATGCTGCAGACCTACCCTCGTTTTTTTTTTTCTTTTTTTTTTTTTCAGTTGTACCAAAATGACTACATAATGCTGCCAAATGCGTACCACTGATTAAGAAAATAAAACTGGAGAATCAAGTACGTACAGAGCCGTGGTCGTGATAGTGAACGTGGGGGTAGATTTTCAATACGGCGTCTTAAAAATAAGTGATTAAAGATTGCTCAACCATGCATGAATCCACTCCAGATACAAATGTGTGAGCAAATGGTGAGTGGAAACAATTATAACATGGGTAAAAATTATGCAAAAAGTCGATTATTTTCTTTTTTTTTGCATAATAGGTCTGCTTTAAAATCCGCCGCTTATTACTGCGAACTGCCAGTGTGAAGAAATTACACCATTTTAGATCAGCACAATGTAAAATGCAATAATTGTTCAAATAAAAAGGAGGAAAAAAAATAAAAAAGAGAGTGCTTGTAATGTGCAGGCCCTGTTATTAATCACTGCAGTTTTCCTCTCCTCCACACTTCAGGGGCTTATCTGTAAAGTGTCATTGGCCTGAGCGCTCTGCCTTCCTGTGCACATCGTCCGTGAAAAATGACCCCGGCCTCCTCCGGCGCGCAGGCTTTTGGCCCCGGTCCCTGGGGTGTGCTGCACTCACAGCGATTCAGGGCTGAGCTCCAGTCACGGTGAGGGCTGGAGAGGGCCATTACCGGTCACACGCTCAAACACTTAACCCTGATGAGTTTGGAAATGTGCTCTTTGTTCTTTTGACGTTTTTATTGGTTTTATTTTTTCTATCATACTGGGTTATTGTGTTGTTTTATAATGTATTAACTGCGGTGATGGAATGAACACTTTGAAAAATGTTTTAAGAGTTTACAGAGTACTGAATACCTGCATTAAAATGTATTTCCTAACATATTCTGATGCATGGTCCAATCAGAGTATTGTGTTCTAAATACAAAGAATGATTTTACATTGAGTGGAAAAAGCAATGCAGGATTAAAACCAGCTTTGTTTTTGTTTGTTTGTTTCTTTCACTCTCAATTATGCATTTATTTATCACTAACTGGAGAAGGAAAACACATACATGTATTCAGAATATGTATTCTCGGTACATGTGTTCAGTTACTTGCCAACATGGGTTAAATTTAGGGTGACCATATTTCTGTTGGTGAAAACCCGAACACCTTACCAGGGTGGGAGGCAGGGCCTCAACACTGAGCTAGTCCCACCTCGCAACCTGTGCACATGGTCTCCCATTTGTCCAGACTGGAACAGAAAACTGATCATTTCTTGTACAAGTCATTGTAAAATGCACATTTGTGTTTCGGCATGTTGCAGACTGACCAACCGTTTGTGTCTCGCTCCTTCTGAGTTACAGAGAGCTACGAGAGACGCTCGATTTAATGGCCCCAATGAACGATCAGGAAAACCTGGAAAACCCTGGACGCCCAGGACAGGACGCAAAAAATGGACATGTCTGCAGAAAGACATTTGGTCACCCTTGTTAAATGTGCAGGATGACAAAAGAGTTGTGTAGCATTTTTTGAGTGCAATGGAATGAAATGAGTTTGGACAAATTATTCATGCTGACTTTATATTGGACACCTTTGCAAAGGTAGTTGAAAGGGACAGTCTGGAATTTTGGACACAGGACCTCATTTCCTAGTGAGCCAGAGTGTTGGAGACGTGTGGAGAGTGTATTTGCAGAGGTCGCTGGTGTTAGACTAGTGCATGTCAATGGTCATAGTTCTCCTGCCACTAAAAACAGTCTTACCCACTCCACATAACACCCAAACAAATCTATTATTACACCAGACTGTTGATCCAATCCAGTTCATTCCAACTTTATTTGTATTGCACATTTTATAAACAAAACAGTTTCCAAAGTGCTTCACATAGCAATGTAAAACATTTACTTAAAAAAATTAAATTAAATAAAAAAAAATAATAATAATCTGCAGAATTATATTTCAATCATGAAGAAACTAATAGAATCAATACATAAATAAAATCATAATAATAAAATCAATGAACAAAATTACATACAAATTACAATAAAGCAGTACTAAAAAATAATAATAATGATAGATAAAGAAATAAATAAATAAAAAAATAAAATAAAATGAAATAAAATAAAATAAAATAAAATAAAATAAAATAACATAACATAACACAGAGGACCACACAACTCCCGCGGTATTACAAGCCAGAGAATAAAAGTGGGTCTTAAAATGACACGTAAAACACTCTACTGTCGATGTGAATGTCGGTGTTGATAGAATAATGTTTGACATCAAACCTCGCATCGCAAGAACCGTCACATGTTGAGGGACTATTTTCTCAGTAACAGTGGAGTTTTACTCTGCCAGTGGGATAGGTGTTAGGTGATATCAATCCACCGCTACCAAACTTTCTATCAGGAAGTACAATTCACTGCTGCTGCTCAGACAAAAAACCTTCAAATGCAGGGTTGGTTTTACTTCTAAAATTATTCTATCGATACAGACATTCACATGGACAGTCTGGTGTAATAACAGATTTGTTTCAGCATCCACAATGAAAACGACTCAAATACATACTAGTGTGAATGGGGCCTCGGAAATGAGGTCCTATGTCCAAAATTTCAGACTGTCCCTTTAAAGGTGCGTGATATTACTTTTCTAATGAAGAATCTGCCATCTTCTTGTTTCCTTGAAGATGTAATGACATTGATTAGAATGCCCCACAGTATAGCATAACACTGAAGACAAGCAGGTGATGTTACCAGGCCAGGTTACAGGTCAGCTCTAAGGAATGGCAAGCCCACTCACTGTAAGAATCCATATGTCTAATGCAATACTGTGGAGAATTCCAAGCAAAGCGACAGTATTGTCATAGGCTGCGTTCACACTGCAGCCTGACGTGACCCAAATCCGATTTTTTGGTCCGTCTGCCTACCTGTATCTGATCTTTTAATGACAGTCTGAATGACACAGATCTGATTTTTTTTTTCAAATGCGATCCAGACCACTTGGATATGTGCTCCTAAAACCGATACATATTTGATCTTTTGACATGTGACTTCAGTGAGACACAAATGTACACAAACGTTCTTCTCGTCATACGAAAATTGTTAATGAACTCCGTGTCACTGAAGCGAAGCACATCGCTCATCCCACCACTCTTGGCTACGTCTCTGCATCCACACATTCCTTTCAACGGTCTGCCCCACAAAAAGCCACGGACAAAAACCTCGTCCTTCTCGTTCTCAATCTCCTCCTTACAACAAGTAAGCTGTTCATGTTCTGGCTCCGGTACGAGAGGAACTTTAAAATCTCCAGGTGCTCAATGCTGCGTCCATGTTTGGACTTTGAACTTTCGTAAACACAGAGACGCTCGCTGCGGTTGACGTCGTTGTGTCTCCAGTGCACATGTGGGACACTTTTGGGCCTTTTAATGTTCACACTGGAGTCACATACAAGTCACATTTAATTGGAAATGTGAACGACCTCGAAAAAACATCGGATTTCACAGAAAACATCCAAATTGAGCGTTAATCCCTGGAGTCTGAACATAGCCTTAGAGATGAGCAAATGGAGAAATTCAAGCTTCACCTGAAAAGTTCCATAGTGCACCATTAAAATTGCACACACTCCCACTGGTGTGTAATTATCATGTGTGTTCTCAAATGTGCCGTGACAGAGAGAGTGTGATTAGGTGCCTGTGCCTTAGGCTGGTGGTATATTGACACGTTTCAGTGACGCTGGGGGGGACAGCTCCGTAGTTACCATGGAGACACAACGAACACACCGAGATCGGAAACAGAGCCTGAGAGGATTTTACATTTGTAATGTCTTTATTATTTTTTAATGAGGTCAGCCGTGTCACAAACAAATCACTCATTAATCAGTCAGGCTTAAACACCACCAGCAATCAGATGTTGATTTCTGACACGTGTGAAATGAGGGAGATCGCTGGTCACAGATCAGTTTGAACTAACTCAAGCTTTTTTTTTTTTCCTCATAAGCAACCATATTTGTTTTGATAGAAAAAGACCATGCATGTGTCTGACTGAGGAGTGCTTGTTAAATATTGATCTATTTAGTTTACACCAGTCAATAAAAAATAACAAGTTCACAACCTCAAATAATAATGAAAGTAAATGTGAATATCTAAATAAATATAACAAATCTGGACAGGAATATCTTAGGAACAAAAGGATGCTCCTCTTTTTATGGAAATGAACAACAGGGGCACTAGAGCAGCAATAATGAGACAACCACTAAAACAGGACTGGTTTTGCATGTGGAGTTCATTTCAAGTTTCTTCCTCTTGGTATTTTTTGGCTGTTTTTCCTCTAGTGCTGCTTTGGCTACTGTGATTATCACTACTGGAAGTATGAGGCTGTTCCTTAAGGCCAAATTATAGTTCTGGTCATTGAACAATGGCGACTGAGCGGGAAAGGATGCTGATGGAGTTGGATATCCATTTGGAGTTGGATATCAAGGAACAAATGCTTCTGGTACAAATATTGGCAAAGAAACAAAAGAGAAGACATAGAAGGTGGGCTGGTACGCTCTTTGAATGAGGAGCAGTAAACTGGAGTACTGGAAATGTATGTAGTGCAGATTTACATCTTGTCTCCGTCGCTCTCCCTTGCTGTTTTCATCGCTTTGACGTGTAGTTACAAAATTTCAGAGGTGCACGTCGGTCGACACAGATTTTCTGCAGAGTGATTTCAAGGTGAATCAGACGATTTGACGCACGGCCATAAATTGGGCTTTAATCCTACAGAAGTTGCAGCGACAGTCTCCAGAACATGGTGGAGATTTCAGGAGACAGGCAGTTACTCTAGGAGGTCTGAACAATGCCGTAGAAGGTCCTCAACTCATCAGCAGAACCCATATGTGCTCCTTTGTGCAGGAGGAACAGACTCAGCACTGCCTGTGTCCTACAGAATGATCTCCAGCAGGACACGTATGAATTTCTTTGCCATGTCCTGTCATGGACTCAGCACCATGGAGATCACCTGGCTAGAAAACACTGGCTAGAAAACACCAGTCTGTCACCAGAATTGGCAAGTACGCCACTGGTGCCCTGAGCTTTTCACAGATGAGAGCAGGTTCACCCTGAATACCTGTGAGTCTGGAGAAGACGAGGAGAACACTCTGCTGCTGCACCATGGTTCACATGAGCAGTTTGGTGGTGGGTCAGTGATGTTCTGGGGAGGCAGATCCATGGAGGGACACACAGACCTCTACAGGCTAGAAAACACCACACCTCTGATGCCATGAGGTATCACGATCAAACCCTTGAACCCACTGTCAGACCCTACACTGGTGCAAAAGGTCCTGGGTTCCTCCTGACACACACACACACAAAAAAAAAAAGTGTATGGTAACACAAAAGCTTTATTTCTTTTGTTTAATTAATGTTATTCTTATTATTCTTGTTATTCTTATTATTTTTTTATTTAACCCTCATCAGTACATGTACCAAAACCTACTAATCTGTACACCTGGGGTCCACACTGACCCCAACATCATATTATATATTTCCCATAAGTGTGCAGGTAACAGTTGTCTCCAAATGAGGTTTTTGACAAGTGTGACAACCTCAGATACTATAAATAAAGAAACAACGAAATTCATTTGGTATAACTTGCAATTCATCAATGAAAAATGAAATAATAACCTCACGTTTTTTTTCTCTTTTTTCACATTTGTGTCACTTTTGGTGCAAAATCACATGTAAGCTGAGTTTTTTTTTTTTTTTTTTTTTTTTTATGTTCTGATGCATCATTGATGCTAACAAAGAAAATACATCATAGGTGTTTTTTTTTTGGTATAGAGTAAACAGAATTAGCCTCTTTGGTACTGGGGTCCACGCAGACTCCACAATAACAAAAAATATGTTTGAAGAAAATGTGGGTGTCTCATCAAAAACTTAAGGTGTGTGATCACAATAGACTGTCATATTGGCAAGAAAATCAACACGGGGCCTTTTGTATCTTGCTTGAGTTCGAGCCATATTGTCAGTTTCTACAACAACGGAAATCACGACAAGTGATGTGAATTTATTGTCAATGCAAATGTAAGTCTTTCTTAACTTAAATGAAACAATATGCAACTCTGGTATCTGTCAGAGAAATATCAAAAACAAATAATAACCAGATGTTAGACACCTGGTTCCCAAATTAATTTTTTGTCTACGCACCACATAAATAATGGTAAAGAAATGAGCTCTTGGGCATGTGATAGCAACAAGTTGGGTGACAACTACCTAAATGGACCAAGAAAAAGACACAACGCAACCAGAAATATGGTGACGTTCTTACACCTGGGGTCCGCATAGGTTAATTAATTTATCTCTGCTTTTTTTTTTTTTTTTTTGCAGTGTACACTAATGTAAGCTAATGTTTACACAATATTCTTATCACTACAACTGTTTGTCCTGATCCAATTATTAATCCCCACGCAGCCCACGGAGCCTCGCCTCTCCCCAAACCCACAACCGCCTCATCCCCGAGACCCCCGCAAGCCCACGCCGCTCCAAATCATTGAATCCTGCCGCTTTTCCCCCCGCAGACCCCCACCGCGTCTCGCCGGGTAACTTTCCAACCACCCGCCACGAGCAAACGCCGCTACCTTGATTTGCCCCCGCATCTCCGCTCCCCGCCTCACTTACCAGATACAACGCTGTCACTATCACTTGTTTTTTTTCCTGTTCGCTGTCAATGAGATGTCAGGCGGTGATGATGATTTGGCGCAGAAATCCCCCCCCCCCAGGAGACGTGATGCCGGCTCTGTTTTTTTTTGTGAGTGGAAAAACTGCACCGCGACAAAGCCAGGTGTGGAATTTCAATAAGGCTGCGAGCGAATCTACAAGCTTCGCACAGATGGCGGAATGCCGGGGAAGGTATGGTATCTAGGTCAATAGTCGGATTGGTTTATGTATTCAAAACTCACTCGCTTTCAGTGGCCAAATAAGGGAGCAGCACTGAGTCAATACCGTGAGTACTTTGAGAGGGAAATATCTATCTGCGGGGAATGCTGAAGTTGAGCCGAAGGTAATAAAGAACGGCGTATTGACAGTGGAAAGCCAATATCCCTACTTACTGTGTATATCATCGACAGCTCTCATTTGAATTTTCATTTTAAAGTCCGACTACAGAGCGGAATGATGCTGAATTATTCAAGTCGGTGGCTGGTGAAACAGTGGAAATACGATAGCGAGGTTTACCAAGGCTTTTTTAAACACTTTTCAGATAACTTCAAATGTAATGACGGAGAATAAAGTCGGGGCTTTACGGATCCGCGAGTAAAATGACTCAGACTGCGGAAGCTCACGCGTAACAATAGGGGACAAAGAGTGAAATGTGTAGTAATAAAATGGAAATTTCAAAATAATTTAAGGCGTATACTGGATTTTTTACTGTCAAATGTGGGAAACAGAACTAGTCCGCTGTTATTTATCACTTTATGGACTTCTTATGCGTTCTGAGTGGCCGTATTATACATTTTTATGCAGCGTCAGAGCACTTTACGTCAAGGAAAATTTATACACCGTCGCACGCAGAGACTGGGGGCGAGGTGGGTTAAGTATATTGCCCAAGGATACAACAGCAGTGTTCATCTGAGGGAGCTGGAATCAGACCGCCAATCTGTTTATGGCCCCGTCCACACTAGGTCGTATTCGAGTCGTTTTCGTTGCGGATGCAGTGTTCGTTCAGGCTAATTCGATTGAAAACTGCTCTAGAGTCAGAACGATCTGGTGCCGTCAGCTCTCACGAATTCATCTGAGTACGGATCTGATCCAGCACTGTGTGGACTCCTGAAAACACTGATACTCTGATGTAGATCTGTGCGCCGCAAAGTAATTCACCGCCAAAACACTAAGAGGCCAGAATATCTGTCCATTCATATAAACGTCTGTGTGTACGACCTGCAGACGTATAAACTCTGAAAAGTTTAACATGATCCATCTCCAACGCGACAGAAACACAGAACAGACTCACCATCAGCAGAACACCCCTCTGTCACAGAAAGAACACTCATATTCCACTGAGTCGTGACCTTTAGTCCGACAGAAGCTGAACCGCATCAGCGCACAAGGAGCAATCTGTTTTTTGAGTGCTCAGTTTATGTAAATGAGCCATGCGGTTTTAAGTTTTGTTTCTGTAAAATGTAAACAAATATGCTCAAAGTTGTGTGGATAGGGATGGCTTGCGGACACAGAAATGACGTGTCTGGACGTAAATTGTTCCCGATACAGTGATTCCTTTCGGTGTAAACGTAGCAGTGGGTGGACGCTACCAATTAATCTTCTGTCACATCTGTTCTTTTCACCACTAAGTCAACTCTCAGGGAGCAGTGCACAGTTTTGCCATGACACTAACAGCAACTAGCATGCTAACAGTGGGTTATAGAGTTAGGGATGGAGTTTAAAGTTAAAGGACGACGCCACAGTAACGGAATATGATAAAGATGGATAGATGTGATGGCCTGGAGGAGACTCGGGATGGGGGCTCTGTCTCAGGTGGTCAGCTGAGCTGGTTCATAGGGCTTCTGGGTAACTGAAGGTGTGGTTGAGCTGGGCTGTGTTTGACTGGAGAGGAGCAGGAGGAGGTCGAGGTGCGGTCCTGCTCTTGAATCTCAGTCAGTCATATTGACTCCAATTATGACATAAGAGTGATTAGAGTAGGGGCTTAATCACCCACAAAAAGGAAAGGGCAGGACTTAATTCACTCAGATTAGTATAGATTAGGAGTGTAATGGTACATGTGTTCATGCCAAACCGTTTTGGTACTGAACATTCAGTTCGGTGCAGAGCTGTGCACAAGTGAGTTCACGCAATTTGTGTGTGTTTACATTAACCACCACATGGAGGCTCGGCTCTTTAATCTTCACAGGGATCTCTGCAGCACTTTATAGTTAGTATGTTATTAGGTTCTTTTTTCAGACCTAGAGTTTTGTTTCATACCTGACAGTTTCGACTGCTCAGTAGTGGTCTTCTTCAGAGTGGTCATGTGATGTTGCTGTGACGTGTCCGGTCAGCTGATTTAAACAGGTTTTGGTCGCTGTCTTCCTACTGGTGGAGGCAGGACGACAGCGCCACCTGCAGTCCCACTTCCTCAGGACAGTATCCCAGGTGTGTGAGAGTAAAAAAGCCCCTCATCCAGGTTTATAGTCCTGTAGGCATGTTTCCATATTCCAATTGCCTCTTTAATCCAGCTGGCGATGTTTGTTTTCCTCTGTCCCAATGATGCTTTATAGTTAGAGCGGACTACGTCCCTCTGAACCACATGAATCCTTGTAAAACTACGATCGTCGCGTCCAGGTCCTCACTTTCACCTTCCACCTGCACAGAATCTCCACCCCCCATCATACCCACAACCTCTGCCCCGAGCAAAAGTGTATTTTAGCCACTGGAGATGTTGTATCTGCAGCAGATCTGCACTTACTCTAGGCAATGTGGACAAGTTGTTTTTTTTCTTGGCCAAAATTTGAAGATTGAGTAAAACTTCATGCTGGAACTGTTAGTGCTGCACTTTACTTTTTGAAAAGTTTTGTTTCCTGTTTACAAGGAATTTATTTTGTATAATATTTCATACATTTGTTGTTTATTTGAGAATATTTTATTTAACTTATTAGTATTACCAAGCAGCACTTTGCATTTATTTTATTTTCCCATTTGTATAATGTTAAAACAAACAGTTGGTTTAACAAAAACACAAGTAAACAACAAGCAAATAGTTTTGCATTTTGTTTCCGAACTGAACTGAAAATGAACCAAACTGTGACCTCAAAACCGAGGTACATAACGAACTGTGATTTTTGTGTTCATTACACTCTGTGGAAGAAAAGTAATTATCCTCTGGTTTTAGTTTTCATTCTGGTTAACAAATACCTGTGATGTGTTTTATTTTACCCATGACACCATCAAAGGCCTCTGGGGTCTTCACCTGTTGCCCCCTGCTGCTGTCCTTCCTTCCTCAGCTGTACTTGAAATGCTCATCTTTTGAAACATTGACCACTGTTTTACCAAAAGGGGGTTTATGAGGGTTCTTTGTTATTGCTGTGAAATTGTGCCAAACGTTAATCTGCAGACTTTCCCCACCTCTTTGTGTATAAAATGTTTGCTATACCTTTGCTCATGGTCAGCTTGCTCCACAGACACCATGTGTGTCAGAAGTTCACCATCTCCTTCTTACAACATGCAACTTCCAACCAATAAAGACACCACTACAGCAAACCAGATATGAACATGGAATTTTTCTTCTTCAACAACTCCTAGTGTAAATCCTAGAGTCTAAAGCCAGAACGTGGTTTCTAGATGAGAACTGAAAGGTGTTGATTCCAGATGTCTACAGCTGAAGTCTTCTGTACATAAGGGTTTATATTCAATAGTCAGTGTTGGGGAGTAATAGATTACATGTACCGGGATTACGTAATCAGAGTACAAATTATGAGTAACTGTATTCAGTTACAGTTACTGTTTCAATGTGTGGTAATTGGATTACAGTTACTCTGTTGAAATAAATGGATTACAGGGCAGTACTAAACCAGGCGGACTAAACCAGGACTAAACCAGGTCTAAACCAGGACTAAACAATATGACACCTCACAGTAGAGTGAACATAATTTAAGGCAGCAGTGACTTTATATAAAAAATAATTTCTCTATCAATAATATTTTTATATGTTTAGTATATTTTTAAAGACTGGACTTTTCATTGTCTTTTAACAGACAAAACAAAACTTCTTATGTTAAGATTTCCTGGTCTTTGCTTCTCTACAGCAAACCGTTGCTTATTCATGGAGACTTGGGCTCAACAGACAATTTGAAGACAACAAACAAGAATTTTCAGGCTGTGGTCGCTTCATTCATGTAGTTTTAAAAACTATGACAATATCAAGTAATCCAAAGTATTCAGATTACGTTACTCACCTAAAGTAATTTAATGTATTACGTTACAAACTACATTTTGGGGTATGTAATCTGTAATCTGTAGGGGAATACATTTTAAAAGTCACCTTCCCAACACTGTCAATAGTCTTGAATAGTCTACAATCCTTCATGGTAAATTTCAGCACCATGGACAGCGCATCCCATCCACTTTACTCCTCATTGTAAAAACGTCCATATTATGCTTTTGTCTGATGTATGTTATAATGATGTTTCCTCAAAAAACACTCTGTTCCAACTTGTGATGTCATGTGGTAATACAGGAAGCGCTCCACTGTGTTTTTAAACTCCATACAACTTCACTAGAATCATTTCAATAATCACAGCCCTGGAATTGCCAATCTCTACTGAACAAAAACACAGAGAATAGAGCATTTTTGAGCTTTGGAGATGTAGACAGACAATAAGAAAAGGTTAGTCAAACGTGTGAATGAAACAAAACACAACTCCAGGCCTGTTTTTGAGGCAGTAACAATATTCAGTATAACAATATAATATTAAAGCTCACAAGAGTTGGTTTTGCGTCATATAGAAGCTTTAAAGCAACAGAAATCCTCATGTTCATTGACGTTCATTCACATCATTATTTATTTCTTTAGGCCTGCGGTGGTTGGTTAGTTCACAACACTGCAATGCCCTGTGGCGTAAACATACATGAAAGTGAAAGTGAAACCTGTTAAATGATCTTCTGTCCAATCTACACGTGTGATGTGTTATTAATTAGTATTGTAGTTTGACGACGGGGAGATGAGATCGATCACAAGAAACTCTCCCAAATACAGGAAGACGCATGTCAACTCTGCACGAAAAGATCTGGGAGATGCAGTTTTGAGGCAAGAATGTTAGCCACCCAGCCGACACTGATATTTAATTCATAACCGGACCATATATTATTTAAGGTGCTGTACTTGACTTTTTACTGTCTTAAAATATATGAAAACAGAACTAGTTCATTTTAAAGAGAACACATGACTCTATTTTCTGATCTATAATGTTGTTTCTTTATCACAAATATGTTTTGTTTCAGTCATGTTTAAAACACAAACCCTGCATGTGATGTGAAGTGATCCACTATGTTTTTAAACTCCATCCACTTTGAAGATTTCAGGCTCAGAGATACCAGTCTCTCAGCATTATAACCACTGTTGGGGAGTAACAGATTACAAGTACCGGAGTTACGTAATCAGAGTACAAATTACGAGTAACTGTATTCAGTTACAGTTACTGTTTCAGTGAGTGGTAATTGGATTACAGTTACTTTGTTGAAATAAATGGATTACACGGCGGTATTTTCCTGTTTTCACATTTTGAGCTAAACCAAGACTAAAACCAGAACTAAACTAGGTCTAAACTAGGACTAAACCAGGACTAAACCAGGACTAAACCAGGACTAAACCAGGTCTAAACCAGGACTAAACCAGGTCTAAACCAGGACTAAAACCAGGATTAAACTAGGTCTAAACTAGGACTAAACCAGGACTAAAGCAGGACTAAACTAAACAATATGACACTAACAGTAGGTGGACATAATTTACGGCAGCAGTGATCTCATATAGAAATCATTTCTCTTTCAATAATATTTTTAATATGTTTAATATGTTCATTTTCTTTTAGCAAATAAAACATCTTATGTTAAAATATCCTGGTCTTTTCTACTTTACAGTAAAACAAAAGTCTGTTCATGGAGATTTGGGCTCCACAGACAATTTGAAGAAAACAAACATGAATTTCAGGATGTGGTTGATACATCCATGTAGTTTTAAAAAAAAACAAAACAGGACAATATCAAGTAATCCAAAGTATTCAGATTACATTACTCACTTTATAATTTAATGGATTATGTTACAAACTACATTTTGGTGTGTGTAATCTGTAATCTGTAGGGGAATACATTTTAAAAGTCACCTTCTCAACACTGATTATATAACATGGTTTAAAGCAGTGGTCCCCAACCTTTTTGCACCATGGACCGGTTTTATATCTGACAATATTTTGGGGACCAAGGACGGGTGCTTTTTTGGGACAATATTTTCATGGACTGGAGGTGTATAAGCGGAGGCATGGTCCACGTCGCGTACATAAGAAGATGTAGCGTACGGAAGCAGGTAGGCGGTCCGCGGCATACGGGATGAGATGTGGTCCATGTGACATGGTTTAGTCCTGGTTTTAGACCTAGTTTAGACCTGGTTTAGACTTGATTTAGAACTGATTTTAGTCCTGGTTTTAGTTCTTGTTTAGTTCTGGTTTAGTCCTGGTTTTAGACCTGGTTTAGACCTAGTTTAGACACGGGTTAAGACTTGGTTTAGACCTGATTTTAGTCCTGGTTTTAGTTCTCGTTTAGTTCTGGTTTAGTCCTGGTTTTAGTTCTTCTTTAGTCCTGGTTTAGTCCTGGTTTAAACCTGGTTTAGACCTGGTTTTAGTTCTTGTTTAGTTCTGGTTTAGTCCTGGTTTAGACCTGGTTTTAGTTCTTGTTAAGTGCTGGTTTTAGTTCTGGTTTTAGTTCTTGTTTAGTTCTGGTTTAGTCCTGGTTTTAGTTCTTGTTTAGTCCTGGTTTAGTCCTGGTTTAGACCTGGTTTTAGTTCTGGTTTAGTTCTGGTTTAGTTCCTGGTTTAGACCTGTTTTTAGTTCTTGTTTAGTTCTGGTTAGTCCTGGTTTAGACCTGGTTTTAGTTCTGTTAGTTTAGTTCTGGTTTTAGTTCTGTTAGTTCTGGTTTTGGTTTAGTTCTTGTTTAGTTCTGGTTTAGTTCTGGTTCAGACCTGGTTTAGACCTAGTTTTAGTTCTGGTTTAGTTCTGGTTTTTAGTTCTGGTTTAGAGGCGTGGGAAACACTGGAGGAGGCGCAGTCCACACGACATATGGGAGGAGGGCTTCACATTTTCGTGGCCTGGTACCAATTGACCCACGGCCTGCTTCTGGTCCTCGGCCCAGGGGTTGGGGACCCCTGGTTTACATTATGCATTCTCAGCATCCTAATTATCCACCACACAGATTTTTTTTTTTTTTTTTTTCCATAACTCTCACAGACCAAAGTATTGCCATAACGGTAATGCCGACCACAATTCACATGCTTCCTGATTCTCTGACACTAAAGTGCTTTAAAATTAGATTCAGACTGTACACCCTGGACTTATTTTGACCTCAAGAGCTGCTCATACAATAGATCTGCACTAGAGCAAGACATACTTTGCTCAAATACATGGAGAAAAATTGCATGCAGGGGTTTTTAACTGCAAAGTATGAGAATATTTTTCAGTAAGTTAAGGCAGGTTATAGTTATTGACAGTTTTTCAGGTTAATAAACATGTTGCGGTCAATGTGTGGTTTAAAATATGCAGAGTTAATCACACTATGTCGACCTGGCATTGGTAGTTACTTTAATTTCGTTAAGTTAATTGGGCAAGAAGTGAAGCCATTTTAATCAGACTACAAATTAATATCGGAGGCTCTCACAATATATCAAATTACAAGTCTCTTTGTTTAAATGAATAGTTATTTTAATTCTAATCTTAAATAAAATTGAAGCAGCAATAATGAAAACACAGAGGGAACTACATAGACCATAATCCTCTGGTGTTGTCAGTGCAGACTACACGAAGAAATAACTGTTATTGAGCACTTTTCAATCATAATTCCAGTGTCAAAGAACTTTCAAGGCTTTCCCAAGGCTTTTAAAAGGAAAAAGGCAGCATGTTCCCAATTGTGTTAGACTCTTTAAAAGTATAAAAATACTAATATGATGGACCTTATAATGGACCTTTATGCTACAAGGTTAGAATACTTACTGGAAAAAAAAAAACAAAAAACCTGCACACTTTGACTCAAGGATTTATTATTATTGAACTTAAATTATTGATAAATATAGTAGCCTTTGCCCACTTTAACCTTGGTACTTTTCCCACTGAATAGTTTCCAGCACAAGAGATGGTGGTGTTCATTGTCATTGAAGTGCAAATGTGGCCTATTTATTTCCATGGGCTGGTTCTGATTTCATACAGACTATTGTAGAAACTGTGAAACGTACATTTTCACTTTATATTGTTTGCAAGAGAATTTCTGTAAACCTTTTGCACTGCTTTAAAATAATCACACCTGTGGTCCTCCGTGACAAAAATGTACACTGGAAAAGAAAAACACGATATTTTTATGCAGTATGGATTTTTGTCCAACTTTTTTTTACATCAGTGTCTTTGTTTACTCCTGCCCTAATCATACACACCAAATATTATATTTTTCACATTTTTAACCCCATTAAATGCCATTTTTGACAGCAAAAGTCTTAAATTATGTGCATGAAAAAAAAAAAAAAAAAAGATTTGTTCTATATCTTTCAAATCATTTTAATTTGTTTATGTTGGGATTATCAGAGGCTGGGGGCTCCTCTCCAGATGAGGCATAAGGGTGACCTGAGAGTGCCAGAGGGAGTGCAAGGGTGACCAGAGAGTGCGAGAAAGGGTGTAAGAGTGACCTCAGAGTGCCAGAGTGGGCCAGAGTGACCTGAGAGTCTGAGAGGGAGTGTAAGAGTGACCTGAGAGTCTGAGAGGGAGTGTAAGAGTGACCTGAGAGTGTGAGAGGGAGCGAGAGGGAGTGAAGAGAGATGACCTGAGAGTCCGAGAGGGAGCGTGAGGGTGACCTGAGAGTGTCCGAGAGGGAGCGTGAGGGTGACCTGAGAGTCCGAGAGGGAGCGTGAGGGTGACCTGAGAGTCCGAGAGGGAGCGTGAGGGTGACCTGAGAGTCCGAGAGGGAGCGTGAGAGTGACCTGAGAGTGTGAGAGGGAGCGTGAGGGTGACCTGAGAGTGCCAGTGGGGGCGTAAGAGTGACCTGAGAGTTCCAGAGGGGGCGTAAGAGTGACCTGAGAGTTCCAGAGGGGGTGTATGGGTGACCTGAGAGTGAGAGAAGGTATGTAAGGGTGACTAGAGGATCCGAGAGGGGGCATAAGGGTGACCTGAGAGTCTGAGAGGGAGCGTAAGAGTGAACTGAGAGTATGAGACTGGGCGTAAGGGTGACCTGAAAATGCACACAGAGGGTAAGGGTGACCTGAGAGTGCGAGAGGGGGTGTAAAGGTGGATCAGGTCAGTGAAGTAGGAGGGCGCTGGCAGTGCAAACACTTAAAGCTAAATAAAATAATTTTAAACTCAACTCTAAAGATACTGGAAGCCAATGGAGAGAGATTAAAACAGGTGAGATGCTCTTGTGTTTCCGGGTTCCCTTTAAAAGTCGAGCCGCTGAGTTTTGGACCCACTGCAAACAGCAAAATAAAGTGCATTACAATAATCCAACCTAATGTCACAAATGCATGTATGACAATTTCAAAATGTTCTGCTGACAAAATGATCTTAATTTTGGCCAGTTGTCAAAGCTGGAAAAAACTAGATTCAATAAACCCAGGTCCACAGGAGAAGAATCATTTGAAGAACTAGGGCCAAAAACTTAATATAACTTCAGATTTTTCACACAATGCAACTTTTAAATGCATATATATATACAGGCATATTGTGTAACAGGAAAAAAAATAATTAGGAATCTCTTAAGCAGTTTTGCACTTGAGTTCAATGAAGGAGGAGTAACAATTTATGTCCTTCAATCAATTACAGTTTTTTTTTTTTTTTTTTAAGGCACTGTACCTGATACTTAAATATGTGAAATACAGAACGAGAGAAAACTGTTATAGTTGTTTTCCCACGTACACTTCCATCACTTCCTCACCTGAAGTTGTATTTGCAGTGATTCGTGCATATTTGTGTAATCTTTAATCACTTATTTTCAAGACGCCATACTGCAGATCAACCCCAGTTTTCACCGCCACGTCAAACGCCCACCGCTCTGTACTTACTTCATTCTACAATTTTATTTTCTTAATCTGTGATCCGCGTAGGATTCAGCAGAGTTATTTAGCCAGTTTAGATCAATGCTGCATTTAAATTGTGCAAATGAAAACAGAATGATCCACAGGTGTTGGAAAGTATAACTATAGAGCGGATACAAGCACAATCTGTCTGCTTTAAACAGTCTGCAGTGGTCAAAAGTATTCCTCACTTACTTTACTGTGTGTGTTCTGAGCTGTATAAAAGCGCTGTGTAAAAATGGGACCAAATGTGTGACCATATAATAAAAGTTACAATAAAAAATACACTTATTGTTCTCCCAATTTTAAAATTCCTGTTCTTGTGTATTTGAGCAAAGTGTTGCCACGTTTACATGAGAGCTTTAACTCCAAAAAAAAAAAAAAAAGTATTATCTGAAAAAAATATACACACACACACACACACACACATATATATATATATATATATATATATATATATATATATATATATATATATATATATATATATATATATATATAGGGCTGGGGAAAAAAAATTATAAATAATCGCATTAATCGTATAAGTTTCAGTGTGATTAATCGTGATTAATCACATGTTATACGCAAAACCAATTAATGAATGAAAAAGTAGAGCATAGTGACTTTTATTGGAAATGTAAATGAAAGAGTCAAACATTTGTTGTGCAAACAGCATTTCTGTCCGAGTTGAACCCTCAGAGTCTTCAAGGTGTTCAGGGAAGGCTCAAGAAAAAAACACTGAATGAATTTTTGTACTACTAATATATTTTTTCTATTTTTTTTGTTCAGTGAGTAATAAACACGACACTAGTAATAATTTCTGGATCAGTGTTATAAACTTGGACTGATATTTCTTAGGAAACAAAGGGTTAATATAATGGAAATGGACCAATCACAATTTTTCTTCCAGTGGTATCTGGGTAAATCAGTGACTGAATTATGGACGGGATCTTATCACGAAATCTTCCGGACCTTTGCGAATACCCTGTAATAGCATTATGTAAGTGAGACCACAGTGACGAAAACCACACTGGACACCTCGATTTAGACACTTCAGGGGCGTCTGGAAGAAGAAGAACAAAGAGAAAGACTCGTGAACCGGAGCTTGCATCCCGGTTGGAGCTAGGAGCTCGTGGAAGCTCCGAGCCCACGGCTGGTCTGGCCCGGTCGGAGCCGGAGCCCGCGGCCCGTGGAGGCTCGGACATGCTGCATCTCACGTGGTCAGAAAAAGTGAAAAAAGACGTCAAACTTAAAGAAACACTCGCAGTGGACGTTTTCAAAATAAAAGCCAGTGAGCAACTGATGTTTACAATAAAAATAAATACATAAATAAATAAATAATAAAAACTGTGTTAACGGCATTAAAATAATTGTCGGAGATAATGAATTAATTAGTTAACGCAAAGTATTCAGAATTAAACTTAATTCCAAAGTAAGTGGGTGGTTTATTCCAATTTTAAAGCCAAATAAATATTTGCCTCAATCATGTAAATGTTTATTCTTCTTAAAAATAATGTCGGTGATTCGGCGCATGCTCGTTGTGTCACTGTTCTGAAACAATCCAGTCCTGTCTTCGGACTTTCATCCACGTCTCTTTGGATTTGTGAGCTGGATGTGGGAGTGGGCTGAGGTAGAGCAGCCTCACACTCACTTTGTCTTCATCTTCCTTCTCCGACACTCTTCCCTTCTCCTCCTCAGCTCACAGACGTAAAGCGTGATGAGACAATTCTCCAGCTGCTGCATAATTATCATCGAAACCACTGTGGAAAAAGTTTGGATCGTGTTTGTGTCCATGGAGGAACGACAAACCGAGATGACAGAAAAGCCGGTAGCAGCTGAAGTGTGTGTTTTCTTCTGGACGACGTAAATATATTCATGTCTCTGTCCAATCAGAATTCTTCCCCACCCCCAGACAATGAATTAAATAAAGGAGATTTAATGTGTTTTCCATGTAAACCTCAATTCAGATTTATTATTTCCATGTAAACTCGAAGGAGAATATTTTATTTCAGAGAC
Organism: Boleophthalmus pectinirostris; assembly: GCF_026225935.1. Lineage (NCBI taxonomy): Eukaryota > Metazoa > Chordata > Actinopteri > Gobiiformes > Gobiidae > Boleophthalmus > Boleophthalmus pectinirostris. Next base: position 3,010,696 of record NW_026571047.1, read on the forward strand.
ATTCATGTTCAGGCAGAGCAATGACATATCCATAGAAACAAACAGCTGACGGACCCCTCACGGAACATTTGCATAGCACAACTTTAAAAAGCAAGAGAAGTTTTGATCAATAGTGCGAGGCTTGTTAGTGGAGTGCAGTAAATGAAGGCCCTCCTCCACACGACGCCGACAGTGTGTCCGGGCCAGTGTATAGGTAAAGCTCTGGGGGGTTTTTATGGTCACTTCCCATTTGGCTGAGGCACTTTGAAAAGGACAGCAGACACAGAATATCAATATTAATGCACACACACACACAGCGGCTACGCAGTTCCTCACTCACCCGATCACAAGGAACACGGAGGGCTGCCTCTGCTCTGCGACGTGACAATATGCATTTGAATCAGACGCCCAAAGTGCTCTGAGAAATGATTAAGAACTGTCTGATAAAGAAGTTCAAAGTTACAGTGGCCTATGTGACTTTGTGAGGTGTTCAGTGGCGTAACCCAATGGAAAGAGAAGGTTAAAACCGCACTACGGAACATTTTGCACAGACATAGAGATGTTTTATATCAGACTGTTGCAGGTTATGTCAAAGGAACAACATTTCCATGGAGATAATCAGGTTTGTGGAAATGCAAGTCCACTGACAGTAAGGACACGTCTATTTAAGTTTTACAGAGTAATAACAACAAGCAAGATCTAAACAGACCTAAATAAAACCAGGACTAAACCAGGACTAAACCAGGACTAAACCAGGACTAAACCAGGACTAAACCAGGACTAAACCAGGACTAAACCAGGACTAAACCAGGACTAAACCAGGACTAAACCAGGACTAAACCAGGACTAAACCAGGACTAAACCAGGACTAAACCAGGACTAAACCAGGACTAAACCAGGACTAAACCACTAAACCAGGACTAAACCAGGACTAAACCAGGACTAAACCAGGACTAAACCAGGACTAAACCAGGACTAAACTAAACCAGGACTAAACCAGGACTAAACCAGGACTAAACCAGGTAAACCAGGACTAAACCAGGACTAAACCAGGACTAAACCAGGACTAAACTAAACCAGGACTAAACCAGGACTAAACTAAACCAGGAAAACTAGGGAAACTAAACCAGGACTAAACCAGGACTAAACCAGGTCTAAACTAAACCAGGTCTAAACCAGGTCTAAACCAGGACTCTAAACCAGGTCTAAACCAGGAAAACTCTAAACCAGGACTAAACCAGGTCTAAACCAAGGTCTAAACCAGGACTAAACCAGGTCTAAACCAGGACTAAACCAGGACTAAACTAGGTCTAAACCAGGACTAAACCACTAAACCAGGAAATAAAACCAGGAGGTCTAAACTAAACCAGGTCTAAACCAAGACTAAACCAGGTCTAAAATGGGGTAAAACTATGATTAAACCAGGATTTAACCAGAACATAACCATGCCCCCCAGTCCGTGAAATACTGTCCGATATAAAACCGGTCCGTGGTTCATAAAAAGGTTGGGGACCACAGAATTAGACGATATGTTCTGTGTTCAATAACAAAAAATGTTCATAATTAAAGGTCCATTACCATTACAAATGTTTAATTCTGATGCTTAACTTTGTGCACAATGTAGGCTACTCTTTTTAATTGTATTATTTATGCAGTTACTTACCATCCCTGAGTAAGAGTACTGTTAAATATAGTCTGAAAAATACCCGAGAAAGCAGTTTTATTAAGATTACTCAAGTAAATATAAGTACTACGCACCTCGGTTTCAAACACCTGCCTAAAATAATCCTTCTGATTTCACGTACAGTCTGTTTTTGCATTGATTGTGACTTCAGTAGCTATTTAGTAAAGTCTCCACTCAACAACAGTTCACCAATTACATTTTTCACGCCATTGTCACCGAAAAATCACACACAATCACTTCACATTTTCCTTTTTGCCACAATAAAAAATACAGACCAACTCCGCCAGACAATTTATTGTGCAAAAGCCTTCCACTGGTCCTGTCTGCCCTGCCAAACTGCTGCCAGTGTTCAACGAGTGAGAAAAGCTCCTTAAAAAGAAAGATTAAATGTTTTGCGTTTCACAAATGAGAACCAATGTGAACTGTTAAGGGGAAAGATCATCCGCCGATTTATTAAACGTGCGCTGCCTGATTTTTACTGTCTTAAAAAGGTGGAAAACAGAACTAGTTCAGCTCAACAGTTTGCAGAGAAGTTATTCCTAATTTAGCTTTTGTATTCCCAACACGATCATGATTCACTGTCAGGAGTTTATACACTGAAAAAAAAGGTTGCTGGATTTGCGTAAAAATATGAAAAAGCGGTTGCATGCAATAAAATTATGTTTTGGCTTTGAAACTTATTTCGATTCCCTCTACACATATTTTTCTCAGAACATGAACGTCACTTTTTCATGTTAATAAAATTTGATCAAATCATGCTGAATATGTATATTTATCTTATGTTACCTTATCGTGAAATGTATAAGTATGTATCATTTAATTTACTTGATCTAATTCTGTAAAAGAAAACAAAAACAGTCTTTAGTTTTCCACAGTTCTGTATTGTCTTAAACAGAATCAAACACACAAGAGCTGGAGCTGGACAGTGTGAAGATTTATTCCAGTGAAGAAGCTCTGGTCTCTGCCTGTGGACACAGAATAACACATGATGATCACATTCTGATGATCTACTCTGTTGTACATGTTTAAATACATTTAAAGTACTTATAATGGACCAGAACAGAATCACAAGAACATTAGAAGTGTATCTGCAGAAACAAAACTCACCGTGTGCTGCTTTTTCTTCCTCTAAACACAGTAACAGGGAGGGCATCTGGTATAAAGTCTCCTAGTGCCACATCACCCTGTAGAAACACGATATAACTGTTTCAATAGGAAGTTAATTTTGAAAAATTATTTTAAAAATCATTTTAGTTGGTTTACTTACTTTGTTCATCTGTGCTCTGTGGTTTTGTTGGTTCTCAAACATCTTCCTTTTTTCCTGAAACATCAGCTGTAACATTCATGAACTTCCCCACAGCTCCAGCAGAGCTCTGGACGTCACTCTGTGTTTGTAGACGACTCTGGAACAAACACATTCACATCTGAGTACAACTGTCACACTCTTGTAGATGGACAGTCAAAGACAATTTGTCCTTACATTAACTCTAATTTCAAATAAAACATCACAAACATGTTTTAACATTTATGACATTCTAGTCCAGAGAAGCACATAAAATCTTTGAAAAGTCTCACCTCCAGATCAGCTCTCATAATCCTCCTGCTCCACACTGTGTGTCCTCTGCTCCTGGAACTGTCCTGTGTCCTGTTACATTTGAATTTTCTCTCCAAATGTTTTGGGGAGGAGAATTCCAGAGGGAGGAGCCTCACCAGACATGAGAATAAAGTCATGTTTCCTCAACCTGATTAAAGCATACAGATCTCACATCGGCCACAGTCAAGTGACCTTTGTAAGATTTAAACATGCTGGACAGGGAAACGTAAAAAAGTTGTCAAATTAGTTTTTGCAATTTGAGCAACCCCTCTTGGACATTTTTTTCAAGCACTTTTCACTAGTCTTAGGCTACGTTCAGACTGCTGACCCAAATCAGATTTTTTCATCCCTATGCTCCTGTATCTGATCTATTAACGACAGTCTGAGTGACTGTCAGGGTTTGTCTGAAATAAATGTAAAGAAATGATGGCTCAGTCGAAAATAACTTTACTTAAGTGTGTTTTTATTCACACCACAGCCCAATGTGCAGAGTGGAATACCATCCATCCATCCATCCATCCATTTTCGTCCGCTTATCCGGGGCCGGGTCGCAGGGGCAGCAGCCTAAGCAGGGACTCCCAGACTTCCTTCACCCCAGACATGTCCTCCAGCTCCTCCGGGGGGACCCCGAGGTGTTCCCAGGCCAGCCCAGAGACATAGTCCCTCCAGCGTGTCCTGGGTCTTCCCCGGGGCCTCCTCCCGGTGGGACATGCCCGGAACACCTCCCGAGGGAGGCGTCCAGGAGGCATCCGAAACAGATGCCCGAGCCACCTCAACTGGCTCCTCTCGAACGTGGAGGAGCAGCGGCTCTACTCCGAGCTCCTCCCGTGTGACTGAGCTCCTCACCCTATCTCTAAGGGGAGCGCCCAGCCACCCTGCGAAGGAAACTCATTTCAAGTGCTTGTATCCGCGATCTCGTCCTTTCGGTCACTACCCAGAGCTCATGACCATAGGTGAGAGTAGGAACGAAGACTGACCGGTAAATCGAGAGCTTCGCCTTTCGGCTCAGCTCCCGCTTCACCACAACGGTCCGATACAGCGACCGCATCACTGCCGAAGCTGCACCGATCCGCCTGTCAATCTCATGTTCCGTCCTCCCCTCACTCGTGAACAAGACCCCGAGATACTTGAACTCCTCCACTTGAGGCAGGGACTCTCCACCCACCCGGAGAGGACAAACCACCTTTTTCCGGTCGAGAACCATGGCCTCAGACTTAGAAGAGCTGATCCTCATCCCAGCTGCTTCACTCTCGGCTGCAAACCTCCCCAGTGCACATTGCAGGTCCTGGTTCGATGAAGACAACAGGACAACATCATCTGCAAACAGCAGAGATGAAATCCTGTGGTCCCCAAACCGGACCCCCTCCGGCCCCTGACTGCACCTAGAAATTCTGTCCATAAACACAATGAACAGAACCGGTGACAAAGGGCAGCCCTGGCGGAGTCCAACATGCACTGGGAACAGGTCTGACTTACTGCCGGCAATGAACACAGCTCCTGCTCCGGTCATACAGGGACCAGAGAGCCCTTAGCAAAGGGCCCCGGACCCCACAACATCCAGAGACTTAAGGTACAGTGTGGAATACTTACAGTGAAAAATTAGGTGGTAGAGTCCAAAAAAATAAAAATAAAATTTACAACAACTTTTAAAGTAGTCGCACTTACAGTAGCCAGCACCCACGTATTCAGGCCAAAAACAGACCACTCAAATGACTCAAAGCTCCCTCCTTATATACCCCTTAGCCCCTCCCCCTGAGCTAAACCAATTAATGAAAAATGGGGTTCTAAAGGAATTAACATGAGCAAAACTGTACTGATGAACACAAATCAACTTGGAAATAAACATAATAAAAATAATGTAAAGAACCCCTCATATGGTTATCCTAAATTCAATTAAATAACTTAAAAAACAAAATAACACACAAATAGACTGAAATGGTCGAGTCTGAGATCACATGTCCCCCTGTCTGGCTCGCAGGTTGATGTTGTGGTTCCAGCTCCCAAAGATGAATACTGTTGTTGTCTCCTTTGGCAAGACACTTAACCCCCTTCACCCCCAGTGTCTGTGTACACAGGTGTATGAATGGGTGAGTGGTTCCTTGCTGTAAAGTGCTTTAAGTGGCTGGAAGGTGGTCATTTTTAGGCAATTTTTTTAAAGTCCTTTTTATTCAATATATCGTGGTTTAGTATAGTTCTTATTTATTTATTTGTAAAAGGACATCACACATTAATGTGCATTTAAAATGTAAATATGTAAAGATTATAGCGAGTGTGGCTCATTTCCATCTTCAGTCCCTCGGCAGGTTGATGTGAAACCATCTACAGGACAAAGAAAAGTACAACAACAATCACACAAAAGTACATAACACCAGCACACACACTATACACACAACACACTCACTATACACACAACACACTCACTATACACACACACACTCACAACACACAACACACTCACTGTACACACAACACACTCACTATACACACACACACACTCACTATACACACAACACACTCACTCACTACATACACACAACACACTCACTGTACACACAACACACTCACTGTACACACAACACACTCACTCACTCACTGTACACACAACACACACACACATCACTATACACACAACACACTCACTGTACAACACACAACACACTCACTATACAACACACAACACACTCACTATACACACAACACACTCACTGTACACACAACACACTCACTGTACACACAACACACTCACTATACACACAACACACTCACTATACACTCACTGTACACACAACACACACTCACTGTACACACAACACACTCACTGTACACACAACACACTCACTATACACACAACACACTCACTGTACACACAACACAGACAATTCATTTCAAACTGTTTATTGAAGTTCAAAGTCAAGAGTTAAAAAGGTTAAACCAACAACCCCTCAAAAAAAAAAAAAAAATAAAAAAAAAAAAAGCTATTTGGTTAAACATGGAGACATATTTGACCATTGAACCTCATGTTTTAAAGCTTTAGAAAATGCTGCAGTGTTGAAAGTTCTCATATGTGATTTGCACTGTGTTCCATGTTTGACCTGCTCAATAAAGAGAAAAAGTGTATCCAAAAACACTTTTCCTAAACATCACCGAGCAGTCGCTTCTAGAGCTGCTCCAGTTTGAATTTCTTTTCACAAACTCCTTTAGAGAAGGTGGAGCAAGATTATTAAAAACTTTATATACCATAATTAAATCTGCATATTTGATTGTGTTGTCCCAATTATGAAACTTGTATTTGTCAAGTTTTCTGCAGTAGTGATAATTAGTGGCCTTTTTGTCTAATAACCTTAAGTGCTTTTTTATTAAAAGTTTCATCTAATTTAAGAGTACAACTAGTAATACAATAATTTAGGTGCGGCAAAATAATTGAATTTAACTACACAATTAGAGTTTGTTGTTGGCAAAAATTTGATAAATTCTATTTGATTTTATTCACTGTTCTTTTGACATGTAGTTTGAACGACAGTTGTGGGTCTTGTTCTCTGTAACAGTGGGCCTACTTTTGCTCTATCAGATTTTTTTTCACATTATGCAGTGGTCAGAATTTTAGAAAATGAGGCTGAATTTCACCAATGAATTTTTTGAACAGTTGATGCATGTAGTAGCAACTGCCAGGAACACAATTTGTATTTATTTGGTTTATTTAAACAGGGACAGATACAAAACATTGACTCAGTGTAGGACAGCAGCCAGATGCATGCATCATAGTGATTATAGCCGGAGCTCATTTGCCCACTTGGCCCTGTTATATAAAGGCAATTTGGGTGGGCGGGACAAGCAATCCAATCTAATATATGTTGTTTAGCTCCTCACAGCGCCCAGTTTGAAGAATAGTGCAGACATTCTGAGAGAGGACATGTCTTACTAAAGCGCCTATAGATGTTTTAAAAGGACGGGACCCTCATCAGCAACAATGTCATGACTACAATCTGTTAGTACAAAGTTGTGTTTTGTTTAGGTGAGTTTCATTGTTGACAAAAGCGCGCGTTGCATGCTGGGAATTATTTTGGTCGGCGGCAAGAAAAACACTAATTCAACATGACGGACGGAGCGAGAAAGCACGTAAAGGGTATTGATCCCGGTTATTTATCCACTCTAACGGCAGAGGACCCAAGACCATTTGACCACAAATTTGTCATAAGCATCGATGGACGACAAAATCACCCTTTTCAACCCCGACAAAAGGTGGACCAAACCAAATTTCTGGTCAGAATCACCAACTACCTGGACAAATATTCACTTGGGCGATATCCACAATGACTTGGTGGAAACTCCTGGGCCATTCACAGCAGAAAAGATGAAAACCTCCAAGAGTCTCGATGTGTTGTTGAACTTGTTGGAGTCCACGGTTTGTTAGGATCTTCTACGTTTGCCCTGTGAATGTTTGAAAGCCGTTTAATTCACCGTTAGTGGTTCTTTTCACTCAGAATACGAAAAAGACATTTTCCTTCTTCCGTGCTTCTATTTGTGCATCTGATAATGCAGCAGGAATTTACCATTATCGGGGATAAATACTCGAGGTTACGCACTGTGTTTGACCACTATCGTGTTCCTTGCCTCCGACCAAAATATGTCCCAGCAATGACGTCAGCTGAAACTCACCTATAGAGTGAGTAGACATCCTCATACTGAGCCAGGACAGTCCCAGTTTTGAATTCATTATTAATTAATCATTGCATTTATATAGCGCCTTTCAAGACACCCAGAGACACTTTACAGTTTATTATTCATTCACTCCACACTCAGTGGTGGTAAACTACTACTGTAGCCACCGCTGCCCTGGGGCAGACTGACAGAAGTGAGGCTGCCATTCTGCACCATCGGCTCCTCCGACCACCACCATCACTCACACACACACACCACTCCCATACTAGACAATGTGGGTGAAGTGTTTGGCCAAAGGACACAATGACCTGGTATTCCAAGCCCCATCCAAGTATTAACCAGGTCCGGCCCTGTCTGTTTTATACCACAACAACAACAACAAAAAAAGGGATTTGTTTCAGTTTTGTACAAGAAATGTCCCTCGTGTCCTTATGTTTGATTATTCTGATACCAGCCAACAGTAAAGAGAGGAATATATTGTTTTTTGTTTAGGCAAAATACAGAAACACACACGCACACACATATATAGACCCATAAGTGAGTTGAGTTTAGAATGGACAATGATATATGCTGTTTTCAGTTTTATTTACACCAACCATCGCAACCCAGGTCTGAATGTTGAAAATCAGGTACCGTATTTTCCGGGCTATTAATCGCGCTCTTAAGCCTCCAACCCCATCAAAAAACGACTGTGCCCCACAATCCAGATCGACCTATACATGAATCCACCCGGGTGTCCCAGCACCACTTCAGTAAACTACAAAGCCGCACCACCCGCAGAACACACAAACACACACAGAGCAGACAGCGACCGAGCACCATACACACCCACAGACACACTCATCACTCCACGCCAACGAGGAATGGAACGGAGGAACGGACCGAAAAAGCGAGTGCAATGTGCCGCTTCTAGACACAACTGAACAACTGAGTCACTGTGAACACGCCGACAATCCGTTGGTCCCAGACACACCCTCCCTACACGCCACAACTGAACAAAGCCCAGAGTCACCGTGAACGAACAAACAAACAAAACCACTCACCCATCACACTGTTGGGTTTCCTTTAAAGTCCAGTGTGGTTTATTTGTGAAAAAAGTTTGAAAATAGACCATTTAATGACAATGCGCCTTATAATCCAGACCCTCTGATGTTTAAGTTTTGAAACTTGAAAGTACAGTAGTTGTTCCTGCATGTGACAATGTAATAATCTGTATGAGTGAAGGGACAGGAGCATCTTCAAGGTCAGGAATTTCTCACAGAATGTTGTCTTTTGTAGGTCTTAAACTCTTGTGGACCCAAAGAACCCTTCTCCAAATCTTCATTAAGACTTAAGGAAGTAACCCACTGCACAAGGAAACACTGAAACAATGTCTTTTTAGGGTCATTTTTGTACGTCCAATCTGGGTGCAGATTGTGACTCCAGATGGCGTCTTTATTCCAGCGTCTTCGAGACGTCCAGTACTGAAGTTTGTTTTTCTTATAGTGATGCAGAAAAGAGGAGCCAGTGTCTGTGTGAATGTTCATGTGTGTGGATCAGAGGATCTGACCACACAAACAATGATGTTTTATGTCGAGAGCAGGATTCAAACCAACAAACACTGGATTAGTGAACAAGTGCTCTATCATCTGAGCCACACTACTGCCCTTTTAGACCATTTTTATAGTTGAACTCAGAGGCCCATAGAATTATAATCATGTTTGTATGAGTAAGTTATCATTTTCCACAAACTGCAATTTCAAATAAAACATACATATATACCTAAATGAGTTCATTAAACACATAACAATATATCATGTATACACAGAGTAACAGATTACATGTACTGGAGTTACGTAATCAAAGTACAAATTATGAGTAACTGTATTTAGTTACAGTTACTGTTTCAGTGAGTGGTAATTGGATTACAGTTACTAGGTTGAAATAAATGGATTACACAGAGGGATTTTCCTGTTTTCACATTTTGGGCTATATCCTTTTTTTTTTTTTTTTTTTTTCAGTAATTCCACTCATTGCTGGACACTAACCTAGGTCTAAACCAGGTCTAAACCAGGTCTAAACCAGGTCTAAACCAGGTCTAAACCAGGTCTAAAACCAGGTCTAAAACCAGGTCTAAAACCAGGTCTAAACTATGTCTCAAATAGGATTTAACAGGACTAAACCAGACAAAACTTCTTATGTGAAAATTTCCTAGTCTTTGTTTCTCTACAACAAATCAAGTAATCCAAAGTATTCAGATTACATTACTCACTTAAAGTAATTGAATGGATTACGTTACAAACTACATTTTGGGGTATGTAATCTGTAATCTGTAGGGGAATATATTTTAAAAGTAACCTTCCCAACACTGTGTATACATAAAAAGTAATAAATGTTTAATCACAAATAATCAAAATTAATATTGATGAATAATATTGATAACAACCATGATATTTGTCATGAACTAAAAAAAAAAAAAATAAATAAATAAATAAATAATTAAAAAGTATTATATTCATGAATAAGGTCATTTTCCTGCGCCTGTTTTACACATCCCCACGACATCTACGGTTTAAAAGTTTAACTGCAGATTGATTATAGATCTGAGTGGGGTCATAGTTAGACGTCCAAATAGTGGACAGAATTTGCACGTCATTTAGTCCAGAATTGGTCTTGGACCGATGGATGCAGTATAGACAAGATCTGCATGTCCATAAGATGTCTAATGTTTAGCGGGAAGAAGGAAAACCAAACTGGACAATTAGAATTCTGTTGTTTTGGTGTTAACGGGGTAAAACTCAAATCAAAGGGCCCATGTTACACTATTTTCTGATCTGTGGCATAGCGTTGCTAATAAAAACATAACACAAAGCCTGCATATTTAGGATGAGTTCTTCTCAGACAGAAAACACTCTGTTCCTCTTGTAATGTCATGTGGTAATACAAGAAGTGCTCCACTGTGTTTTTAAACTCCACACACCTTCACTAAAATCATTTGGATGATTTCAGTTTTGGAATTGCCAATCTCTACTAAACTGAAGGCAACTTGAAAACCCCCACTTTGTCACATCGCAAGGTGGAACAGAGCATTTTATGATTTGGAGATTAAAGCTCCAGTCTCTTCTGAGGTGTGGGTTCAAATCCCACCACTGTCAATTTGCTCTCTGATACCAGGCTGAACAAAAGGAGGCTTTGAGGCATTTTGCTCTGATGTAGACTTTTCAACCGAGACTATTTCAAAGACTTACGCAAACACTTGTGAATGAAACAGAACACAAAACACAACTTCAGGTATCTTTTTTGATGAGGCAACAACATTCTTACATGATTTAAAGCTCACAAGAGTCAATTTTGTATAATATGTGGCCTTTAAATTATCCCAGCGAGATCGACACTCACACACTACGGCAAACTACTTTTCAACATTGCACATTTTGGGAGAGAAATTAAGAACCGTAAATTGTCGGGTGCAATTAAACCTACTCCAAAACAGATATCGAAGCAGCGTGTGTGTTTTACCTGGAGTATTTATCCTCCACACATCCTCCTCTTCTCTCCGTGACAGATCGGGGGACTCCAGACCAAACGCCTCTTTAATGTTTGAAGAGGAGGCACGGTGAGAGGGACACAGCCACTCCAGACGCTTGTTAAAAGGCTCTGTTCTCAAAGCATACAAACACACAAGATTGTTCGCCTTCACAACTCGCCATTATCCAGTTGAGCGTCCTATTGAAGCTCAATAATAGATGTCAGCACGCCGTCGGGGAATCAGCAGATGTCGCCAGGCCAACCGGGCGAGAGGGGACGCAATTAAATTTTAATAGCAGAGTATTTTGTGCAATGAAAACAAGTGGCGTGCAGAGCCGGGCACCAAAACATCACAAATATCGTGTGGGTAGAGCGTGACATTTTTAGAATTATTGCTCAGGCGTTTGGTGTCGAGCCATTTTGGTGCGTGGCCATTTTCAGAAGAGAAACTAAGTGTTGTAAATGTGGAAAAAGAGAGAGGGACCAAACACGTAGTTTTGTTTGCATGAAATAATCACTGAATGCGGTAAATACAATGTGGACGATGCATGACCACCCTAAAGTTTGAACACTGCTACTACTGGAGTTTTCAGACCATAACAAGCCAAGAAATGGATAATGAAGAAGAAACTAACATATATAAGTCACACCAGACTATAAGTGGCACATTTTGGGGGATTTGTATTTCCTGTTGAAAGTTAAGCTGTAGTAAAAACAATAGAAGAGAGAACAACAGACTGTTAACGTCACATATGAACAGTTCTTCAGATAAACTATAACATAAACAACAGAACAAGTTTAACAAACTCTCCATAATCCGTGTATCATTCGTTCATTCGTTTTTCAATATAAAACCAAAAATAAGAAAACGAAATAACAACTGTTTTCTTCATTATTTGTCTCCAAAACTAAAATGAAAAAACGGATAACGATTCCTTTTTTCAGTTTTCAATTTTGTGTTTAAATGAAGAATGGAAAAAAAAGATAACGGCCGTTTCCCTTTTACGTGACTTCCGTGACTGTGATGCCGGATTTTTCAATTCTTCATCCTCGGTGTCACTTCTGAACAACTCGACCTCAACCTCCGGAGGTAAACAGAGCGTCACTTCCTCTTCTGTGTCACTGTCGTCCCGACAGGATGGTTTCAGTGTCACTGAAGTCCAGACTTTGTGCATCCATCCAGTGACTTCAGGAAAGTTTCATGATGCATCCTCCAAGTGTCACAAGTTTCTCTCTCACTCCAAACTTTCTTTCTGCAGCTTGATTATGGTTTTCAGTTGCAGATTTCACAACTTGCAGTTTGTAATCTGCAAAATCTGATTTTGTTTTTGGGGGCATTTATGTTCAGTCTTCTCAGTCGTCTTTATAAGTTTGTTTAAATGCTCAATTGTTCAGTGGTGCAGAAGTAATGGTGCGATCGACTGACATGATACAGACAGAACAGAGGCTCTTTCTGCAGGAGACATGTGCAGTAGAGTGAAGTGACAGTGGTACAGGAGGAACAGGAGCAGCAGATACTCACACACAAGACTAGAACCTCTCACCGCTTCAGTGTGAACATTTTAATATATAAGTCGCATTGGAGTAAAAGTGCAACTTATAGTCCAAAAAATACAGTACTACTACTTTCTATATTTTAGATACCATGTCAAATATATGAAGCAAGATATGTAGAACTAAATATGTCTTTATAATTAGTAGTGGGGCGGCAGTAGCTCAGCTGGTAGAGCATTCGCCCACTGATCTGAAGGTTGGTGGTTCGAATCCAGGTTGACAGGTTGAGCGGTCAGATCCACTGACCCACAGGTTGGCTGATGTGATTACAGCTCCCACTGATGAATGCTGTTGTTGTGTCCTTGGGCAAGGCACTTAACCCACCTTGCCCACAGTGTCTGTGTGCACTGTGTGTGAATGGGTGAGTGGTTCCTTGTTGTAAAGTGCTTTGAGTGCCTTGAAGGTAAAATGTGACCACTTACCATATTTTACAATCAAATCCCTCACAGTAGCCACCCCTTGCTTTGTTAAAGGTGTACCGTGCAACCTTTCAGGTTAGGGTCCACCACCATGGACATGCTTTTGCTTTGCCTGTAATATTCCACAATATGGGATTCAATTATGAGTGTTTTTACGGCTCAAAATGTCTTTAAAACATGCAGTCCGACTGTGAGTGGGGAGTCCTCGTCACAGATCTCACCTGTAAATTGGCCTGGTAGAGTCTCCTACTAGTTTCTGGAGACTGATAAGTTTACTTTGCAACACTGCAGGCAAAGCAAGAATGGAAACAAGCAACTGGCCAGAAAAGTTACATAATGTGCCTTAACACTGTAGTGCAGCACTGTAAATCCTTGCCCTTCTCTCAAAGATATTTATAATGACGTCTCCTGAAATGGTTGTGTGCAATATCATAGTGGCCACGTTTACATGATGTTTATTTATTTATTTAAATTCCGAATGAACTGTTCTGAATTGAATAGTTCGGAATTAAAATATTCTCCTTCAAGTTTGCATGGAAATAATAATTGAAAATTGAGGTTTACATGGAAAATACGTTAAATCATATTCAAGACAGGTGCTACTGTCTTTTCTGTCATCTCGGTTTGTCGTTACGCCACAGAAACAAACATGATCCAAACTTTTTCTGCAGTAAAACCTGGAGAATTCCCGCATCCTGCTCAGAAAACCAAAGAGCAGTGGATGAAAGTCCGAAGCCAGGGCTGGTGGAGCTGTCACTGAACCACCGATGATATTTTTAAGGAATTAAATGTTTAAATGGTCTTTTTAAAGTGGAATTAAAACTTCAAACTAAAACATGTTACTTGGTCATGGTTTCAACAAATTATGAACCAGCCCTAATGTATGAATACTTCATGTCAGAGCCAAGCGTGATAATTAAACTTCTTTAGTCTATAGGCAAAGCTGTGACTTTAGGGCAGGACAGGTTGGGGTTAGGAAGCAAATGTGAGTAACATCTGTCCTTCCTTCTGTGTGACCTGCAGTCTGGACACTGCTGATGTCCAGACAAGAACCAGGTGAACACAGGGAACATAAGGTGTGAGCTCTTCAGAAGGATCCTCGAGCCACTCCTCACAGCTGCTCACAGAAGCACACACTTCTCACAGGAAGTCCAATTATTCTGAGTGAAACTTTGGCTGTGTCCAAATGTCCACCTTTAACCCTGACTCACTTTATAGTCCTGTTGAGTTTAGAAGACTCCAGCCCAATTCATACTTCCTGTTCTTGCAGCTTATCAGACACCGTGCTGTGGTTGGTTGGGTTTTTAAAGTGGACTTGATTGATTGTACATTTGTAAAATTAAGATCAAAAAGTTTAATCCATTGTCATTGTGACGGACATATACAATGTTTTAACACTTATAACAGCTGTGCTGCCAGTGTACTGTTGCTAATCTCCATAGCAACGACATCACTAAGACTATGTGCAGACTGCAGGGCTTAATGCTCAATTGTGTTTTTGCAACGTCGTTCACATTTCCAATTAAATGTGACTTGTATGTGACTCCAGTGTGAACATTAAACGGCCCAAAAGTGTCCCACATGTGACACTGGAGACACGACGACGTCAACCGCAGTGAGCGTCTCTGTGTTTACAGAAGTTGTCCAAACATGGACGCAGCATTGAGCACCTGGAGATTTTAAAGTTCCTCTTGTACTTGAGCCAGAACATGAACAACTTACTTGTTTTAAGGAGGAGATTGAGAAGGAGAAGGACGAGGTTTTTGGTCGTGGTGTTTTGTGGGACAGCGGCAGCAACGTCCGTTGAAAGGAACGTGTGGATGTGGAGACGGAGCCAAGAGTGGTGAGTGGTGATGTGCTTCACTTCAGTGACACGGAGTTCATTAACAATTTTCGTATGACGAGAAGAACGTTTGTGTACATTTGTGAGCACCTACTTGTGTCACTCTCGCAGGAGGTAACACATCTTCGGTGGCCTATTTCCATGAGCAAACGCGTCGGCGTTGGGCTGTATTGGCTCGCAACAGGTGCTTGTTACCGCACAATAACCAACCTTTTGGGCATAGCCAAGTCCACTGTGTGATAACATGTAGGTGGATGAATGTGCTTTGGCCGTTCAGACTGAAGTCACATGATATGATAAGATCAGATATGTATCAGTTTTTGGAGCACATATCCAAGTGTCCTGGGTCGCATTTGAAAAAATCTGATCCGTCATTAAAAGATCAGATACAGGTCACATAGGGGCCAAAAAAATTGGATTTGGGTCACTTCAGGCTGCAGTGTGAACATAGTCTACTATAGCAACAACCATAACTTGTTTAGGGAAGGGGCATAACATTTCAGATGCTGCAAAATTTAGGATGAGGTCTGAAAAATCTAAGCTCATAAGAAGTCTGTTCTTATTCTCATAACCCCAAGAACAAAAACAAACTTCTTACTTCTTATGAATCGGCCACTTACCACGGCCAGGTGAGGAGTGAAAAACACCAGGTTATGCATTCCAAACAGGGCATCTGCAGTAGCCTGGATCATAGCTGTTTCTATATTTGCACTTTGGAACATTCACAACACTCCTCCATGTCAAACACTATTTGTTCCCGTAAACAACTTAAGACAAATGCAGCAAAACCAGGCAAGTGTTTAGCGCTGCTGACAGGGAGGGCGTCTCATTACAGCGGCTTTCACATCCGACTGCACCACGCCACGCACACACCCACATGCACACACCCCGACCCGCACAGACACACACACACACCCATACACACACACACACAAAAACACACACTCATACATACACACATAGACGGAGCACAGAGCAGCTTTTCACACACATGTTTTATTCACTGGGCAGGAGCCACTTGGCAGCTAACATGTGTTCCTTAGAAAGAGTCTTTGTTGGAGGACGGGCCTGGCTCTTTGTGTTGGAGATGTACGCGTGAAAAGTCCAAATGCAAGAGACACGTACATTTGTGCTGAAATCCTTGCTCTGTTTGCTCTGTGGTCTACAGAGAAAGATATGAAATGAATGGCTCACTTTGAGAACAGACACTGAAGCAAGACACTGCAGGTGAAGAAAAAACACGCAGTAAATGAGATACCAATCTGAAACTTGTACATAGATGATTCAAAGTTCATATTAAAGAGATGTGCATATTTAGAATAACCTTGCACAGGAAGAAGGTGATATTTGTGAGTTCACAAACTCACGAGAATCCCTTTTGGCCCTGCTGGTGCGACAGGGCCCGACAGGCGGTGGGCAAATAATCATAGAGCAGCACTGAGATTTGTGACACCGACAGATGAACTTCAGTCTATTTTAGCATCAATACAGACTATTTAGTTTGTGAAAAACATGCATACGGTAAGAGCTTTGTGCATTTGTGAACAGAGAAGATGAATTATCTCACCTGGATGCAAACATTGTTTGATTTTTCGGCTTGTTCCGCTTTTGTAACGCTACAAACAATCTGATTCAGATAGTTTCCATGATGTTTTGTGTTTTCTGAACACTTTCAGTGAAAGCCATCCCAGATTGATAATGTGTAGAACTCAGTTCAGAGTGACACACATGTCTGGCATAAGTCAGGTTATATTTAGGACACGTACATGTCCAGGGTACTTTTAGACATTTTGCCCAAAAGTGTTTGTCTGGCAAATCCAGAGTGACATGTCTCTGTACTGTTTCTAAGAGGACTGTTTATACTTTCTATTTTTTCTTTTATAAAAACATGGACTGCCTGATGATCTCATATGTTTGTTCATCTTTGATAGTGCCACAAGATCTCATGACTGTTAAGAGGAAGCTGACCACACTGAAACTAGAATGGAAAAAATCTCTTAAAATGGAATACAATGGAATACATTCCAAAGGGGTTCACGGCTTATTCCGGCATCCCTTCACTACGACATGTCTCTATTTAAATGTACCAGTATTACGACACTTTTTATTTAATATACCGACATGTCAGAGATGGTGTTCTCCACTTATCACCTACATGACAAAATAATTGAAGCATAAAGGCCCATGCAGCCTGAGTTTTAGATGAGATATTTTCCCAAAGACTGCCCTTTTTTAAACTGCATGATTGTTTCCCTCAGCAATCAGTTAAAACATTTTCAAACGGTCTGATATCCTCTGTGGCCCAAGTATTCTCTGATCAAGAGCTTTGCACTGGCCCAAGCATCTTATGATATATGGGAGTGCAAAGAAAAATAGGCTATTTCATTAATATTATTCATGTCGGAAAAGCTGAATGTTTGAAATATGATGTTTATGCTGATGCTAGAATAGCAGCATTGAAACATCTCAAAAATGTATCAAACTGGACACATTGGTGCATTTGAAGAAACCGGTGTCACTGCTGTAATGTTTTAATATGCTATTGTAATGATTGTTTTCCTTGTTTTGTTTTATAATGCACTGGATTTATAAAACGTCTTTTAATGCAGCCTTTGTGCTTCAGAACACCCACCACCACCACCAACGCTCCTATAGTGCTTATTCTATGGAAATAAAGACAGTAAATAAATTGTGTGCTTTCTCATTTTAACCTTGCACACGGTTGTGTAATATAATATATAATGACTCCAGCATCGGTTATTGTTTACACTGAAAGGGCCACATTACACTATTTTTCAATCTATGTTATAATGTTGTTTGCTCATCACAAACAGATCGGAGTTGCATTTTGTTTCATTCACACACGTTTACAGACGCTGCATATCATCTTTTTCTCAAACAGAAAACGCTCTGTTCCACAGAGTTGGGGAATTGCAAGTCGTGACTTGGACTCGAGTCAGACTTGAGTCACTATTTTTGGACTTGAGACGTGACTTGATAAAATAGACTAAGACTTGGGACTCGACTTGGACTTGACTCGAACCTGAGGCTTGTGACTTGAGAAGACTTGATGTGACCATAACAGTTTGTCAAAGCCTGATCCCGTCAGATCTCAGAAGCTGAGCAGGGCCTGGTCTGGTCAGGACTTGGATGGGAGACACTGGGAAAATCAGGAGCCACAGGGGGGCGTCAGTGGGAATAACTGTTGTTGTGCCTTTAGGCAAGACACTTCACCCACGTGGCCTAGTATGAAAGTGGTGTGTGTGTGAGTGATGGTGGTGGTCGGAGGGACTGATGGCACCGACTGGCATGGCAGCCAAACTTCTGTCAGTCTGCCCCAGGGCAGCTGTGGCTACACTAGCAGCTTCCATCACCAGGTACAGAGTGAATGAATAATGCTGAATGCTCTGTAAAGTGTCTTTGGGAAACAAATGTCTGTGAAAAGCGCTATATAAATAAAGACTTACTTACTTGATGCTTCTAAAAAATATATATTTATTTTTATAAAATACTTTTCTCTTTACAGTTTCATTTTACAGAACAAACTGGAACATGTCCCTGCCACTTCTGTTACATTGGATGTAACTGAAGTACTGTGATGTGGTCTCCCTAAATGTACTACAGTAATATACAGTACAATACAGTACAAAAGAGGGAACTACACAGAACATGATCCTTTTCAGATTTCAGTGCAAACTTCATGACAAAATAATTGTTATTTATCACTTTTAAATCTGAATGTGTTCTATTCAGACCATAATGATTCACACTTAGATCTTATCAAGACATTTAAAAAGAAAAAAAAAATGCATTTCTACAACTGTAATGTAGCCAGTCCATTACTTGGGCCTAGGGCTAATTAAAGGGTAAAATAATGAACTGAAACAAAGTTTTAGAAAGGTTTATTGGAATAATTGAGTATGTGCAGATTGTAAAATTACCTGCAAAAGGAAATAAGTAAAAGTGCATTTAAATGTAAGTAATTGTGTTAAAGTAATTGTACTTACCCTCTGTGGTCTGCCTCAGGTGCTCCAGGCAAAAGAGTCCCTGGGGGCCGGAGCACTTTAAGAAGGTTCCGGGGCAGCCAACCATGTTGTTTGGAGGAGGGGAGCACAAATTTTAAACTTTTTCTATTTAGTATTTTAGATCATTAAACACTGCTAATTTAAATAAAGATATATATATTTTTGTAATTAATGTAATTGAATATTTTTTGGGCACTGTTTTGATAGTTAGCTTTTAGATATTAAATGTACAAGTATTTGGAGCTTACCTAGTTGTTAAAGTGGGCTCACCCAATTAGGACAGGGCCTTTAAAAGAAGCCAGCCTCACCTTGTTCAGGGAGAGGTGCTGTGTGAGCGCAGGTGACTGCCATGCCTGTTTTTAACCTTTTTGGAACTTTTGTAAATAGTTTTTTTTGTCTTTTGTCTGGAATAAATGCACTGGGATCTGCACTGTAAACTGGCTCAACTTGACTGTTCTTCTGAAACCTCTAAGGTTGCCACCAGGCTATTACAGACTCTTACATATATATATATATATATATATATATATATATATATATATATATATATATATATATACTCATATATAAATATACCATAACCTTTTAAGTACAGTGTAGTTTAAAAGTCGTATAAATTGCAAAAAATCTGGACTCATGGGCCAGTGACTCGAGACTCGACTTGGGCTTTCCTGTCTTTGACTTGGGACTTGCCTTGAACTTGAGGTCCAAGACTTGAGATTTGCGAAAACAACAACTTGGTCCCACCTCTGATAGAGAGCGCTCCACTGTGTTTTTAAACTCCATGCACCTACACTAAAATCATTTGGATAATTTCAGTCCTGGAATTGGTGATCTGTCGTGAAGAAAATGCAGCTGCTAACTTAAAGACTACCGCTTCATGACATCGACTACTGCTTCAGGGAACAGAGCATCTGGAGCTTTGGAGATGTAAACAGACTAATAATTCATGAATGAAACATATTCCACACATGTTTGAGTAATCCTGCAAAACCCAGGTCTGTTTTTGATGAGGCAACAGCATTATAACACGACTTAAAGATCACAAGAGTTCATTTTGCGTAATCTAAGACCTTTAACGAGCCCGTGAACGTTGCATTTGACAAGAATCACTCCCCTTTCAGTGATCACAGACCCGAAGTGCCAGATTAGACATACACATCGGGAACGCAACCAGACAAAAACGAATAAAGAAATAAACGACAGAAAAGTTGTTCTGACCCATTTCTCCGTCCCCCGCAGCCGATTGGCACACCGCGTGAAGCTCTGCGTGTTCTGCAGATAAGCCCATTTGATTCTCTACATTGGCATCACATTAAATACCGTCATTCAGGTACATTCACCCGGTCCCACATCCGCGTTTTATAACTCACTGCTTAAAGTGCCAAGTCACACCAAAGAGACCTTCGGAAAAAACGCTGCTTTTGTGAGTCGCAATTAGCTGTAAACATTCTGGTGTGTGCGCAACATTACGTTCTAATTAGTGTGTTCCCAGGAGAGACGAGCGAGCTGCGTTTCAGCAGTAATGACACTTTTATTTAGACGTAAAATAAACGATGTTTTATTTCCAACGCGCTAAATTACAGTTTTCCCATGATCATGCACTTATGACCGGTTAAAATATGCAGGATCTATAATTACACGCTTTGGTATATAAGCTAATTGCTGTTTCGTTCGCTCTTATTACGCACGTGTGCTGGAGTTCAGAACCGCACGACATCACGGGTCCACAACATTTCAGCGTCGGCAAGTAACTGAACACATGTACCGAGAATACATAGTCTGAATGCTCACTTTACGTAACTGTATTCAGGTACAGTTACTTTTTTATTTGGTTGTACTCAAAATACTCTTACTTTACTAAAAACAAAGAAATACATTTGCTATTTGATCAGGGTTCGTGTGCTATTCGTTCTTTTGAATTTCAACTAAAAATGAAAAACAGTAACAATATCCAAATCTCTCAATATGATATTTTCTCGATATGCATCTCACAGTACGATACTTATTGTGATATTTTGCAGTACCTAACAAAATTGTGAATGTGCTATCGATCCATCCATTTTCTTACACTTATCCGGGGCCGGGTCGCGGGGCAACAGTCTAAGCAGGGACTCCCAAACTTCTTTCACCCCAGACACTTCCTCCAGCTCCTCCAGGGGGACCCCAAGGTGTTCCCAGGCCAGCCCAGAGACATAGTTCCTCCAGCGTGTCCTGGGTCTTCCCCAGGGCCTCCTTCTGGTGGGACATGCCCGGAACACCTCCCGAGGGAGGCATCCAGGAGGCATCCGGAACAGATGCCCGAGCCACCTCAACTGACTCCTCTCAACGTGGAGGAGCAGCGGCTCTACTCCGAGCTCCTCCCATGTGACTGAGCTCCTCACCCTATTTCTAAGGAAACGTCCAGCCACCCTGCGAAGGAAGCTAATTTTGAGAGCTTGTATCCGCGATCTTGTCCTTTCGGTCACTACCCAGAGCTCATGACCATAGGTGAGAGTAGGAACGAAGATTGACTGATAAATCGAGAGCTTCGCCTTTCGGCTCAGCTCCTCTTCACCACAACGTTTCCGATACAGCGACCGCATCACTGCAGACGCTGCACCGATCCGCCTGTCAATCTCACACTCCATCCTCCCCTCACTCGTGAACAAGACCCTGAGATACTTGAACTCCTCCACTTGAGGCATGAATGTGCTACTTTTCTGTCATAATCCAAATAATTAAGATTTAAACGTGCTTAATAACAGTTGTTTTATCATCATGCACCATAACAATGAACTTAAGGAAAGAAACTTGTAACTAGACATATTGTGATGGCCCACGATATTATTGTGAGACTTTTGACGATACAATATCACGATATTTCGGTTACTGTTACAAAGGGTCACCATATTTCCGTTTGTGAAAACACGGACACCTTACCAGGGTGGGGGGTGGAGAATGGAGAATTTCTTGTGCAAGTCATTGCTAAATGTGCATTTGTGCTTTGGCAAGTTGCAGACTGACCAACTGTTTGTGTCTGCTTGCTCCTTCTGATGCACAGAGAGCTACGAGAGATGCTCAGTTTAATGTCCCCAATGAAAACCCGGACATTTGCATCGCTTAAAAAAAAAAAAAAAAAAAACTGGACGCCCAGGACAGGACTCAAAAAACTGACATGTCCAGGGAAAAACAAACGTTTGGTCACCCTGTTGTTACATCCCTAGCATTAAAAAAAAGAAAAAGAAAACAGATTTGGACCCTTATTTCCATCTTTAAGTTCTGCTGCTGTGTGTGAATTCAGTGTCACTTGAACAAAGGAGAGTTTATCACTGAGCTGCGACCTGTTTCTCCTCATAGAGTTCAACCACTTTCTAAGACACAAAAGTAATGTGTCAATTAAGAATGAAAAACAATGAAATGGGAACAGTTTGTTATTTCTTTCATCTCTCTAAGTGATAAAAAAGAAAAATGATTTTGACCTCTATTACCAATATTTAATTTAATGTTTATTCAATCAAAAAACAGTCTCTGTGTCTATTTTAATACTGATATTTTATTCTCTCTCGTTTATTTGCCCTGGAACTTAAGCTGCAGTTTCAGCCATGGATCTATAATAAAAACAATCATTTTTATTGTAGTTCTGTTGAGTCATGTGAACAAAGGAGAGTTTATCGCTGCTTCCTGTTTCTCATCATCGAGTTCAACAATGACTTTCTACGATGAGAAAGTAAACGCATCGCTGTGTTTGTCCACAAAATTGCAATGATTTTCTTCAGTCCTTCTTGCAGCAGAACGTCTGGGCAAATAAACCAGAGAGAATAAGAGAGTTTTTTTGATTGGTGTTACTTGAAATAAACTTTAAAATAAATATTGGAAATAGAGGTCAGAATTTGTTGTTGTTTGACACTAAAAAGAATAAACTGTTTTCCCATTTTATAGTTTTCCATTCTTAACTGAAATGATACACGGACTGATCATGTAAAAAAAAAAAATAGACAGCTCGAGGTGAGACGTGTGTGTTTTTTCCATCTCCAGTTAGTGACATGAACTTCTTTAAAATGGTGAAACAAATATAAAGCATGCATGTTCCACAGTTAGGCATTAAACTATCTTTATGAAAACAAACATGTGACGCCACAAGGCCAAATTACAGGTCAGATCTGGGGAGAGACCACCCCCACTCACAGCAGAACGCACGTTTTTTCCGTGTTTTCTTCCAGTAAAAAAGTAGTAGTTTCAATGGCAAATACTCACATTTAATGCTGCACGGTGGAAAATTCCGGGCAAAGCTATAAAATCTCCATGGAAACCAGTTAGGGAAGACCATTTTTTAAGACAAACTGGGTGTCTGAAAGAAGTACGTGTTGAGAGATGTGAAAATCTCGTATAAATTAATCAAGATGAATAATTAGGATGTTCAGAACGCATAAGGTAAGTGAAGAATAACTTTGGACCACTGCAAAATGTTTTAAATTAATTAATTCTATTTTTTGACATTTTTAAAACAGTAAAAATCAAGTGCAGCGCTGTTCATTCTGTGGTGTCTGCAGTGACGATCCTGCTCCGTCCCATCTCCATCGCAGCAGCAGAATCTTCAACCTCCTCACTCTCCTCTTCACTTGTCTCAGCATTTAGATATTTTCCAGTTTTCTACCTTCAGCACAAAACTGATTTGTTATGTGTGGCATTGTCAAAGGTCAAAGTTTATTATCGCCACCGTCATTTCTCTGTGTCTGATTCAATCACCGTACAGTCGTGCAAATCTGAAATATAGTAATGAATTTAGACAAGACCTGCTATCTACCCCAAACTCAACAATCCTTTTCTGAAACTCAAATGTATTGCAAGACGAAGACAAGGCATAAATAAGTAAAATCATCATTGCTTGAGGGGAGGAAGGGATGGAAGAAGAGGGCAGTGTGACCTGACTAATGTTAGACTCTTATGTAAAACCAGGGCTGTAAAATTTCAGGTATATTCAAAGTTGGATATTTTCTGTGAGAATTATGCTGGGAGTAATGCATTGCAAAAGTAACAAATTACTGTAATGCATTGCTTTTTGCTGTAAGGCAGTAATGTAATAGCCTGATTCATCTGCCGGTTTCACTTCATAGAAACCTTCTGCATTAGAATTCGTTCACTAGACGGTTGGAGGGTACTTTTTTATTTATCCAATCACTGTTATTTGGTCGTGACGTATGTAATGCGCCACCAACGGGGCTAACTGGTATATTAAGCTTTTTCCAAATCTTGTAGAAAGAAGGACAATAACATCTTTTGCCTTGATAAAATTCACCAAACATTCTCTTTGTTCCAGCTTTAAATCCTCAATCTAGGGAATCTGCAAATGGGAATCAGATGTGTGTGACTGCAAACCTCTGTTCAAACTGTTTCTCTTCCCAACGGAATTGAAAAATAGTGAAAGGTGAAGGCGATGGGCAGGATTGATCCACAGGAAGAACCAAAAAGGCAACCTTTGACTGTCTAAATCATCCCGAGTTTGCAGAGAACATTTTGTATGTGGAGCGACAACACAGATCTGATTCCCTTTTGCATTTATGGAGTTCGCAAACAAATTTCTCAAACCGTTTTCCGCTGTTAGGATCCAACAAACACGATGTCCGAATCCCAAAACTAAAATATGACAATATCAGAACCAGAAACAAAAGTGATATGGTTCAAAAGACTTGAAAAGATCGACTTTGACAATAGACACATCCCACTGGGAAAACAAACATGGAGGTTTGATTCTCACTTTTTCGGAAAATCCTTCCCAGTATGCAATTGCACAATGACGGGAAATCCGAGATTCTTGATGCATCTATCAGTGTGTAAACATTAATGAAGCTACTGCACATCACATCAACTTTGTCAACTTGTTAGGTACATTTTTGTATCATGTTTTTGTATATTTATGGAGAACTGTCGTGTGGGAGCATGGGTGATGCAGGCTTGTGGGCGGAGCATTGTACATAATCTTACCGTAAGAAGAGTTGGACTAGTGCCCAGGAAAGAGCATTTATTACTCAAACATGCATGGATGTAACCTCTTCAGGCATGTTTTTGATGAGGCAATAACAGGATAGAGAGCAAAAATAAATCAAATTTTCATAATACCACCCTTTAATTTATGCACTTACACTAGACCAGTGCTTCTCAATTATTTTCTGTCATGCCCCCCCTA
Organism: Boleophthalmus pectinirostris; assembly: GCF_026225935.1. Lineage (NCBI taxonomy): Eukaryota > Metazoa > Chordata > Actinopteri > Gobiiformes > Gobiidae > Boleophthalmus > Boleophthalmus pectinirostris. The sequence continues at coordinate 3,036,126 of NW_026571047.1, forward strand.
GGAAGAATAAAACATCTCGCGCCCCCCCGCGTGACTATAAATAGTATCATTTGTCTATAAAATTGTTATAAGTACACCTCGGCAATATTCAGCACGTTTTTGCTGAAAAAACTCAAGCGGCTTATCAGAGTGATTGGGGTGTAATGTATCGCCTTAATTTATTGGGCTTCATGCTGTCGGCTGCCAACATTTTTAGACACAGTAACACACCGGTCTTTCCTCGTCTCCCACCGTAGTCACAGTGAAGCCAAGCGCTACATACGCTTCGTCATATTTCCTCGTCTTAGCTTTCGGGAGATTTTCGTTTGTCTCTTTATCTCCGTCTCTCTCCGCCTGTCTTCTCATCCCTGTTAAATATTTTTTCATGGTGTCACTTGAGGGTCTGCTACACTTCGTGTCTACACTTCATACTCAAACTCTGTGCTGTGTGCAAAGCGCGCATGCTCAGTGCAAACAAAACTCCTACACCACCGAGCGAATGCTCCCTGCGCACACTCTGCCAATGACAGCGCCACTGCCCCCTAATGTAGTGGAAGTGCAATTGCACTTTATTCTAGGACAGTAAAAAAAAATCAAAATAAAAAAATAAAAAAGCATGTTCCCCGAGGTCAAACGCGCCCCCCTTGACGGAGCCTCGCGCCCCCCAGGGGCGCCCCACTATTTGAGAAGCACTGCACTAGACTAACAGCCTCAGAGAAGTTGTCATTGCTACATGTGACCACGAGAAGAGGAAAATCAATTCAATTCAGTTTCTCTTTTGCTATGGATCCTACCTGGACGACTGAGGAATTTCACAAACATGAAAAGGAAGAAGTTTTGGGCATTCAAGACCAGAATGGCATTCACAGGGACAGACTTTGTGACTTGTCAAAACCTCCTGTTAGAATTGTGAGGTTCTGTCTGCGGAAATTCCACCTCTTTGTAACCCTGTGTGAAAGTAATAATGGAACTGTGGAACATCTAGACAAGAGTGGAACGAGGAGACGAGAAATCAAACTTTTGTTAAATCCAGTTGAAAGTAAAGTACAGACAGCTTTCAGTCCACAAATGCACAAAGCTCTCATCTCTCGTTTGTCACGCAGCACTAGTGGTGTTACGGGATGTGAAGAGGTTTCGAAGCGTGTGTCGAGTAATCCAGGAAGTCTTTGGTGAAGCGCGTATCGAGGTTTGTATCGGTGACGTACGTGGTGACGTTCGAAGCCTCGCGAACCGTCCGTACCACTTGACTGGTTCAGGAAGTGGTTCATGGATTTGGCGCGATTCGAAACATAAGGGTCAGTGAAACATAACGGATTCAACCAAAACGTTTTGTGGTTTTGGGTTATTGCAAGTTTGGTACATTCTATTTGAGGTTCTTTTTTTTTTTTTTTTTTGTGATGGAGCACGCCTGTTTCATCTATGCACTGTGAATGTTTTTTTTTTTTTTTTTTTCTTTTTTTTCAAAAGCAGGGGAACTTCTCTGTAAAAATAAAAAAAAAAGCTTGATAAAAAAAATGATATTTTTATATAAAACTGAATAAAATGACCCTATTTTGCCATTCTTATTGTGTGCGCAGTCACATTACATCCTGATCTCCAATTTGCTCCTACTTTGTCTTTTAACCAGACCGTTATATCATGATCACAGACTCCAAGTTAATTCATTCACACTTTATGTTGAAATCACAAACATTCAAATATTTAATCGTTCATTTATTCAGTATAAATCTTTCCATCAGAACCTCGATGATCATATTGATTGTTCTATTTTCACTCTGCCTGTTATACAGTTTTTTTGGCCTCTTGATGGCGCAGTGGAGCAAATGAAGCACCTTGAAGCGTCGGCTCAAGAGTCGAGTAAATGGCTGGAACGCTTCAGTGCTTCATGGGGCTTCATCTCGACATCACTACGCAGCACTGCCCTGACTACAGACAGGTGTTTCTGATACAAACACCTTGCTGCAGGGGCGGAGTTTGAAGTGTGGATACCTTTTAGATGAGGGGCGACCAACACGTCAAGCGCGATCTACCAGTCGATCACCAAGGGAGTGTGGGTAGATCGTAGTGTCGTAGTACTCAAGACTGGTTTTGGTCCCGGAACTGGCCTCGAGACCATCATCACCACATGCACCTCCAGCGTGCGACTTGTCCCCGACAGCGTGTGCCCTCTCGTACCAGCATGTATCACAGGGCACTTTGTTTTAAACTTTTTAAAACACCCAACCTGTCCATCCACCTCACATCAGCGCACGGCTCCTCGCCTTTACACACTCTTGCTCCTCCCCACATATAGCGTACATCAGCGTACATCCCTCCTCAATGCGCACTGATTAGAAGAGCAAGATGAAATGAAAAGCAAAAACTAACCAAAATGTTATGTTGCAGTGGTGGCACAGAGCTGGCCTACAGCACTGAACAGACCTACTGCAACATGTGATTGAAGTTTTCCTCATAAAAGTGCACAAATGCATCTGTATTTGTCACGACATGTGTTTGGTAAATGTGCAGAGGCTAAATGCCACTGCAGAAGCAATAAGAGAATGTAACTCCAGTTAGGAATTTGAAAAAAAAAAAAAAAAAAAAAACAGGTTTAAAAATCCTACCCACTTTCTTCACTTTTTTCACAGTTTTGTGTAAAGTGCCAGTAGAATTGAGATTAAAGAAAAGGTACTCAAACAGTGGCTGAGGATCTAAAAAAAGGGTCACAGAGCGTTTAAGTACAGTACAGTTTGCTTGGCTTTGTAGTAGGTAGATCATTTTGACTTCCATCTATCCATTTTCTTCTGCTTATCAGGGGCCGGGTCGCAGGGGCAGCAGTCTAAGCAGGGACTCCCAGACTTTCTTCACCCCAGGCCAGCCGAGAGACTTAGTCCATCCAGTGTGTCCTAGGTCTTCCCCGGGGCCTCCTCCCGGCAGAACACCTCCCGAGAGAGGGGCCCAGGAGGCATGTGGAACAGATGCCCGAGCCAACTCAACTGGCTCCTCTCGACGTGGAGGAGCAGCGGCTCTACTCCGAGCTCCTCCTGTGTGACTGAGCTCCTCACCTTATCTCTAAGGGAGCGCCCAGCCACCCTGCGGAGGAAACTCATTTCAAGTGCTTGTATCCGCGATCTCGTCCTTTCGGTCACTACCCAGAGCTCATGACCATAGGTGAGAGTAGGAATGAAGACGAAGATCAATCACCTGCCCCTCGAACCCCCAACTCTCCCCTTAATCCTCCAGACCCCGCCCCTCCTCTCCCTTCACTCTCCCCTTTAGTCTTTTAGTTAAAACCCAGGTTAGCAGCTCTGTTTGAAATGTGGTTTTAGGTGTTTAGTCACTTGAATAAATTGTCTTCAGAAAATTTCACCAAGAATTTTGAAGACCAGGTGTTTGAAAGTCTACCATTTCCACTATCATTACATACTGTTAGTGAAATTACCCACACCTGTACATTACTATTCTGTTTTCCCGTCGCTGTGTGCATCTGTATTAGGCCCGCTACAAACTCCAAGCTCCGCGACTGTCATGGATAACCAGATCTATTTTCAATAAGAGGCGGATAAGAGGAGGTTAGAGTTTGGATGCTTTGTTATGACAGTATAAACGCGCTTATGAGGGCGTTAAAGTGAAACGCTGCTGTTTCTATAAAACTTCTCTTGTTTCCTCATAAAAATGCAAATGGAACAAGGATAAAGCCAAGATCCGACGAAAATATGGAATGAACCAAAAAAAAAAAACAGAAAAAAACATGGTGAATGAGGTCTATATGAAATGTTTCAAAGTGGCCAAAATGAGTTTATTTGAAATTTCCTTTCTGCAACATCAGTTTTGATTTAGGCTCCAGTATTGGTGAGCACATTTTACACAGTTTGCCCTAAACAGATTTGAACAGTCCACAGAAGCGACTTATCACGGGCTGCTGTTGTGTTTAATATTCTTATTGCACTTTCAATAAGGGATTGACTGACTTACTTCAGTGCATATTAAGTTGGGACAAATTACTTTTCTGGTATAACTTTCTATTGAGATAAAACTCAATTTCATTTTAAGTTTCACTGACTGAAGTTCGGATGATTGATACCACAATTTTTGGCATTGATCGGTAGTGATAATAGGAGGAGGAGTGGTAACAGTAGTAGTAGTAGTAGTAGTAGTAGTAGTAGTAGTAGTAGTAGTAGTAGCCAACATGCAAGTACGCAGTTAACCCACTACCTCAGTCTAAAAGTACACAAACTCAAGATGCACACTCTGAGCACCTCGACAAAAAATACATTTAATTAATTAATTAATTTATGTAAAATAAAATAAAATTAAGTAAAGTAAAGTAAAGTAAAATAAAATAAAAATAAGTATAAATAAATAAGAGTAATAGTATTAGTAGGAGTAGTAGTAGTAGTAGTAGTAGTAAGTAGCCAACATGAAAGTATGCAGTTAACCCACTACCTCAATCTAAAAGTACAGTACACAAACTCAAGATGCACACTCTGAGCACCTTGACTAAATAAATAAATAAATAAATAAATAAAATTAATAAAAATAAAATAAAAATAAGTATAAATAAATAAGAGTAATAATATTAGTAGGAGTAGTAGTAGTAGTAGTAGTAGTAGTAGTAGTAGTAGTAAGTAGCCAACATGCAAGTACGCAGTTAACTCACTACCTCAATCTAAAAGTACACAAACTCAAGATGCACACTCTGAGCACTTTGACAAAAAATAAATAAATAAATAAATAAATAAAAATAAAATAAAATGTATAAATAAATAAGAGGAATAGTATTAGTATTAAGAGTAGTAGTAGTAGTAGTAGCTGTTGTGTTTCATAGTTTTCAAATTCTAGTATGTGCTGATCATTGTCCCAGCTCGGGGACACAGGACATTTTATTATATCAGTTTTACAGTCTGTATTAAATCTAATTGCCTTGTAGAATGTTGGACTGTCATGTGGGAGGCACTGGTGGCTTTAGCTCAGTCGCTTTGTCCACTGAGCTGAAGGTTGGCAGTTTGAATTCCGATCTTGACATAAAATTTAAAAAAGAATTCATCATCATTGATTGGGCGCTCAGATCGACTGACCCACAGGTTGGCAATGTGATTTTAGCTTCCACACATGAATGCTGTCGTAGTGTCCTTGGGCAAGACAGTGGTGCTTTGAGAGCCTTGGAGGTGGAAAAGTGCTGTATAAAAAATGTGACCATTTACCATCTGAAACCCAGTAATAGCAGGCCCTGTTTACACGTACATGGGTATTTTTGTACGCATCTTTTACACGCAAATGGTGAATTCGCCTCTGAAAACAAATCTTTCTAAAAACTCTGGCTACAGTGGAGATTCTGAAAAACTACAGTTTCATGTTTGCATGTAAAGTGAGATACAAGGAGTTTTAAGAGCTGACACGCAGAAAGTGCGACCAGTGTTTTCCTTTTGCTTTGATAATGAAGGACATTGTTTTTTTTTTTTTTTTTTAGGGAAGCCCCTTGAGATGTAGCATCACGGGGGTCCTAAATACATTAACCAAAGTAGCATTTATAGAGGAGACAGCAAAACAGAAGGAAAGACAAACACAACACAAAGACAACATTCACACTACACACAGACAGCCTTCATACTACACAATACAGGATCCTAAGATGTACATGTCTCTGATTTTATCATCGCCACACATATATTTGCAAATTAGTGAAGAAAGAAACAAAAGCAAACATAGAACAAAATGTATTTTTTTATCAAAAACAAGGAGCAGGATGTTTGTATCTGAAGACTGACGCCTTAAAATGGTGGATTAATGTGATTGATCGGATTAAGGAGGTAAGTTGTCCTGTTCATTTGGAGCTGTGAAGTTAAATGCTCTGCGGCCAATTTATTTAATTTTTTTTATTATAGGAACATTAAAAAATAGTTGTTCAGTGTGACGTACATGATATGCTGATTTAAATGGAATCAAAAACTCTTGTAGGGTGGGGACTTTGAGTAATAACATTTAAACACAAATTGCAAAAAGTGTGATTGTCTTCTGGATGTAAGAGAGAGCCAGTTGAGCGATGAATACATTTGACAGTGTTGTGTTGTGATGATGAAGTATTCAGAGCAGCAGTGACTTTTTTTTTTCAGGTGCAAACAGTTCATGTGTTTCATTTGCACTCACAGCTGATGAATCATGTCCATGACCAGAGACCAATGAGGGCTTTAACAGATCTGTGGAGAGGCGAGCCCGCTCAGTAATGCACGTTTTTCAAAATATTTGTGAGTAAAATTTACAACTGTAATGAAATAAATGCTACAGGTTTGAATCTAAGACAGGCGCCACCCAGAGGTTCAGTGTAGTTATGACAGCTCTCGATGGAGGATTTATATGTGAGATTGATGCTGTGCGCACAATGTTATTTTCAAAAACAGAGGGAAGGAAATATTTGTTCCTCAACATACCCAGCTATGTGTAAATGAAGCTTTAGTAGTAATAGTAACTGGTGTTTTTCAGATTTTAGACTGTGGCAATGGGCCAACAGTCAGCTTTCTCTACTGATTGCATTTGTTCTTTGCCATGAAATACCCAAATGGTAAACACACAAGCAATGCACCTGATCATTCCCAGACCATAGAAGTCACTGTACTCCAACAAAAATCTGCATTTGAACAGTATTCATTTTACCTCCCCCCCATCAGCATTAAATAATATTGGCCAGTAGAATGTTGTGAAGTCATCTATAAACTCGCAACTGATTACTTTACTTTAAGTTTAAATCTCCAAAATGTAAATTCACAAATGTTGAATCTGATCATCAGTGACTAGACCCAAGAACTCCCTGTACTGAAACAAAAAACTGCATTTGAACAATAACCACCCCCATATGTATAAAATATTATTGGTCTATTGAATGTTGTGATGTCCCAGCAGTAGTAGTAGTAGTAGTAGTAGTAGTAGTAGTAGTAGTACTAGTAGCAGGAGGAGGAGGAGGAGTAACAGTACTAGTAACAGCAGTATCAGTATTATTGTTCGTCCGTTTTGATTCGGGCTCCAGTATTGGTGAGCACATTTAACACACTTTGCCCTAAACACATTTGAACAGTCCACAGAAGCGACTTATCAATGCTGCTGTTGTGTTTAATATTCTTATTGCACTTTCAATAAGGGATTGACTGACTTACTTCAGTGCATATTAAGTTGGGACAAATTACTTTTCTGGCAACTTTCTATTGAGATAAAACTCAATTTCATTTTAAGTTTCACTGCCATAGGAGTAGATGGAGTCGGAGTGGAGGCAGCAGTAGCAGACGTAGGATTGGTAAAAGTATTAGTCGGAGTAGCAGCAGTAGTAGCAGAAGTATTAGTAGTAGTCGGTCATGCTGCCATCTTGGATTACCTAGCAGTAGTTGAATTACCTGCAGCTTGATATAACATCACCTTAGAATTAGAAGGTTCCATCTGACATTTTTTTTGGTCAAATTTTACTTATTCATATATTCTTGTTCCTGGGTGAGAGGATTTTATGAGCAAAAACAGATGTACATTTTGAATATTCACTTGGTGTGAATTTGTCTGAACCAATATTTTGCAATTTGTAAACTTATGTTTGTGATCATAAACATACGTCTCACATTTGTCTTTTAAATGTGTAGTTTGGTAGATCTACAATTTACTACCAAGTAATCTTCAAAGCTTGTTCAAAATGAAATACTTTCATTTTATTTAAATTTTAGATCAGGGGTGTCAAACATACGGCCCGGGGGCCAGATCCGGCCCTCCAAGACCTTTAATCTGGCCCTCGGCTGATTTTGTACTAAAATATTTTAATTATATTTTCTATTAATATATTGGTAATTTTCTGTGGTGTTTATCACAGCAGCGTCTCCAGCGTCTCTGTACGTGGCCCCTCCCACCAGAGCAGCACAAATGAAGACTTGTCTGTTTCCAAACGCTCTTAAAGGACGATCGTTTTGACTGTTGACCGTGACACCCTCATCAGAAAAATGTCCAACATGAGAAAAGTGGAGGATTTTACAAGAAAAATGGACTTATTCCTATTTGCAAACAAGTTGATGTTAGAACATTGTGTTGAAATTGAATTTTTCTTTAAGTTTCAGGTAGTTCATAATATTATAATATTTTGTAAAAGAAAGAGTTCATCAGTTAAAAAAAAGATTTCTGTAATAGATTTGTGTTTCTCTGCACAAATATTTGAACTTGAATTGTTATTTTTGGAGTTTATATGCCGTGAGTTTTCTGATCCGGCCCCTTTAGGATCAAAGCAGGTTGGATACAGCCCTCGGACCAAAATGAGTTTGACACCCCTGTTTTGGAGGGTATGGACATTTCAAACTGCCCAAAGTTCGAATGACCCATAAAAGTGTCTGTGTGTCTATATGTGGTGAAAAACTCTGGAACAGTCTGGATACACGTCTCAAGCAACGCCAACATATCCATAAATTCAAGTTGTTATATAAACATATGGTCTGGTCACTGTATATACAGAGAGGGACTTAATATTTGAACAATATTTCCTTCTGTAGTGCTGGTTTCTGCTTGTTGTTTCCGCACCATTGCTGGTTTGTGTTGTCCATTACATGACTTGTATCTGTTGTTTATTACCATTGTCTGTATACTTAACATTACCATCGTTGGTCTGATTATGTTATACTGAAACTATAACAGTGACTCATTATTCACACTTGTAAATTAAATAGTTCATGTAGTTTTTTTTTTTTTTTTTTTTTTGCTGTGGTTATTTTTAATTCTATTATGATTTCACTTGTGTTATATGTTCCATTGTATAAGAATGTAACTCTCTACTTGCCCAAAACAAACAAATAAATAAATAAATACATAAATAAATACATACATAAAAATAAAATAAATTCTCTAAAACAGTTTTTTTTTTTCTATTATGATTTCACTTGTGTTATATGTTCCATTGTATAGGAATTGTCAGCTTTCCCTGGATGCAGCCTGAAAAGAGTCTTAAAGAGAGTCTAGGAGAGTTAAAGCAGTTCACAGACATGTTTCTTTATTGGCTCAGGCAGGTGCAGGTCTCTGATTCAAGTTGATTACAGGATTCAGCCACAGGCATCTCTTCATGTTTTTTTTTTACAGCAGAGCAGGTAGCTTTATAATCAACCATCTTGTCATATATTGACTGACTGTATAAGTTGTTTTTCCAGGAAATTCACAGTAATGTTGACCCAACATATGTTATCATGGGGTGGCATATGTTAAAGGGTTCAGACCCTCCCCTTTTCTGTCTCGTGTACAAATCAAAGTCCAATACCTCATGTCTTGGCCTTGTTGACACTTCAGAGTCCCGACATTGACCTCTCTTATAACACATAGGTGAAAAACAACATGTCAAGGGACATTGAGTGACTTCTATATTGCATGGTGAATTAACATGATTAAATGAAACATTAAAAACACGGAGATTAATTCTCACAAAATGTAAATACTTAAATTCATAAATACATAAATAAAATAAATGCTCTAAAACAGTTTTTTTTTTTTTTTTTTTTTTTTTATCATAAGTTGGACCCCTGGAACATAAGTCTGTTTTAGGCTTGTTTTGTTGGTAGGTAGATACTTTATTATTCCAAATTGTGCTTTTTCAGAATTAGAAGATTCTACCTGCAAAACTCCACTTCCCAGAACACCCCCTTTGACAAATGTCACACATTGCATGTTCCCAGTTTAGACTCCTGTATCCTCTCTTTCATTTCTGTTGTACAAGAGGTCAACAATTTAAACTTAAATATCTCAGAAGTACACACAACACAGATAATTCTACGGGAATGATAGGAGCTAATCTTCCCGCAGTACAGTTTACGCAGTAGTAGTAACAAGTAGTAGTTGAATAAGGAACAGCAGTAGTACGAGTTGTTGCAGTAGCAGTAGTAGCAGCAGTATTAGTGGTATTAATAGAAGTATAAGGTAACCTGTGTTTAGTTCAGTTTATGCAGTGAACACACTACCTCAACTCGAAAGTACACAACCCCAAGTACACACACACACAAACACACACACACACACTGCAACAAAGTACTATACGCTGTGTACTCCCCCTGCTCGCACTACCTTAAACCTGTGAGCAGTACGCTAACTGCAGCCCATCTGACAGGTGCCACAAGCTGACAGGAGCAGATAGTGAGGACGCGCCTGTTGTTTGGAGGTGCGCCGTCCCTGCTTTGGTTCCAAGTTTTCTTTCCCTTTTTCTTTTTCTTTTCTCCTCTCGTCTTTTCCTGATTCGAGCGTTGTGTGGACGTCTGGTACAGAGCCACTCATCACGGTGACAGCTACAAGCCTGCCGAGATAGAACAGGATCTGCACCAACAGCGCCGTGTGAATGAGTTCTGTGGGGTTTTCTGCTCCTCCAATGGCTCTTTGGATTTGAACAACTGTGGAAAAGTGAACTTGCATTGATTGTCAGGTACCAGCAAGAGGAGTAAACCAAAGAGAGTACAGAGGACAGATAACTGTGCAACAGAGTGAAGTATAAGTACTTTTAGTGAGGAGACTGAGAGCTGGGAGTATGAGGAACAGTCAGATATTTGTAATGACAAACACCTGTCAGCTCAGTTCTATGTGATGTCATGCAGTACTTGATATTACAGTGGCCCCTGGAGATAGTACATACACTCTTTTGGACTGTTTTGGACCAGAAAGATGCAAATGTATCTAGTTTGCTTTAAAACTGCCAAAAAGAAAAGGGGACAGTATATTATACTCTCCCAACACCATATACACGGTTTAGAAGCACAAAAGCTGATTTATGTTTATGTTGTTTAGTTCCACTTTAAGAAGATTGTTTTTCTAGGATGTCTAAGTGTTTTCCAAAACTCTCAGAGACCAGCGCGGAGGAAAATTAGCTGTGAAAGTAAAGCACCAGCATAGTAATGCACACCTCCTGATTGTACATCCATCCATTCATTTTCTTTCGCTTATCTGGGGCAGGGTCACGGGGGGATCAGTCTAAGCAGGGACTCCCAGACTTTCTTCACCCCAGACACTTCCTCCAGCTCCTCCAGAGGGATCCCGAGGCGTTCTCAGGCCAGCCCAGAGACATAGTCCCTCCAGCGTGTCCTGGGTCTTCCTCGGGGCCTCCTTCTGGTGGGACATGCCCAGAACAGATGCCTGAACCACCTCAGCTGCCCCTCTCCACGTGGAGGAGCAGCGGGTCTACTCTGAGCCCCTACTGTGTGGCTGAGCTTTTCACCTATCTCTAAGGCAGGGGTGTCCAAACTTTTTTTCATCAAGGGCTACATGTCTAAACACAGACAAAGCAGAGGGCCGACTGAGGGCCATAGACTAATGCTTAGTACAGGGAATAATTGAAATATGTGCATGTTTAATGCATTAGAATGAGCCATCAGACTTTATTCATGCTAAGATCCTTAAAACCACACACTAAATATTAAATATTATTATATTTATTATTATTATTATTATTATTTGCTCAACTTAAAGTGTTGAAAATGCAGGATATTGCTGACTTAAGTATCCTCAAAGTCATGTATAAAGCAAAGTGCAATGTATCACCTGTAAATATTCAAAGACTGTTTGAGATGAGAACAAAACACTACAATTTAAAAGGAACCTACAAGTTTGAAAAACCCAGATTCAGAACCAAGGTTATGGAGCGAAGTGTCGCTGTGAAAGGAGTTAAGTTATGGAAGAGTCTTGACAAAGAAATAAAAGAATCAAGTACAATGACGACATTTAAAAAACATATAAAATCGAATGCAGTGTGTATGTATGAAAAAGAAAACTAAGTTGTTGTGTATAATAATGCAAGATTTACTGTTTACAATTGATCAGTAATTGTGCCTGAACTGATATGGAATGTTTAGTGACCATCGGTGTTGATGTTTTGTCTTGAAAAAGGAAAGGGGGGCAGATAACATAAGATTTTTTTCTTCTTTCTGCTCCTTTTCATTCATTTCTTGTGTGTTTGATGTTGTGATACTGTCGATGTCTTTTTATGCTTTATGAATGAAATAAAAAAATAAAATAATATAAATATATATAATATATATATATATATATATATATATATATATATATATATATATATATATATATATATATATATATATATATATATACATATATATATAACAAGGTAGATTTTTCAAAAAACTTGCAGTAAAAAAATATATATTTTTAATTGGTGCAAGGTAATTTGGGCCAATTCACCTGGAAGTCTGCGGGCCAAGAACAATTTGTCTGAGGGCCACATTTGGCCCCTGGGCCACAGTTTGGACATGCCTGCTCTAAGGGAACGCCCAGCCACCCTGCGGAAGAAACTCATTTTGGCCGCTTGTATCAGCGAGCTCGTCTTTTTGATCATTGCCCAAAGCTCATGACCATCGGCGAGGGGAGGAACGTAGATTGACGTCCTGCTGCTTGAATTGAAAGCTTTGCCTTTTGACTCAGCTTCCTCTTCACCACAAGAGTCCAACCTCAACTGGAGAAGTATCTTGGGTCTGGACAATAAAATGCATTTTAATTAGACACAGACAGCACACAGCACACAGCAGACTTATTCTGACCTCAAGAGCTGCTTATACATTATATCTGTTTATATCTGTACTGGGGCAAATACCTGGAAAAAATCAGATAGGAGCTCTTCAACCATGTAATAGTTTTAATTTCATAAAATATACCTGCAGTGGTTTTGTTTCTGCTTGATGCAATTTTGCTGACGTTTATTTATAGTCCCATTGAGATTCAGAATCTCATTTACAGGAGAGTCCAGGCCCCAGGAAGGAGCCTATAGATCGCTCCACAATCTGATTATGTCAGAAGAAAATTGAGAGTTTATTAAAGACGGTGACAAATGAATTCAGACATTGGATAAGAGCACTCGCACATATGAATCCAAACACTAATCCAGGTCAAGAATCAGATCAGAGGATAACGAGACCGGAGTGTTGTCATGAAACCAACATTTTTAACATTTCGGTAGGAAAATGTTTGAAATTTTGCTGTTTTTAGACAATAGATATAGTCATTTTCAACACAAAATAATAATTCTTTACAGTCTTATACTAGTTTTGATACTAGTTAAGTAATATTTTGTAGTACTGATACTTGTTCAAATGAGTATCTAGTTTCGATACTAGTTTTGGGATTGATTAGTGTCTGATTTTTTATCATTTTTGACAACCCTAGTAAACTGCAAGACAACCCTCCTTCTCTAGACTGAAAACAAAGCAATAAAACAATAATAATAACTAACACAGGGAATAAACAATGTTGGTGTACAGATCCATATAAACAATAAAACCTTCAATCAGTCAATAGTTTCACGTCCTCTGTTGGCCTCAGTATATTTTACAGTGTGTGCACTATACAGAAACTTTTATCAGAAGATTTTGAAGTTTGTGCCAGTATTTTTGTTTCATGTGGAAAGGCTCAGAGATGACGGTGATATTAACCACAAACACTTAGCCTTTTCCATTTAATTACCTTAAGCAAAGTTCAGATGGGCCTGATTGACAGGTAGACGAGCCAATCAGGGACACACATGGTTCGTATCAAAGCAAATACGGCTGCTTATAAGGAAAAAGGGACAAAAAATCACAAGGGAAAGAAAAATCATTGGTGATTTTCTGCAGAATTACTGAGGAAACCCTAAATCATCTGAGGGAGAGACATGTCATTTTATTTGTAAATGTTGACTGACTGACTGGGAGATGGTTGTTAATGTTGCAAATTAATCATTGTTAAGAAATGACAGCAGGTGAATACACTGTGTTCCAAATGATTATGCAAATTATATTTTCTCTGATTTTGCCAAATTGTCAATATAATGACAGTCATCATAACTTTAAAATCATCAACCTTTAGAGTACAAATTGAATGTTAGTGAACAAACCTCCCGATGAGAACAGTAATATTATTATTATTATTATTATTATGAGTTTCAAACCGTGTTGTTGTTGTAAAGAACTGAAAATGGTCATTTATTTATTATTGAATTAGAAGCATTAGCATATTACTCAAATCAAAAGTTATTTCAATCCAAACATATGAACAGGTCAAGTTCCATCTGAACACAGGAGCTCTTATTTGATAGGAGCTTCAGAATGCTTAAAGGGCCCATCTCATGCAAAAAAAACTCTTTTCACATTGTATCTTCTGCACATAAACAAGCACAATTTGGGTTTTGGAACATCCATTACACAATAGTTCTGAAATCTGACTGATTTCTTTGAGACAGTCACAGACCAGGAACTATGAAAGGCCGACTATTGCTCCTGAGAAAGCACAGGCTCCGCCCTCCTAACGTGACGTAGGCTCTGAGTGAGCCGCCCTTCCTCCGCCCATCTCAGGGAGGGAGGGGGAGACAGACGTGCACCCTGATAGTGACAGGAATAAACTTTTATTCATCATGGAGATGATGAATGTGTCGGACCCGGAATCGGACGAGGACTTTGAGGAGCACGAAGCTCAAGCACCGCGTCGACATCAACTGAACATTACTGATTGGTAAAGTTTTAATAAACACTAGTAGATCAACTTATTATATCGTGGACAATGGAGTGTAGAACAATGATCTTATGCTGTCACTTTTATTTAGGTGTTGTGGGAATTGTCAGTCGATGCAGGGTAGAAGTGAGTCGGAGGCGGTGAAGCGGGGGAGGGGGGCGGGTGTGAAGTGTTTTCTGCTACGTCAAACGTGTCATAGGTGTATCTACCGCGTCATCGTTGTAGCAGCTTTAGTTCGTTGTCACATGGGAGGGTGGCAGAAATACACTGCAATTTGTTAAAAAAACGCAGAATCAATCTAAAAAAAAACATTTGGGTGACAAATCCAAGGCCCACACATCACTCTTAGAAGGTAGAAAGCTCTGAAAAGTTGATTTTCCGTGAGATGGGCTCTTTAACGTCCATTGAACTTGTGAGTTTGTGGAGAGTTTCTCCTTGCATTTCTTTGCAGGATCAGGTCAGAATATCCTCTCAGAGCTGCTGTTTGGATGTGAACTGCCTCTCGCCCTCATAGATCTTTCATGTGAGGAGGCTCTGAAGGTTCTCAATAGGGTTGAGGTCAGTGGAGGATGGGGGCCACACCATGAGTTCTTTATGCCCAGAGGAGAAAATGATGCAGAAGTTTTCCTGCAGCATGAGATGGAGCATTGTCCTGCATGAAGATGATTTTGCGTAAAGAACGGTTCTTCTTTTTGTACCATGGAAGAACGTGGTCAGTCAGAAACTCTACATACTTTATAGAGGTCATTTTCACACCTTCAGGGAGCCTAAAGGGGATGAGCAGCTCTCTTCCCATGATTCCAGCCCAAAACATGACTCCACCTCCTCGCTAACATCACAGCCTTGTTGGGACATGGAGACCGTCCATCAACCATCCATCGCTCCATCCATCTGGACCATCCAGGGCTGCACGGCTCTCATCATGTATTTCTGGGCCCACTGGAGCCGTTTCTGCTTGTGATCTTTGTTTGTGGAGGAGGTGAAGGTTTATTCAGAACCGCAAGCCTCTCGAGGATCCTACACCTTGATGTTCACGAGTCTCCAGAGGCACCAGCAGCTTCAAATACCTGTTTACTGCTTTGTAATGGCATTTCAGCAGCTGCTTTCTTATCTGATGTATTTGTCTGTCAGAAACCTTCCTCATTGTGTCTTTATCTGCACAAATCACTTCATAGTACTATAATCGCGCTCAAGTTTTAATAAAATATCTAAGGTTTTCATACAATGTCCAAGTTTTTAATGATTTCAGGCTTTTTGGGACTAAAGAGATCCTTTTCTTTCCCATAGTGTTTGAAAATGTTGGTCTGCTTAATAATGTGGAACGTCCTCCTTATGTAGTAGTAGTTCTTTTAATTGAACTTACCTGGTAAACTCATTGGCACTGGAGTCTGAGATTGATTTCACTGACCCAGAAGAGCCTGAGACACAAAACCATCCATGAGTTTCACTGGAAAGCAAAACATTTTATCTTGGATCATGAGGTGGATGATTAGATTAGAAGTTTACTGATCAGATGCTTCATGTCAGGTGTCACATGAACTCCACGTAAGTCTGTCAGAAGAAGCGACACACATTTATACCTTTATGCTAAAGAGAGTAAAACTGGGTGTGTCTGTATGAATATAGGAGTTCTAAGTATAGCAGATATAATTAAGAATGTAACAGTGGAGACCGACGGAAACAGACAGGTCCATCACTGAGGTCCTTGTCTCTCTTGACTCAGACTTTTGCTTTTACATATGTACAAGTTTACATGGAAATAATGACTCCGAATTGAGGTTTAGATGGAATCATGTTAAATCGCCTTTATTTAATTCCACTCAACATCTGGGGCTGGGGAAGGGTTCTGATTGGACAAAAACACCAACGTATTTATGTCGACCGGAAGAAAACACACACTTCAGCTGCCACTGGCTTTTCTGTCATCTCGGTTTGTCGTTACGCCACGGACACAAACACCATCCAAACTTTTTCCGCAGTGGTTCCGATGATAATTGCGCAGCAGCTGGAGAATTTTCTCATCACGCTTTACGTCTGTCAGCTGAGGAGGAGAAGGGAAGAGTGTCGGAGAAGGAGGAAGAAGACAAACTGAGTCAACGGCTGTTCTACCTCAACCCACTCCCACATCCAGCTCACAAATCCAAAGAGACGTGGATGAAAGTCCGAAGACAGGACTGATAGAGCCGGATCGCATCAGAAGGGCGACACATCACTAGCATGAACAACTGGAATTATTATTAAGGAGGAAAAACTTCTACGTGATCAAGGAATAAATTTATTCAGCTTTAAAATCAGAGTAAACCACCCACTTACTTCGGAATTAAGTTTGATTCCAAATAATCATTTTCATTACGAATTAAGTGTTTACATGCTCTTTTTAAAGCAGAATTAAAGCATGAAATTAAAGCACTCATGTAAATATATCAATAGAGAACAACAATTCACCTATAAGACTCGTTTATAAAATCATGTTTTCAGTGACCAGTGAGCTCCTTCGTTTCACATGTGTCACTGAAAACTAAAAAGAAATCTGATTTCATTTTCACATTTGGTCAGACCTGAGACACAACAGAGGATGTGCAGACCAGACTAATATCCATCTGTAAAAAAAAAATAAATAAACACACTTATTGGTCTGGATTTGCCAGGCATCCATAAACCACACCAACAAATCTGCAATGTGGCAACTAAACAGCAAATTCCACCACAGAATTCTGACCTCCCTCCAGCTCAGTTTATACTACTGGGATTAAAAAAAAACTTTGTGACAGCACATGAATGTAATCTTTAGTGGTAGAGGAAACACACGGAGTAAAACTATGGGGAACGTATGTTAGATGTGGAAACAGAGAGAAGATGTTGCCAATTTGATGGTAATCCAGTCGAGCTCCTGTTTACCTTCACCAGACTCTAATCACTATAAATACAAAGTTAGTATTTAATTGTTTCACTTTATTGGTGGGCAAAGAGGTGTTTTCACTTCACAGAGAAACACGACCAAAGATTAAACTCTCTACAGATCTGGGGTCTCGTAAAATCTTGCATGGCATTCTAACTAAAAGCGTGTGTACGGACAAAACACAAACTTCCACAAACTTCAGCACACTTGATCACTCATGCTGTTTCTAGGCTCAGATCTTCTTTAGCTTTATTTCTGAAAACACAAAAGCACAAAGTTAAGTTAGAGTTGTTATTTTTATTTATTTATTTATTTAGAGTATAGGTTAGAGACAGTAAAGATCTGCAATTCCAGGGCTGCAATCATCCAAATGGTTCTAGTAAAGATATATGGAGTTTAAAACACAGTGGAGCCCTTGTATTACCGCATGACATGTTTTCCGTTTGAGAGAAGAATACATCCTAAATACGTAATGTTTGCATGAATGAAACAAAATGACTCCAGGTCCGTTTGTGATGAGGAAACTATGTAATATGGGCCCTTTAACAGTGCGCTGTGAAACTTTTTGGTTGGGGGTCTGTCTTCCACCCCCCATCCACCTCCACCCTAAATGCCGCACACTCAACTTGACATGCCAAAATGCAAAAATCAGTAATATTTATATGTATATATAAATATCAGTAAGATACTCAGTGTGGATGCAGAATGATATTATTATATTAACGCCAGTCATAATCACCTACAGAATATAAATCACAGACTACAACACATGAATCAGGACTGAACCAGGACTACACCAGGACTACACCAGGACTAAACCAGGACTACACCAGGACTACACCAGGACTGAACCAGGACTACACCAGGACTAAACTATTACTAAACTAGAAAAGCACTCAGAGAGCGCAGACCTCCACCATGGACTACCCCCATTTTTTATATAAATTGCGATAAAATCAGTCTTCTGGATCAGATCCGGATCAGCCTTTGGAATATGAAAGAGGATCCCATTGTCCATCCCTGAGTCAAATTTCATGGGGTTTGGTCAATAATTAACCGAGATATTGAGAAACAAAATTTTTGGCCCCATTTACCACAATGTTAACTAAAATTTCAAAGTGATCTAGAATCCAGGATTTCTTCCGGATCAGCCCCAAAATGAAATCAGTTCTTCCTTTTCACATTTCCAACAAATCCTGAAAATTTCATCAAAATCGGTCCATAACTTTTTGAGTTATGTTGCTAACAGACAAACAAACAAACAAACAAACAAACAGACAAACGCCGGCAAAAACATAACCTCCTTGGTGGAGGTAACCAGGACTACACCAGGACTAAACTATTACTAAACCAGCACTAAACCAGGACTAAGCCAGTCCTGGTTCAGTTCCTCATGTCTCAGGTCTTTACAGGACAGTAGTGCAGATATCATGAGTCTAGGTTGTTTTCATCATTGCCAGTAGCTTCGGTTTAACATTGAAGTTGTAGCTATCTTATATCTGTTTTTTAATTTTTTTAATTTATCTCACATCGGGGGAAGACGGTGGAAGGCATACACCCGTGTATCATGCCCACTACACTCCTGTTTCTATGGATATGTCATTGCTCTGCCTGGAATGTTCCACAGTATGACAGCTCTACCTTACATTTTTAAATTACAAATGATTTTATAACTCAAAAAAATGCCTAGAAAAACAGGGATTCTAAATGTGAGAGTGGTCGCTTCTCCACAGATCTGACCTGTAACTTGATCTGGTTTGGTCTCCATGAAGATAGAAAGATTTAATGCCATGAAACACTGCAGACAAATGAATCACATCTCCACGGCCAGAAGCATTTGAGATTAAGATTAACAATGTCTGAAACAATGTCTCTAAATAGTCACTTTTGGTTGTCTCCCCACCCCGTGACGTTTGAGCTTGTTTACTGCTGTTCTTGATGAAGCTCCTCGAAGAATATTTGAGTGGGAGCCAGATGGCGTTGTCTGTGCATGTTTGTTGACACGACTGTCAGACTATTTTATTGAGCTGTCTCTCCCTCACAGTTACTTTTACGTTTGAATGATAACAAAATAAACACCATATGCGCCTGTTGCCGCGCCTTCAAAGGTGCAGCTGCTGATCACTTTAAGTCCATGTGAGAAATAATGAACCATGTCAACAAACGAGTTCAAATCAAAGCCTATTTCACGTCTCAGAACTGCTCAAACAGTTTCATTATTGCCACTGCTTTATTTGTTGTGCTGGGAAAAAAAACTGGTGCGATGTCAACAGCCAGAGGAAGAAACAAGAATTAAAATCATGACATCTGTACTGATACTTTGCAGTGGTGTCACACTGGAGGTGTTCTACTTGTATCTATTGGCAGAATGTTCAGCAGATACCAAGGTGAAAAAATGCACATATTAACAGTGTTGGGAAGGTGACTTTTAAAATGTATTCCCCTACAGATTACAGATTACATACCCCAGAATGTAGTTTGTAACAGAATCCATTAAGTTATTTAAGGTGAGTAACGTAATCTGAATACTTTGGATTACTTGATTTGGTGTAGAGAAGCAAAGACTAGGACATCGTAACATCAGATATTTTGTCTGCTAAAAGAAAATAAAAAGCCCAGACTTTACTGAACCGAATAAAAAATTGTATTGATAGAAGACAAGGAGACACGTCGACACAGCATAATTTAGTCCTGTTAAATCCTGTTTTAGACCTGGTTTAGATCTAGTTTAGACCTGGTTTTAGTCCTGTTTTAGTCCTGGTTTAGTCCTGTTTTAGTCATGGTTTAGACGTGGTTTAGACCTAGTTTTGGACCTGGTTTAGACCTGGTTTTAGTCCTGGTTTAGACCTGGTTTTAGTCCTGGTTTAGACCTGGTTTAGACCTGGTTTAGATCTAGTTTAGATCTGGTTTAGTTTCCAGCAATGACTGGAATTACTGAAAACAAAACAAAAAAAGTCAAAAATGTGAAAATGTGAAAACAGGAAAATACCGCCATGTAATCCATTTATTTCAACAAAGTAACTGTAATCCAATTACCACTCATTGAAACAGTAACTGTAACCGGATACAGTTACTCATAATTTGTACTCTGATTACATAACGCCGGTACATGTAATCTGTTACTCCCCAACATTGTATATTAACAAATGCAATAGCAAAAAGCTCAATCAGAGACATCACCCTGGTCCCCATGAGGCGTCAGTGGGTCAGTTCATCAGACAGAAGCAGTTTATGAGGAGTCCAGCTCATATCACATGATCATTATATCCACAATGTGATGTGTGTATGTGTACAGGCCCATGAACATGTGTGTGATGTTGATCACACATGAGAATGTCTGTGTTTACGAGTGTGTCATTGTTCATGAGTTGTGTGTGTGTTAGTTGTGTGACTGTAGATCAGTGTGTGTGTATCACCAGAAAAACAAGAAATGAAAATTATTTTTGTTCCAATTAGAATTTTAACAGCTACACTGAAAGAGAAAGGAACTGATAGAATTAGTCATTATGTCGAAAACTATTAATATTTGACTATACAAATGCACAGAATTATAAATAGATAATTTTTTTTTTCTGAGATTTTGAGACACTCCTGTTGCTCGAGCTCCATCCTTCATTGAGTTATGACCAAAAACGCTTTTTGACCTTGGTTACCTTGACCTTCAAGTGACCTTTTTCAACCTGGAACATCCAGTGTGCCCCGGTTATGTGTGTGACAAATTGTGTGATGTTTGGGTGAATATTTTAGGCCACAGATGGTTCAGAAATTGCCAAAATTGCCGATACTTTATAATGGTGTGACCTTTCAATTGACCCATGTGACCTCAAATGACCTCGGATCGTCACCAAACTTTTTTTTTTTTTTTTTGTGGCATCAGACATGGGGGCTTGACTCACGTACCAAATTTGGTGACAATCGGTCCATAAATGGC
This sequence comes from Boleophthalmus pectinirostris, assembly GCF_026225935.1. Classification (NCBI taxonomy): domain Eukaryota; kingdom Metazoa; phylum Chordata; class Actinopteri; order Gobiiformes; family Gobiidae; genus Boleophthalmus; species Boleophthalmus pectinirostris. The sequence goes on from NW_026571047.1 coordinate 3,057,392, forward strand.
AGAATTATTGCGGGTGGACAGACACACACACAGGGTGAATACAAAACCTGGTCAACTCTTTGGGGATAAGATGTTCTGAAAACTTTTAAAAGAAAAAGTATGCACATTTTCAGCATCAAGATTTATTTGAGAGTTTGAGCCTGAAATGGCCAACTTTGCTAAAGGAGTTTGAGTTGATATGCTTTTTTATTATTGCTTGTGCTTTGCATTGAAATTAAAATGTTTGCTTTTGGCTGATTAATTGAAGGGTTGTGGACCAAAAGTCAGAGACGTAAAGGCCTCACTTGTATTTGAACTTTAGCTGCTCGGCGTGGGCACATTTATCCAAAAGTTTCAATACAAAACTGTGATCCAGCTCAGGTAAAACAGTACGACTCCACATCCACTGTCCTCTGCTTTGTCCGAGCGGTCTGACCAACAATACACAGACACATTAGGCTCACATTCACACTGTTCCACACTGTTCTGAACCAGTAGTTGGTATTGTGGGCTTTATATTTGTACAGGGACAGTGCACATCAATTCCAGTCCACAGGAAAGAGGCTGGTGCAGGTTATAGCATGGATGATTATTTACACCTGTGTCCCTGAGGTGGAAATACTAAAATACAGATTCAGTGTGTATAAATAAAGTGACCAAAAATAAATTAAAACAGATATTAGGGTTACAGTGTTGAAATACTATTGGACCCGGTCAAGTAGAAGTAAACAACAAGGCCAAAAATTCAAGTTAATGCATCTGATATAAAAATGTATTGAACAGATACATATGTACTCTAGTTTATGAAACTGTTGACCTTTTTTCTGTACCATTTTTGGTTCTAAAGTTCCATATGTTTTAAACAGACCATGTATGAAACATGGAACAAAAATTATTTCCCAAATTTCAAAGACCTGCAAATCATGTAAATAAATGGATGTATTTCATCATATCTTGTGTTATTCCATCTTTGAACTGTTGATGAAGGTGACATGATTTTTCACAAAAAAATTATTTAAAATAATAAAAATTTGCTTGGAAGGACTGACATATTTTATAGAAATAGTTACTTTTCATTTTGAAGTAATATTAAAGTATTCGGAAGAAAAAAGTTGACAAATGATGTAAAATCCTGCACCTTCTACTTGTTTGCACAATTTTCCCTCCGTTACTTTTCCCTCCGTTACCATGACCTTTCTTAATAAAAAAATCTCATAACTCAAAAAGTAAGAGGTTTTTCAACCTAATCTTGTACCATATGGTAGAAAACTATATGAAGCAAATATTCAAACCAGTTTGTTAAGGATATGGAAGTGAGAACCAAGAGTTATCACTGTTTGGATTTATTGCCCAAAAAGTGCTGCATATTTCATTCCCTCCGTTACCGACATGAGTTTTTTAATTTTTTTGTCAACAACTTGAAAGAATATCACAGGTTTAACTTGACCCTGTTGGAGTGTAACTCTTTCCTACATTCTGATACTTTACTTATTTCAATAGTCCCTCTAGTTTCTGAATAAGAGACATTTGAATGTCAAAAATCTGACCCTGCTTCCCTCCGTTAACACTTGACCAGACCCTATTCTAAAAAACAACATACACCAAATACACAAAGACATGCATTCTCAGCCTCTTCCACCTGGGATCAAGGCCCAACACACACACAAGGACACACACATTCTACTGATCATTCACATCACACTCGTCTGTAATGTGCACAAACTTGTTTAGAGATCTGCCACTTCTTTGTCAGACGTGTAAACATTTAAAAACTTGTGCAGGTTCGAGTCTCTGTTGGCAAATGATTCCAATGACTCACAGTGACAGAGGAAAAAGAGGATTAGGTGAGCGCGGTCTTACGTTTGGGGACAGTGCTCTTTCCTCTGGATGATGAGAGTGTTACTTGAGATGTTTTTTTTTTTCAGAGCTCAGTGGAGGAGCAGCACCATGAAGAATTTTGAAAAGCATAAAGTCAAAGCATATAGTTCATAAAGTTTTCATATAGTCTAGATCAGTGGTCACCAACCTTTTTCAGCCAAAGAGCTACATGCTTGGTCTGAGAAAGAGCAAGATCTACCAACATGAACGTAAATAACAACAACAAAAGTCATCACGTTTATAGTTCCAGACCGCTTTATTTTTGCAATCTTGTAATATTAATATTATAATATTTAACACTCATTACAGAATAACAGTTTTGGTCATTTAACCGTTTTCTGGGGACTAAAACACTCACAGCAAGAAAAAAATAATAATAATACAATTGAAATACAAACTAAATGTAAACCACATGCAGTGCAAACAACCAAAATACTTCAAATTTGACCACAAAACTGCAATAACAGTATATCAAAAGGGTTAATGAAAGAAGTTCTGTTATTATCAAACTCACAAGTTTGTCACTTTGCAGTCACAAATTGTTTAATTTAGGCTGGAGATCTACTGTAGACACGGCAAAGATCAACCTGTCGATCACGATCAATGGGTTGGTGACCACTGGTCTAGATAAACCAGTTTTAGTCATGTGTATGAACACAGCACATCCATGATGCAGCCAGAGCTTTGTGATTGACATAGGCTACGTTCAGACTACAGGGCTTAATTCTCAATTCCGATTTTTTTGTGAAATCCGATGTTTTTGCGAGGTCGTTCACATTTCCAATTAAATGTGACTTGTATGTGACTCCAGTGTGAACATTAAATGGCCCGAAAGTGTCCCACATGTGACACTGGAGACACGACGACGTCAACCACAGTGAGCGTCTCTGTGTTTACAGAAGTTGTCCAAACATGGACGCAGCATTGAGCACCTGGAGATTTTAAAGTTCCTCTCGTACCGGAGCCAGAACATGAACAACTTACTTGTTTTAAGGAGGAAATTGAGAAGGAGAAGGACGAGGTTTTTGGTCGTGGTGTTTTGTGGGGCAGCGGCAGCGACGTCTGTTTAAAGGAACGCGTGGATGTGCAGACGTACCCAAGAGTGGTGAGTGGTGATGTGCTTCACTTCAGTGACACAGAGTTCAATAACTATTTTCAGACTGAAGTCACATGTCAAAAGATCAGATATGTATCGGTTTGAGGAGCACATATCCAAGTGTCCTGGGTTGCATTTGAAAAAATCGGATCTGTGTCGTTCAGACTGTCATTAAAAGATCAGATACAGGTCACATGGGGCCAAAAAATTGGATGTGGGTCACTTCAGGCTGCAGTCTGAACATAGCCTTAGTCCCTCCAGTGTGTCCTGGGTCTTCCGGAGCCTCCTGCTGGTGGGACATGAACACCTCCCGAGGCAAGCGCCCAGGAGGTGTCCAGAACAGATCCCCGAGTCACCTCAGCTCTTTACGTGGAGGAGCAGCAGCTCTACTCTGAGTTCTGACTTCTATCTCCACGAGAGCACTCAGCCCTTGTGGAGGATACTCATTTGACTAATGCACTTGAGTATTCCACACAACTGTCTGTTTTGTGTCTGTATTACCTTTTCTCCACTCAGTCTTGTCAACAACATATTATGCAAACTCAACTTTAATGAACTTTTAAGTGTTTAAAGGTTTTCCCTCATTAAATCTGAAATGAAGTAATCATTTTGAATTTGTTAGCTGAATTTGGATTGATTCATGCTTGAGTCATCCTCTAATGTCCTGCCTTTGAGGTGTCAGTGCTCATCAAATGTTTTCACCAGTGTCTGTGAAGATGAACATGGAGTAAAGAATCAGAATCAATCTCACAGTTTGAACCAGAAGTGAGCAGATGTGTCAGATCAGTAGTTTAAGAACAGGGTTAGGATCATGGTTCACAGTTTCTGCTGCAGTGCTCAGAACTCTACTGACTTGTACAGTGTGCATGTTTTGGTAACACTTTATAATAACACACCTTATTTAGCCTTAATAAAGCATGAACAAAGACTTAATTCAGGGGTGTCAAACTCATTTTGTTCCGAACTATTCATCCAAACTACTTTGATTCCAAAGGGGCTGGATCAGAAAACTCATGTCATATAAACCCCAAAAATAACAATAAATTCAAATATTTGTGCAGAGAAACTCAAATCTATTACAGAAATCTTTTTTTAATTGATGAACTCTTTCTTTTACAAAATATTATAACATTATGAACAACCTGAAACTTTAAGAAAAACTTATGTTCAGCACCATGTTTTAACATGAACTTGTCTGCAAGTAGGAATAAGTCAATTTTTCTTGGAAAATCCTGCACTCGGCTCCACTTTTCTCATGTTGGACATTTTTCTGATGAGGGTGTCACGGTCAACAGTCAAAACGATCGTCCTTTAAGAGCGTTTGGAAAGAGACAAGTCTTCAGAGGCGCTGGAGATGCTGATATGATCAGCATCACAGAAAATTACCAATATTTTAATAGAATATATAATTCAAATATTTTAGTAGAAAATCAGCTGAGGGCCAGATTAAAGGTCTTGGAGGCAGATCTGGCCCCCGGGCCGCATGTTTGACACCTGTGACTTAATTAATAATGATTCACGCTTAGTAACTACTTAATTACTACCTGAATTAGCACTTAACTTGCACTTAATTCACCTGTGCTGTAAATAGTTACTCATAAGTTATTTCTTACTTAATTACTCATGAACTAACCATTTGTGTGTGCATTTGTAAATGTATATTTAAGTACAAAACATTTGAGCATTTATTAATGATTAATAAGCCATGAGAGAATGATTTACTAGTAATGCATTATTGTTTCTCTGGAATTTGACCAACCTTAACAAATGATTAATAAACATAATTAGTCTTCACTTTAGAAAAGCTCTCAGAAAGACTTAACTAACAGATAACAGCTGCCTGAATGATCATTGCATTGCATTATTAGTAAATCATTCTCTCATTGTTTACTAATCATTAATAAATGCTCAAATGTGAACTTAAATATGCATTTGTAAAATATGCAAATGGTTAGTTCATGAGTAATTAAGAAGTATTGAGTTAACTATTTACAGCACAGGAGAATTAAGTGCAAGTTAAGTGCTAATTCAGGTAGTAATTAAGTAGTTACTAAGCGTGAATCATTATTAATTAAGTCTTTGTTCATGCTTTATTAAGGCTAAATAAAGGTGTTACCCATGTTTTTTTTTTTATTTTATTTATTTATTTATTTATATATATATATTTTTTTGTGAATGTACACAGTCTAAATGACAGGCCCCACATTATTTGACCAGTGTTCTGAATATTAAACCTCCTGTGGGACTTAAGCAGACGCCTGTTAAAACAGATTACAGACACAACAATCCCAGTGTTTGTATCACGTTATGATGTCATTAAGTGGTAATACAGGAAGTGTTCTACTGTGTTTTTAAACTCCATACACCTTCACTAGATCCATTTAGATCAGCGGTTTTCAGTAGGTGAGGCCCAGCTCCTCTGGGGGCCACGACACACACGTGAAGAAGAAATATCGATACACATCTGTGCACATCTGCGGCAGTACTGATATCGCTCATGTCTGTGTGTGTGTAAAATTACATCACCATGAAAACTTACTCATAGTTTGGAGCACCTTTTTTGTCTTGTATACGTCTCTAAACTAGAACTAAAACCAGGTCTAAACCAGGACTAAACCAGGTCTAAACCAGAACTAAAACCAGGTCTAAACCAGGTCTAAACCAGAACTAAAACCAGGACTAAAGAAGGTCTAAATCAGATCTAAACCAGGACTAAAACCAGGTCTAAACCAGGATTAAACTAAACCAGACTCTAAACCAGGTCTAAAACCAGGTCTAAACCAGGACTAAACCATGACTGAAACCAGGTCTAAAACCAGGTCTAAACTAAAAACCAGGACTAAACCAGGACTAAACCAGGACTGAAACCAGGTCTAAACCAGGACTAAACCAGGACTAAACCAGGTCTAAACCAGGACTAAACCATGACTGAAACCAGGTCTAAACCAGATCTAAACCAGGACTAAAACCAGGACTAAACCACGACTAAACCAGGTCTAAACCAGGTTTAAACCATGATTAAAACCAGGTCTAAACCAGGACTAAACCAGGATTAAAACCAGGTCTAAACCATGACTGAAACCAGGTCTAAACCAGGTCTAAACCAGGACTAAACCAAGACTAAACCAGGTTAAACCAGGTATAAACCAGGTCTAAACCAGGACTAAAACAGGCCTAAACCAGGTTTAAACCAGCTCTATAATTAGAACTAAAACCAGGTCTAAAACACGATTTAACCAGGAAATTATTTCCTGTTGCAGAAATTGTTTATGCATGCACAAAATGTTGTTGCAGTTGCAGGAACACCACAGATGCATTCACTTCAAAGAATCGTGTGTGGGAGAGAAGGCAGACTTGATTTTGGGGGAGGGTGGGGCTCATCTTTCTGTAACTTCTCTAAAGAGAGACTCACATTCACCCAATTTGAAAACCCCTGATTTCGATCATTTCAGACCTGGATTTGTCTTCACTCCTTGATGCACCTGCACAGATTAGAGACTTAAGAGTAAAGCAGTTCAACTCAGGCAAAAAATAATATCTGTTCACTTTAAAACTACCACTTGATGACATCAGAAGGTGGATTAGAACATTCTGAGGTTTGGAGATGCAGACAGTCTAATAATCCAGGATCACTCAAACACAGTGTTGGGAAGGTGACTTTTAAAAAGTATTCCCCTACAGATTACAGATTACATACCCCAAAATGTAGTTTGTAATGGAATCTATTAAATTACTTAAAGTGAGTAACGTAATCTGAATACTTTGGATTACTTGATTTTCTGTAGAAGAGCAAAGACTAGGATATCATAACAAAAGAAGTTTTGTCTGATAAAAGAAAATAAAAAGCCCAGACTTTACTGAACCGAATTAAAAATATTATTGATAAAAGAAGAGGAGACACGTCCACACAGCAGGATTTAGTCCTGTTAAATCCTGTTTTAATCCTGTTTTAGTCTTGGTTTAGTCCTGGTTTAGACCTGGTTTTAGTCCTGGTTTAGTCCTGGTTTAGACCTGGTTTAGAGTCCTGGTTTAGTCCTGGTTTAGTAGGTCCTGGTTTAGTCCTGGTTTAGTCCTAGAGTCCTGGTTTAGTTTAGTCCTGGTTTAGTACCTGGTTTAGACCTGGTTTAGTCCTGGTTTAGTCCTGGTTTAGTCCTGGTTTAGTCCTGGTTTAGACCTGGTTTAGTCCTGGTTTAGTCCTGGTTTAGACCTGGTTTAGTCCTGGTTTAGTCCTGGTTTAGACCTGGTTCCTGGTTTAGAGGTTTCCTGGTTTAGTCCTGGTTTAGACCTGGTTTAGACCTGGTTTAGTCCTGGTTTTAGTCCTGGTTTAGTCCTTTAGTCCTGGTTTCCCCTGGTTTAGTCCTGGTTTAGAGGTTCCTGGTTTAGTCCTGGTTTAGTCCTGGTTTAGTCCTGGTTTAGTCCTGGTTTAGACCTGGTTTAGTCCTGGTTTAGTCCTGGTTTAGTCCTGGTTTAGTCCTGGTTTAGTCCTGGTTTAGTAGAGTCCTGGTTTTTTCCTGGTTTAGCCCAAAATGTGAAAATAGGAAAATAATACCAAGTAATCCATTTATTCCAACAAAGTAACTGTAATCCAATTCCCACTCACTGAAACAGTAACTGTAACCGAATACAGTTACTCATCATTTGTACTCTGATTACATAACTCCAGTACATGTAATCTGTTACTCCCCAACACTGCTCAAACATGTGTGAATGAAACAAAACTCAGCTCCAGGTGTGTTTTTGACGCTGTTATAAATTGGCTAAAAGCTCACGAGTCGGTAAAGTTAAGGATTCATCGTGTCTGTATGAGATAAGAGCCGAGACAGGCTCACAAACAGCTCTGGTTTAAATAATGCATTTGCGCATGTCCCCGGCTCCCTCCTCTCCACGCTCCTCCCGAAAGCTCCATCCTTTACACGGCGCTAATGGAGCAGTGTCAGGAGGAGCGTCTCCAGGTGCGCCGGCTTCATTACGCTGTAGGGACGCTGGTACAACACCGCTACGGGCGCTATCAAATACACCGGGAGACAACAATCTGCACCGAATCAGCCTATTTACATCTGCGAGGGCTGCTGAAAGCTCTCAGGATGTGGGGATAGCAGAATTAGACCGGAGAATGTAAATGTAGCTTTAATGTATGCTTTGGAGGAGAGGGGGGAACATGTGCGTGGAGTAATGGTGGTTTCTTCAAATCTTCTCTTCTCTGCGTAGTTTGAGCTCAGAACCCTCCAGATGAAATGTGAATGCAACAGCCCGCAGCGTGAGTCAAATATTAAGACCTAATCATCTTCTATAAGTTGCTCTATAGACGGGGGGCTGACTGTAACGCAAAAGTATCGATATCCCAATACTGACTGACAATAATTGATGAAGTTTGCCTTGATTACTGTATTTTTTGCTCCGGAGTATAAGTCACACCAGCCAAAAAATGGATAATGAAGAAGAAAAAAATAAACACATGGGTCCAGTCAAGTGGTAACGGAGGGAAACAGGGGCAGATTTTTGACATTCAAATGTCTCTTATTCAGAAACTAGAGGGACTATTGAAATAAGTAAAGTATCAGAATGTAGGAAAGAGTTACACTCCAACAGGGTCAAGTTAAACCTGTGATATTCTTTCAAGTTGTTGACAAAAAAATTAAAAACTCATGTTGGTAACGGAGGGAATGAAATATGCAGCACTTTTTGGGCAATAAATACAAACAGTGATAACTCTTGGTTCTCACTTCCATATCCTTAACAAACTGGTTTGAATATTTGCTTCATATAGTTTTCTACCATATGGTACAAGATTAGGTTGAAAAACCTCTTACTTTTTGAGTCATGAGATTTTTTATTAAGAAAGGTCATGGTAACGGAGGGAAAAGTAACAGAGGGAAAACTTGTACAAACAAGTAGAAGGTGCAGGATTTTACATAATTTTGTCATTTTTTTTTCTTCTGAATACTTTAATATTACTTCAAAATGAAAGGAAACTATTTCTATAAAACAGTCCTTTCCAAGCAAATTTTTATCATTTTAAATACATAAAAAAAAAAAAAAAAAAAAAAGATATGATGAAATACATCCATTTATTTACATGATTTGCAGGTCTGAAAAAAGGTCAACAGTTTCATAAACTAGAGTACATATGTATCTGTTCAATACATTTTTATATCAGATGCATTAACTTGAATTTTTGGCCTTGCTGTTTACTTCTGCTTGACTGGGCCCATATATAAGTTGCACTGGACTATAAGTCACACTGTTTGGGGGAAATGTTATATTATATTTTATAAAATCAGAGACCAGGAACCGACGTGCACTTTCATGCTGAAAGTCAAGTTGTAGTAATAACAATAGAAGAGAGAACAACAGACTGTTAACGTCACATATGAACAGTTCTTCAGATAAACTATAACATAAACAACAGAACAGAACAAGTTTACCAAACTCTCCATCTCACTCCAAATCACTAAATCCATTCAATTCTTCATCCTCGGTGTCACTTCTGAACAACTCGGCCTCGACCTCCGGAGGTAAACAGAGCGTCGCTTCCTCTTCTGTGTCGCTGTCGTCAGACTCAGCATCAGTTCCAGTTAGAACAAGCTCAATCAGAGACATCACCCTGGTCCCCATGAGGCGTCAGTGGGTCAGTTCATCACACAGAAGCAGTTTATGAGGAGTCCAGCCCATATCACATGATCATTATATCCACAATGTGATGTGTGTATGTGTACAGGCCCATGAACATGTGTGTGATGTTGGTCACACATGAGAATGTCTGTGTTTACTAGTGTGGAACCAAAATGTCATTGTTCATGAGTTGTGTGTGTGTTAGTTGTGTGACTGTAGATCAGTGTGTGTGTATCAACAGAAAAACAAGAAATGAAAATTATTTTTGTTCCAATTAGAATTTTAACAGCTACACTGAAAGAGAAAGGAACTGATAGAATTAGTGATTATCCAGAAAACTATTAATATTTTACTGTACAAATGCATAGAATTAGATAGATAATTAGATAATAATTTTTCAGAGATTTTGAGACACTCCTGTTGCTCGAGCTCCATCCTTCGTGGAGTTATGACCAAAAACACATATTTGACCTTGGTTACCTTGACCTTCAAGTGACCTTGACCGGTTTCAACCTGTAACATCCAGTGTGCCCCGGTTATGTGTGTGCCAACTTGTGTGATGATTGGGTGAATATTTTAGGCCACAGACGGTTCAGAAATTGTCGAAATTGCTGATCCTTTCCAAAGGCGTGACCTTTCAATTGACCCGTGTGACCTCAAATGACCTTGGATCGTCACTAAACTTTTTTTTTTGTGCTGCTCGATTATCGTTTTCAGCTGCAGATTTCGTGACTTGCAGTTTGTAATCTGGAAAACATGACTTTGTTTTTGGGAGGCATTTGTGTTCAGTCTTTCTCAGTCAGTTTATAAGTTTGTTTAAATGTTAAATTGTTCAGTGGTGCAGAAGTAATGGTGTGATCGACTGACATGATACAGACAGAACAGAGGCTCTTTCTGCAGGAGACATGTGCAGTAGAGTGAAGTGACAGTGGTACAGGAGGAACAGGAGCAGCAGATACTCACACACAAGACTAGAACCTCTCACCGCTTCAGTGTGAACATTTTAATATATAAGTCACACCAGGAGTATAAGTCACAGGAAACACCCAAACCATGAAAAAAGAAAAATGAAAAATATGGTTTAGTCTTGGTTTTCACTGGCAAATTAAAGCATGCAATTTTTGTTTGTTTGTTATAATAACTGAATTTTTTGAGTTAAAGAGTATTTTAAAATAATATCAATACCACAGTTCTTAACAGCCATAAAGCTTATTCAGAAATTTGCCAATATAGTGCAGCTGTTTATAGTTTTAAATGAAATATGTTGGCATTATCTTATAAATGAGTTAAATGTTGGATCAGGTTTGTCTGGGTCTGAGCTCTGTCCCTTCATCAGCTGGACTCACATCATGAAGAGAACATCTGGACCTCTGTCTTCTGCTGCTTTAACAGTGAGCATGTGGTTATAGTGCAGTTGGGAGGTGATGACTTGCATTTTTTTGTTTCTGCACATCCCATTTAAAGTGATAGTGTGTTATGGACATTGGAACTTTGCAGCTGATGTCATCAACATTCCCTTTTGGTGTGATGCTGACTGGAGGCACTGAAGCTCTTTTACTTCAGTCAGAGTTTTGTTTTGGCACAATCTGGCCATAAAGAACTGACTTAGTTGAACTAGAGCAGGTGAGATGGTTTGTGCTGTTAAACAAGTCCCTCTCAAATAACTTTACAATCACAAACTAGATAAGATTAACCAACAGTTTTTCAGTCACTCTGACCTTTTTCCAGAAAATCAAACTCCTAAACTGGACCAAGAACATTCATATTAGTCACAGGCTCCAGAAAATGTGTTGTTTAAATCTGTTGTTTTTTTGTTTTTTCTCAGTTCTCAGATTGTCTTCAAGAAAAATAAAAAAAAAACAGCATCAAAATATTCTTTAGAGAGATATTTTTTATGCCAAACTGTGGAATATTACCAAAGGAACATCTCCATGGAAACAAGCAGAAGGAGGCCGTTCTCCAGTCCAAAGTAGAGTCAGGTTTGTGGAGAGTCAAGCTCAGAGTAAGAGCTTGTTTTTCTCTGTTTTTCTGTGCTATAAAAACATCCATAAAGAAACATGCTGTTAGTCTATATTTTGGCACAAAACTTCCATACTGAGGCGTTAATTTAATAGTAATTATAATTTCTCAGCAAATATGAGGTTGTTTTGAGGTTAGAACACGGGGAGCTCTGGGGGAGCTCAAAGTGATTAATGAGTCAGAACTCGGGCGGTGATCTGTGTGTGTTTGACCTGTGTCTCTCCTGCAGAGACGAGAGCACCGACACACACTCACACTCAACTTCTAGTCACTTTTAGATAGAGTAATGATGAGGGCCTCTGTGCTGCTTATTTTTAGTGACACAAAGCACCATAAATGCACACGTCTTTTTTTCTGTACACCCTGAGCACAAGTTTGTCTGCTCTCAGTGCCAAAGGAGGAGAGGACAATGGAGGAAGAGAGAGGGTGATTAAAACTATAGAAAGTTATTTTGTTTGTCAAACACACAAACTAAAGCCATATTTAGTTTCTAATGAGTTTGGCCGATTGCCTGAAAATTTAAGATTGTTTCAGGCCGTTGGAATGTTTTTAAATCTGTTTTAGTGATGGTTATGCTCACATTTTATCCTGTTTGCAGCTTGAATGATATAAATATTAATTGTATGTCACAAAAGTTAAGTTTTAGTGTTAATATGTTGAGAATAACTCTTAATGGCTGAATAACAAGACATAACAAAATGCTATTTGAGTCGTAACACACATGAGCAGATATTAGTTGGCTTAACGTGATGTATTTTACTTCATGTGCACTGAGGAAAGCAGGTACTGTAGCCTCCACCAGAAATGTTGAAAAGGGGATTACACTTCTGTGTTTAGATCACCATGTTACCTTTTGTTGTTTTGAAAATGCTGGGAACAATGTATTAAAAATGATTCAAATCTCTCTGAGTTCCCCTTCTGCTTGCTCTCTCCCCCTTCATAGCGCTGTCACAGCATATGACTTCAGTGTGCAGCTCACTGATAAAACTACTGCACATCACACTGGGTTTGTGAAGTTGTAGTGTGGACTAAGCTTTGTACAAGAGGCGTGGGCTTGTTCTGCTCACTGTAAGGAGAGTTTAATCACTGCAACATGCATGGACGACATCTACAACCTCTTCAGGCATGTTTTTGATTAGCAGAAAACTTTAACAAAATAATATTAGCATTTAGTCAGCAAGCCAAAGTCAAAAGCTCAATAAAATGGGTTGAGCCTGACATGGTTTGCCGTACTTTTATTTGTGTGTTTTGTTTTGTTTTTTCCCCCTTAACTTTGACCCTAAGGACCAATAATTGGAGGGTCTGTTCTTACAGAAATATTGTGAAAAAAATATTTGGCCATTTTAGTGTATGTAACCTTAATTTTTTTTATAGAAATTTTAGAAAACTAAAAAATTTTCTAAAATCCTCAGTGAGTTGAGTAAGCTGTCAATAAATGCATTCCAGAAATAAGGTTTTGTTTATTTTTATTATTATTATTTATTTATTTTTTTATTTTTTCACTTTTTTTCCAGTATTTTCATCTTTACCTCATTGGAAATCAACTATTCCCCCAAGTTATGACATCTGCCAATATGCCATTCTTTTCACCAAATTATAAAAATCCAACCAAAATCAGTGGATCTGTGATAATTTCATTACTAGTTGGCGATCAACAGGCCCAGAACCTCAATAGAATTTTAGGCTACTCTCAAAATTCTCAAAAGCAAACTGGATATTGAGCAGGATAATTAGGGAACAACATTAAAACATGGTTAGATGTTCCAAAAAGTCAATACTGGACGCCTCCCTGAAGAGATGTGACATGTCCCACAGGGAGGAGGCCCCAGAGAAGACCCAGGACACTCTGCAGGGAATATGTCTCTCAGACGATCTGGAAACATCACAGGATCTCATTGGAAGAGTTGGAGGAAGTGTGTGTGGAGAGAGAATTCTGAACCTTCTGCAACTTGGCCCCTGATAAGCAGAAGAAAAAGGATGGATCGGAGTTAGTTTTGCATATTACCTCCTCTTTGATGACCCCCACCTCTCGAGAATAAACCGAAACCGTAAAGAGTTTTGCAGTCGACCAGTCATCGCCGTACAAACTTTCCACGCTTTTCGCCGGACTTACACTTCGGAAGGCGTGACCGTGCCGCTCTTGGTCATCTCCTCTTCCATTATTTAGCCCGCTGTGCGCAGAGGCCGAACGAACACAAAGACTACACGATGCCTCTGAATCATTCATCCTCTGTTTGAAGAGCCGAGACTTTTGTTGATGCTGCAGCTTCGGAAAAAAAACCACAGCGAGACCCGTGCGCATACAATCCAAGAAACAACACTGTATTCTATAAAATGAACTGATTTTCAGCCCCAGCAGCTGGCCTATAGTGTCACAGCAGATGCCCATTTTGCTTTTCTTGCCAGAGTTGCAAAATGTCAAGGGGTTGTTGCCGTTGTGAATCCCTGCAGGTTAACAAAAGATTACAACGGTCATTTTCAATACCCATAATTACCTCGCTGTCAAACAAACCTAACCTTTCAGCTCAATTTCAGGCGGGTTTTGATGTTTCGCGCACGCAGACTCGGGGAGGTTGTAAGACAGATTAAGGCCCAAATAATTCCCCGGTCGACTGGTTTTGCAAATTGGTCGTGTCACCGAGCTTTTCCGTTGGTGCGTCGTCAGCATCGCCGCGTAACCCGGGCAACCCCGAGATCCAATTATGAGGCGAGCGCAGCGTTTTGTCCCAGCAGAAGGGCCGCAGTGGTAGAGATGCAATTACATGCTTAACTCATAGGAGAATCAAAGAGAAAGCTGTCAAAAGGCCGCAGGGAAATCAAATCTGTTTACGCGGCAGTTTCCAGATTGGATTCTTATGTTCCTGTGTTGCACTAAACAGAGTATTCTGAGTTTGCCACATTTTGTTTCACAATCAAAGATATACTTCGGGTTCAGTTTTGTGTTTTTCATGCAACTTTGAGTAGCTCTGCGTCTTTAGGTTGCCTCCGTCTCAAAGCTCAAAGTGGTTCATATTTTTTGGAGAGCGAAAAATCACAAGTACACTAACAAAGGCTTTAAAATGTTGATTTAACAAACGGAAAGTTAGAAAAATCAGTGAAACAGTGAAAGCAGAACATATGTATTTCAACGGTATCTCACAAACATTCTCGACAAGCCAGTCCCTTCTAGGTTCCGTTTGAATCTAGAAGAGACTGGAATCTCTGGATCATAAAGCATCAAAGATCCCGGTCTGCACTTGAGACTCTAATTTCTTTAGCGTGTCTCTCAAATGCGGAAGACATCTCCAAAATGTTCGTATGATTCAGAAGAAAATATATCGCTTCTTGAGATAAGAAACAGTGTGGGGATTTCAACATAAATCCATGCTGCTTCTCAGTTCGTCGCTGAGATTGGGTAATCCGCCTGTCAATCACGCGAGACAGGATCCACTCGTCTTTTTAAAATTTTGTCAAAGCGTGCGGTTCTGGTTGGACAGTTAAAAAGTAATTAAGAGTAACAGTGGGAGGGCCTGGTTGGAGGTGTTCAAGTTTGACACCATATTTAATTACTTTTAACAATTGAAAACTGTATCTTATATTGTATCTGATTTTGTGTGTTGGGGGTCATGGGTCTTTGTGTGGCAATTTTGTGGGTTCCTGCATGTGGGAACTATTTTTTCATCCACAACTGCATCACAAAACTTATCGTCCATCCTCTATCCATTTGCACCCACGGTTTTTGACCAGTTCTCAAAACTGATCACTGAGTTCCGAGTTTTTTTATTTGAGTATTTAAAGGCGAAGTATGATTCTGCATCAACTCAACACACACTGCCGCCGTCGCCTTGTCGCTGTTGTTTTTGATTTATGTTTCTGCGTCGGCTAGGATATATGTTCATTCATATATATGATCTATGCGTATGACCTGCAGATCTATAATCTCTGAAAAGTTTAACATGAACCATCTCTAACACGATAGAAGCACAGAACAGACTCACCATTAGTGGATCATCCCTCTGTCACTGGAAGAACACTCATATTCCACCGTGTCCTTTTTAGGTCCGACAGAAGCTGAACCGTGTCAGCGCACAAGGAGTGAGCTTTTTTTTTCAGCACTAATACTCTATGCAAATGAGCCATGTGGCTTTAAGATTTGTTTATGTAAAACTTAAACAAATATGCACAAAGCTGCATTAAACACATTATTACTCAGTGTATATTGACAGAAAGGAAAGCGGAGTACAGGAAATGTGTGTAGCGCGGTGGTAGAGAGAACAATTACAGCTCCTTATTATCCGCGTCGCTTCCTCTGCTGTCTGCGTCGTTTCAATGCGTAGTTAGAAAATTTCTGAGGTGCACGTCGGTCAATGCTCTGCACAGGGGCTCATGTCGACACAGACTCTGCATCGTGACGCAGACAATTTGACGCTCACTCGCCACCCGCCCAAATTTAATTAAAATATTTTTCATCACGTCATCAGTTTGACCATCCCTTTAGCAGCGGAGCCCATGACTGTAACCACCATCTGTGCATCTCTAGTAGGAACCCCTGCTCTGGAGTGGTGTTAAAGTATATACTTGACAGAATATTTTCTGATTCTGCTTAAATTTACACCACTAAGATATTTCGAAGCCCGCAGTTGTTTTATTTTAAATGTAACAAGTTGTATGTTCATATTTTAATTACAAAAAGTCGGGCAGATCATTTTACTTGTCAAGTGAAATTTAAATCAATTTGAAATCATGATGAAAATTTCTTAATTCAAGTCATCTTCTTCTCTTAACTTGACTAGATTTTTTGTTTTATTTTTTTTTTATTTTTTTGCGGTGCATGCAACACATTTGACATTTTCACAGTTTTTTTTTTTTTTTTTATGATTAACGTGTGTGTTTCATATGAACTTTGCACAAGACGTGGTTTAACAAAGACTGTTAGTATCACACACATGATTTAGCCTTTATTTTTAATTAACCATATCAAATCGAGCTGAAAAATATCAAATCGAACGCTCACTGAATCAAGATAATATGTATTGTATCATGGCCTGTGTATCAATAGGTCAGTAGGTGTGTATGAGAGGTATCTATTGTATCTGCAACTTCTTAATGATACTCAGCCTTATCTCCCGGGGCCTATTTGAACCTTCCTTATGATTAGTTTTAAGATTCTGCCAACGTCACCCGTCTTCCCACACTCATTTTACACAAATGCACAAAAGCAGGATGCAAACCAAAACACTACAGCTTCACAAAGGTTATGTGATGTGCAGTAGTTTCATTAGCGGGATGCATGCTGATTGTGATGCGTTAGCGCTCTGCAGGGGGAGTGTCTTATCATGGAGAGCAAGTAGAGAGAGGTCCTCAAGTGAAACTGAAACTATTTTCTTTCCGTTTCACTATGCTGTTTTTGGAGAATATATCGTTTCCAAAAAAAAAAAAAAAAGGTAACACTGATCTAAATATGTTGTGTTAAGAATGAATATCTATAGAAGTGTAATACTCCATCTTTATTCACATGTGGACGATACAGTTTAGGCGAAAAGTCAGACCAAAGTTGATCAGAATGTTGATGATG
Source organism: Boleophthalmus pectinirostris (assembly GCF_026225935.1). NCBI lineage: Eukaryota > Metazoa > Chordata > Actinopteri > Gobiiformes > Gobiidae > Boleophthalmus > Boleophthalmus pectinirostris. The sequence continues at coordinate 3,074,530 of NW_026571047.1, forward strand.
TCCTTCCTGTTTATCTGACCCTGTGTCAGTCACATCGTCTATCAGCTCGGGTTGTGTCTGTTTATCTGTCCTTGTGTCTTTGTCCTGACTCACTCTTTTCATCTTTACTGCTTGTTTACGGAGTTTCACCGTGTTCCTGCGACATTTCAATACCTAATATTACGTCCATAAAACTCTGAAGATTTGATGTTTGACATATTAGCAAACTGTCAGAGTTTTGAGGTAAATTATGCATTTTAACCATGAATCAAATGAATCTAGAATTGATTGTAAATGACTGACTTACGCATTAAAGGTACAATATGTAACTTTCTGAAGGTGGCGCGTCACCTGCATGATTCTGCGGAAATAGAAGGTTAAAACCATACTCCGAAACATTCTCCATGGATGAATTTTCGGCCATATTGTGAAAGATTATAGACAAATGAACAACATTTTCATTGAAACGTGCAGATGGAGGCAGCCCCCAGGTCAGATAAGAGGCAATTTTAATGAAGACACAAGCTCATTCACAAATATGGACAGTTTTTTTTGTTTTTTGTTTTCTTCCAGTTTTTTAGCAGAGTAAACATAACAAAAGGGGCTATTTCTAGTAGCAATGAACCAATTTAGCTTTTTGGAATGTCCTTTGCAAACAAGCAAGTATCCATCTATCTTTTCGTGAGCTCTGCTGATATTTTTAGGCAGATATGTAGGGCTGATCTAAATTATTTCCCCCAGATAATATAAGTGGAATTTACTATAAACTCAGCCAGCAGTTTTTTTGTTTTTTTTTTTTACCTTTAATCGAGCTGTGTAGTCACATTTCATGCAGCTGTCTCTTTGCAATAAAGTTTCAGATAAAGCCTTGTGGATTCTTTAGGCAGCAAGTCTGCCAAAACAAAACATCAACCTGTGCTGGAGATTTAACCCGTACACACTGATGGTATTGTATATGGCGCAGACAAATGTACTAAAATTGCCCTTAGGTCTTGAAGGGTTTAAAGGTAGATAACCCATGCGCTAAAAAGTGCAACTATCATGTCTAGGCTTTTTTGGGCTAAATATTACATATCGTGGCTATAAACTGAATTTTCATACCTTAAATGAACCGAATTATCAACAAAAAAAAATCTTCAACTGGCCAACATGAATTCACTAATAACAAATAGTGTACAAAAGTCGTTTTATAGTAGAAAAATGTCATCAAAAATGTATTATTTATTTATACATCTCAGCGACCACATTGCCGCTGACAATCACAGGCCTTTGAAAAGTCTGTTAAACATTCCTCCCTTCTGCTGGTGTTAGCCCCGCACTCGTCCCACACTCCACTGGGCACCAAATCGCACCATGAACTGAAAAATTGCTTTTGCTTGGGAGTAGTATGCAAAGTAGCAGGCAGTCTAGAGAGTTAGCGCGTTAGCGTGTGGGGCCTCTATGTTTTATTCAAGCGGGATCCAAATTGGTTTTGCGATATGACGGCTCGTGTTTGTTTACAAGTCTTTGTCAATTTGTTAAGCTGTGGAAGGAGCGTGTGGACGCGCCGCTATCCAGGCAGCTCAAAGGACTCTGACAGGAATTTGGATCTGACTCAAACGAGGAACTTTACACTTCCTTCAAGACAAAGCTATAGAAAACACCAAACTTTGAATTCAGACGCTCCTCTTCTTTGAATGGAAAGCCAACTGACTCTTTTACATGAATTCTGAGCTTTTCTCTACACTTGTATGAAAAACGGCACAGTGACGAGTATTTATGTCTCATGGCAAGAAGGTTCCAAGTCTTTCTCTGTGAAGTTTACATGTTTCTCTCTGCGTTCGGGTGGGTTTCTTCTAGGCATTTCAGTTTCATTCAACACAAAACATGCACAGTAGCTTAAATCCTCGAGCTGAGGTAGTCCTGACCAAGAAGAGCTCAAGATCAGAAGATAAGTCCTCTGCATAGAAAGGTGCAAAGCTGTTGCTTCAAGCTCTGGATCTGGACAACAGTCAACAGTTTTAGAAAACCCAAATTTTTCCAGTTATTTATTGTAATTCAAGTCCAATGAAGAGCTTGAAATTGTACAAAGATAAGAACTTAACAGCTGAAGGTTAAAAAAAAAAAAAAAGATAAAAGAACAAAACACAAGAACAAAAGTCCAGCTCTGCCAAAACGAACTCAGGAAAAAGAACAAGATGGTGAGTTTGAAAACCTGGAGTGTCCTGCAGCAGCACAGTGTCCAGACTTAAACCCCATGGAGCTGGTTTGGGATGAACTGGACAGAAGAGTGAAGCAACCGACAAGTGCCACACATTTATGGAAACTTCTGCAACAGACTTGGGAAGAACTTTCTGAACAATATTTGATTTCTGTTGTAAAAAAGAATGAACCACGAGTGTGTTCAGCTGTTCTATCTGCCAAAGGTAGACACTTTCATCAATCAAAAGTTTAGAATATGTTTTGGTCAACAGGAAACAGCCTCATCATCATCATTTTGGTCTTAAATGTTTGTGATAATGCTCTGATCCTATGTTCTTATTTTTTTATGCTGTCCTTAAATAAAGACATGAACATTAAGGACAGACAAAACTAGTGCCTTCTTTCCCAGCAGTTTGTCCTGTACTTTCAGCATCCTCACTCCTGATTGGCTCGTTGATTTTGCCAAATATGATCTCTGGTTATAGATTAGCCCTTATAACTGCTCAGCTTGATCAGTCTCACTTAGGCCCCGTCCACACTAGTACATATTCGAGTCGTTTTGGTTGTGGATACAGTGTTCATTCACACTAATCCGATTGAAAACGGCTCCAGAGACGGAACGATCTGGTGCCTCCAGCTCCCACGAATTCATCTGAGCACAGATCCGATCCGGCACTGTGTGGACACCTGAAAACACTGATACTCTGATGTAGTTCTATGTGCCGCAAAGTAAGAGGCTAAAATATGGTAAATGGTTGCATTTTTCTATAGCACTTTTCCACCTTCAAGGCACTAAAAGCACTTTACAACAAGGAACCACTCACCCATTCACACGCACATTCATACACCAGTGTACGCAGACACTGTGGGCAAGGTGGGTTAAGTGTCTTGCCCAAGGACACAATGGCAGCATTCATCTGTGGGAGCTGGAATCACACCAGCCAACCTGTGGGTCAGTGGATCTGACCGCTCAACCTGTGATGTTTACGTCAAGAGCTGGATTCAAACCGCCAGCCTTCAGATCAATGGGCAAATGCTCTACCAACTGAGCTACTGCCGCCAATATCTGTCCATTCATATAAACGTGTGTCTGTGTGTACGACCTGCAGACGTATAATCTCTGAAAGGTTTAACATGAACCATCTCCAACGCGACAGAAACACAGAACAAACTCACCATCAGCAGAACACCCCTCCGTCACAGAAAGAACACTCATATTCCACTGAGTCGTGTCCTTTAGTCCGACAGAAACTGAACTGCATCAGCGCATAAGGAGCAAGCTGTTTTTTGAGTTCTTAGTTTATGCAAATGAGCCATGCGTTTTTAAGTTTCGTTTCTGTAAAATGTAAACAAATATGCTCAAAGCTGTGTGGATAGGAAAGACTTATGGACACAGAAATGACGTGTCTCGATGTAGATCATTTCCAACACGGTGATACAGTGATTAGTTTCAGTGTAACGTAGTCTTAGTGCACTTCTATTACAGTGTTGGGTCCCCGGGCGCAGCACTGCTCCTGGCTGATTGCCTCAGTGGCATTGAAGGATGGGTCAAATGCAGCTTGTTATGCTGAAATGCCGTAAAGAGACAGGGCCAAGAGATGAAGAAGTCAATGGACCTATTCTTCTCCTAAACCAAACATTGTGCTTTACAACAAACAAATGATCTATGTATGTTACAATTTAATATAAAAATACCTGAATAAAGGTCATGATGTATTTTGAATTGTACATTAATTTCAACTGATACTGTTACAGAACACATACACACAAAAATCTTCTGACCTGACCACACTATTATTATTATTATACTTTGGAACATTTTATGCAAAGAAACAACATCACCATAAAAAAGAGTCATGTTTTCCAGCACAATTAACACACTAAAACTGCAAAGTGTTTTGTTTTGTGTCTGTGTCGCTGACTCTCCCTGACTTGTGCTTTATGCAGTGAATTTTCTGTTAAAGTTACCGACTAGAAGTGCTGTTTACTTAAAAAAGTTTTTCCTTGAGAGCCGCACTGAAGCTGCCCTTGCACTTTAGAAAACATATTAAAATATATCAGTCTTTACCATACCCTAAAATGAACAATATTGTTTTGAGTGTCTGTTTCCATGGTAACTCAGTGCGTTAAACATCTTTATCAGGACACAGTGATAAAAGCTCTTCAGGCTTTCTGCAGGCTTTATTAAATTACAGTGTGCATGAGGAGTTTGTTAGGAGTGTGTGACGTGGTGCGCCGGGCTCCGATAAAAATACATTTCCAATAGTGAAAATGAGATGTGACATGTGGTGGACTGAATCAAGATTCCACAGCCTCTGCTAGTCTGCTCTGATAAGGAGGAAAATTACACAAACACAGGGAGGTGGGGAGGAGGTGCAGGTGTGATGCGCACACACACACACACACACACACACACACACAACGCTAAAGGAAACACAATGCACATATGTTAAATTGTTATGTTTTCTTATACAATACTGACCCAAAATAACTTTATAAAAGAAACAAGTCTGCTAATACAGGGGTGACAACGGCTCAACTTGAACCAAGTTCTATTGTTATGTCCCTGGGCAAGACACTTCACCTGCATTACCTTGTATGAGTGTGGTGTGCGTGTGTTGGTGGTGGTTGGAGGTGCTGATGGTCTACAGTAGCAGTGTACCACCTCCGAGTGTGGAGTGACTGAATGACGACACAGTTGAGGAGCTTCACAAAACCTGTAAAGCTCATTACAAGTGTAAGGCATTATTTTAGTTTTTATTATCAGCACCATAAACGCAGCAAAGGCCTGTAAAGCAGGTCTGCTTTATATGTTCATAAAGTTGAGTTTATTTAGGCAGACGACTTTATTAAATAATCTTATTTATATTATTCTTCAGATTGGCTGTAATTTCAGGCTGATCTGTGCAGTGGATTGTGGGATATGAGCTTATAACTCCTTACTGCTGGTTAGGAACCTCCCGAGGTCCCTACGCTAAAGGAGCCATGAAAGGAAGCATAATGTCTCCTTTCCTAACCTCATGGATCACTTGGGATGGTCCTTGTCATGGCTGACGATGATGAACACCCAGGTCACTGAGAAGAAAAACAGCTTCCTAGTTTTATTTAACCAGTGGAGTCAGAAGCACAGAGGAGCACAGTTTGTGCAGCACATGACACAAGAGCAAAGGATGTGGACAGGTGATAGTTTGAAAGCACTGACACCTCAAATACAGAGAATGCAAAACACAAGAACATCTGCACATGAGTGTAATAGAGCTTTTAAATACTACTTTTATTGAAGATCCCACTTTGACTCTTCTGATGTAATTTTTTCAGGCATTTAGTTGAAATACTTGCCGGACTAAGGACGTGTCCTGACCCAAACATCACTCACAAGACTAAACCTGCACAGGGTTCAAAAGCAACTCTTTCACAGAAAAGAACATAGAAAGTAATGTATTTAAAAATATATTCAACTTGTGAATCATGAGTTTGATCTGACTTTATACAGTACCAGACAAATGTTTGAATTATTTGCACTGTAGATTCTCTCTGAAGGCATTACTAACTATGACTGTCATGTAGTATGTGGAATGTAATAATAAAAAACACAGCTGTGAAATGAAACCCACTTCAGAAGACTTCATCATGAGGGTCACGAGAGAAGGACAAGGGTTCGCAACAGTGTTGACAACGCAAAGGCTGGATACTTTAAGCATTTTAATTAAAAAAATACAAGTTATAAAGAGTGATTAAACTTTCTTTGCGACTTAATTCCATTTAACTTGTGACATATACTTGATGTCTTCTCTGTATATAAAAGTAGAAAGTGGTAAACCTACAGGAAAAAGACAGTGTGTCCAAACTTTTGACAGGTCGTGTAAATACCAAAAAATACCAAATCTGCAGACAAGTCACACACTACCATCTTTTTTCTGCTGTGGCCCCATTGAAATCCTCATAGCCTCAATAAAATAATAATTTGATTAAAACACATTTTGTGGATCTGGGGAAGGCATTCGACCGTGTCCCTCGTGGTGTCCTGTGGGGGGTGCTCTGGGAGTATGGGGTCCGGGGCCCTTTGCTAAGGGCTGTCTGGTCCCTGTATGACCGGAGCAGGAGCTGTGTTCATTGCCGGCAGTAAGTCAGACCTGTTCCCGGTGCATGTTGGACTCCGCCAGGGCTGCCCTTTGTCACCGGTTCTGTTCATTGTGTTTATGGACAGAATTTCTAGGCGCAGTCAGGGGCCGGAGGGGGGTCCGGTTTGGGGACCACAGGATCTCATCTCTGTTGTTCGCAGACAATGTTGTCCTGTTGGCTTCATCGAACCAGGACCTGCAATGTGCACTGGGGCAGTTTGCAGCTGAGTGTGAAGCGGCTGGGATGAGAATCAGCGCTTCCAAGTCCGAGGCCATGGTTCTTGACCGGAAAAAGGTGGCTTGCCCTCTCCGGGTGGGTGGAGAGTCCCTGCCTCAAGTATAGGAGTTTAAGTATCTCGGGGTTTTGTTCTCGAGTGAGGGGAGGACGGAGCGTGAGATTGACAGGCGGATCGGTGCAGCATCAGCAGTGATGCAGTCGCTGTATCGGACCGTTGTGGTGAAGCGGGAGCTGAGTCGAAAGGCAAAGCTCTCGATTTACCGGTCAGTCTTCGTTCCTACTCTCACCTATGGTCATGAGCTCTGGGTAATGACTGAAAGGGCATGATCGCGGATACAAGCACTCAAAATGAGTTTCCTCCGCAGGGTGGCTGGGTGCTCCCTTAGAGATAGTGTGAGGAGCTCAGTCACACGGGAGGAGCTCGGAGTAGAGCCGCTGCTCCTCCACGTCGAGAGGAGCCAGCTGAGGTGGCTTGGGCATCTGTTCAGGATGTCTCCTGGGCGCCTCGGGAGGTGTTCTAGGCATGTCCCACTGGGAGGAGACCCCGGGGAAGACCCAGGACACGCTGGAGGGACTATGTCTCTGGGCTGGCCTGGGAACGCCTCGGGGTCCCCCAGGAGGAGCTGGAGGACGTGTCTGGGGTGAAGGAAGTCTGGGAGTCCCTGCTTAGACTGCTGCCCCTGCGACCCGGCCCCGGATAAGCGGAAGAAAATGGATGGATGGAAAACACATTTTGGCCGAATAAGACACTATGAACCGATTAATCAACTAAACGTCTACAGGCCTGTGACTCTACTGGAATTACGCACACCTACCCATGACCAAAAACACAAGATAAAACACAGTGAAGTCGGCGCATGTGTATTGTCAGCGCTAAATCTTTGTTGGCACCGCGGATGCCTTCTATTTGTGAAGGAAAGAGAGCTGTCTTTAGCGCGCCACACACACCTGTCCCCCTCCGCTCAGCCTGAATGGACTTCGATCGAAGGACGGTTCCTCCGCTGCGCTCAAACTCAAAGAATCCCATTGATTTTGTGTCGCGAGTGTGACAGAGCGCTGTACATTAGAGACAGCTGAGAGGAGGCGGCAGGGCGCTCCAGAGAGGGAGACTAAAGATGAGGATTTCAGATGGAAAAGTGGGCACTATTAAGACGTGATGATTCAAGATAAGACGTTTTGAACTTTCACAGGCTTATTAGGGCGATACACAAGAGGAAGGATGAGCTTTTCTTGTAGGGATGGGTAATAATGACAAAAAAGTATATTTCAGGAAATGACCATACACTGTGAACCCGAATACATTTCTAGAACTTCATAAAATTTAGGCAATCAGTTCCCTCGATTATTTTAATTTGATGAACTTAAAAGTCACAATCTTCCAGAACTTAAAGGTTGGATGGTTTGCTACTTGTACCTTTTGATAGAAGCAGAATTAAAAGTGCTCATTTCTCAACTCAGATATTTGCAGTTAGAATTTTCAAACCACTGGAAAAAATTAAGTTTCAGTTTTATGTGTAGTTCATGATTTTGTACCCACAATCCAGTACATCCAGCTGTATCTACACACACTATAGTAAACATATAGACACATCAGAGTATTCACATACATATACGTATATACACACCTTAGGAGGGAGATTTGAACTCAGGTCCCCATGTGAAAGTCAGAACAAGTCAGTCATTTACCAGTTGAGCAACACAGCTGAATGCAAAAACACGCAAGAAAATACACTTTATAGTATACATTTAATCCTATAAACTATATACTATAAACATGATATTGTTCATATAGACACATTATACATATATTAGATTATACACACCGGAGGAGGAGGATTTATATTAAAATCAGGGGATTTATTAGTCTAATCAATATTATATAACATGTATATAATTTAATAATACATACGTAGTTACATACATTACACTTTATAGTATACATATATAGTAAATTATACACACATTACATATAAATGTTTTTAATTACTTAATTCTAAGTTGTACGTCATATATGTTTTTAAGTTAAGCTCATTAACATTAACATTAACATTTCACTATTTCGACACACAAGATAAACATTAAATTGCGGCAGTGCTCTTTTCTGAACATTATTTTCACGGACTGGTGGAGTAGTGGAGGAGATACAGTCTGCGCGGCATGGGCCTGATTTTAGTCCTGGTGTAGACCTGCTGTAGACCTGATTTTAGACCTGCTGTAGACCTGATTTTAGACCTGCTGTAGACCTGATTTTAGTCCTGGTGTAGACCTGGTTTAGACCTGATTTTAGTCCTGGTGTAGACCTGGTTTTATTTCTGATTTTAATCTGGGTTTAGTCCTGGTTTAGTCCCGGCGTATGGGAGGAGGCATGGCCCACGCGTCGTACACAAGAAGATATGCTCCACGGTTACGCCCCAAACGATGAGTAGTTTGTCAGAATGGCAGCATCAAAAAGTGTTGAAATGGGGGAATGTTGGAATGAAAGGTTGTCGAAATGAAGGAATGTCAGGGTGGGGGTCTGTTGGCGTAGCGGTATGTCGGAATAAGGGTTGCACCCTCGGGTTTGGTCCTAGTTTTGTTTTTGCAATTTTGAAATGGTGTCTGTGCAGGTTCCTTGAATGAACGCGTCCTTCCAGTAGGACAAAAGCTGCTGAGGTTGGACAGCGACCAGTGATCCTCCTTTAAAGAGCACAGTCTGCATTATTATTTCCAGAAACCAAGCTTTTCTGAAACCCTGCTACAGATGAGCAAACCTCCATCTCTCCTGCTAAAGGGTATTATGTTGTTTTGTTTTTTTTTTAATGGGTAATTTCAGCACCACTGACCCCTGTTGACGTCCCTCATTTGCTCGTCTCTTCCACTTCCTGATGCGACGCGCTATGACACACGGGCCTCTCCGCCGCTTCAATGCAGAGTGTTTTCTGAACAGCTCTGTCCTTGAATCACCAAAGCCGTCTAATTTCTTACATTAGAGCGGAGAAAGCGCTTGATCCAACCGTAATTGCTTTTCTTTCTTTTCATTCGTGGTAATTCACAGCATCATATAATGGCACAACAGCCTCAGAAAGTGCCCCTACCTCCTCAGAACCGCTCTCACAACGCTCCGGATACATTTTATTCAGTTGGTTTTAATTAATAGTTTGATCAACCACTTCTTATGTGCTTTTTTACTCTCCTTATTGATGGAGGCATTAATATTGCAAGCGCCGCTGCCTGCATGATTTGCGCGGGTGATCAAAACAAAATAAATTAGATTAGCTTTGAGGAGGATTTGCGAGTCGGAGATGATCGATCGTGGTGTAGAGGTAACATGGAGGCGCTGGTGGTGTTGGAGCAGTGGGAGGAGAAGGAGGCTGACACTGGGTAAGCCGGGGGGCAGGGCAGAGTAATGCGTTTGACATTTATCGAGCGGCGATAGCAGGTCAGCCAGTAGACACGGACAGGGCTACAGCGTATGTGAGAGGTGAGGCTCTTGTCCAAGCTCAAGATAGATCATCTTATTGGATTGTCTACAATACTGTACATGCATGTTTAAGAACGTTTGCATAAAGGGCCAGTAGTGTACTAGTTTCTAAACTACTGTATGTTATCATTTAGGCTACGTTCAGGCTGCAGGGCTTAATGCACAATTTGGATTTTTTTGTGTAATCAGATTTTTTGCAAGGTTGTTCACGTTTCCAATTAAATGTGACTTGTATGTGATCTCCAGTGTGAACATTAAACGCATGCACATTGGAGGACATGACGACATCACACACAGCAAGCATGCTCAGTGTTTATGGAAGTCACCTGAACATGGACACAGCATTGACCTGGAGATTTTAAAGTTTCTGTCGTACCAGAACCAGAACATGTACAGCTTAATTGTTTAAAGGAGGAGATTGAGAAGGAGAAGATATTTTTTGGCAATGGCGTTTTGTGGTAGCCAGGCTGGCGCCACCTAGTGCCTCCGCTCCATTTTATTTCTCTCCAGGAACTAAGTCAGGAATCAGAATACACTAGACGGTTTGCAAAAACCCCGCAACTGCGAGTCCAGGCACCAGCCAATCAGCAAAGTGCCATACATTCAGTGTTTCCAACGATTCCCGAGGTAAAGGATTTAAAGCCGGAATGAAGAGAATGGTGAATTTTATCAAGGTTAAATAAACTGTCCTTCTTCCTACGGGATTTGGGAAAAACTTAATATACCAGTTAGCCCTGTGAGCAGCGCATTACATATGTCATGACCAAATAGCAGTGATTAGTTAAATGATAATAAGTACCTGCCTACTGTCAAGCAAACAGATTCTAATACTGCGAGGTCACTTTTACTAAGTGAAACCAGCTGATGAATGAGGCTAGTTTTATGGGGCAGTGGCAGAAACATCCGTAGAAAGGAACGTGTGGGTGCGAAGTCAAGAGTGGTGGGATTGATCTGTGCTTCACTACTTCGCTCACACGGAGTTCAGACACAAAATTTGTGTACATTTGTGAGCGCCTACTTGTACCACTCTCTCACAGAAGGAAACACATCTACGGTGGCCTATTTCAGTGAGAAAATGTGTCAGGCTGTATTGGCTCATAACGGGTCCTTGTTACCGAGTTGTTGTGACGTGTAGGTGGGATAAATGTGACCTGACCGTCCAGACTGAAGTCGCATGTCAAAAGATCAGGATATGTATCGGTTTTAGGAGAACGTACCCAAGTGGTGTGGGTCACATTTGAAAAAAATCGTCATTAAAAGATCAGATACAGGAGCATAGGGACCAAAAAATCAGATTTGGGTCACTTCAGGCTGCAGTCTGAACATAGCCTTAGTTTCTTCATCACAAAGGCAAGGCAAGGCAAGTTTATTTGTATAGCACAATTCGTACACAAAGTAATTCAAAGTGCTTTACAGAATAAGAAATACATTAAAATCATAATAAAAACAAATCAAAACATAAATAATCATGAAGATTAAAATTAAAAAAGAGAGACATAAATTGGAGAGAAGAGTGCGGAATGAAAACCTTTCAGTTATATGCACAGTTAAACAGAAATGTTTTGAGCCTGGATTTAAACAGCGTCACAGAAGAGTCTGTCTCACATGTTCAGACTGTTCCAGGTTTTAGCTGCATGAACCTGAAACTCTGACTCCCCTTGTTTAGTCGTGACTCTGGGCACCAGCAGGAGGCCGGTCCTGAGCTCCTCAGAGTGTGAGATGGTTCATATGACACTAACATGTCACAGATGGACTTTGGTGCTCGGCCATGGAGAGACTTGTACACAAGCAGAGCTGCTTTAAAGTCTATCTCTGAGGCACAGGAGCCAGTGCAGAGACCTGAGCACAGGACTTATGTGCTCGTACTTCCTAGTTCGAGTCAAGGACCCGAGCTGCAGCATGTTCTGGATGTTCTGCAGCGTCTCACAGCTCGTTTGGAGAGACCAGTGAGCAGAACATTACAGTATCTAACCTACTGGAGACAAACGCATGGATAAGTTTCTCCAAGTCTGATTTAGACAGTAAACCTTTGATTTTTGCTATGTTTTTTAGATGGTAAAAGGCTGCAGATGTTATTGATTTGATGTGGCTGTTAAAGTTCAAGTCTGAGTCCATTATTACCCCAAGATTTCTTGCCTGATTTGAAGGTTTTAGAGAGAGAGACTGGAGGTGACTGCTGACACTGTCCCTTTGTTTCTGTGGACCAAACACTATGACTTCAGTCTTGTCAGAGTGTATCTGGAGAAAGTTGTTTTGCATCCACACACTGATCTGTTGGATGCAGTGACCAAGTGAGTCCACTGGTCCATAGTCTCCTGCTGCCAGAGAGACGTAGATCTGAGTGTCATCTGCATAATTGTGGTAGGACACGTTATTGCTGCTTATTAACTGGCCTAATGGCAGCATGTAGAGATTGAACAACAGGGGGCCCAGGATTGACCCCTGAGGCACCCCACAGGTCAGGGCCATGTCATCTGAGACACAGTTTCCAATTTCAACAAAATACTTCCTGTCTTCTAGATAGGACTTGAACCAGTTTAGTGCAGTACCAGAGATGCCCACCCAGTCCTCTAGTCTCTGTAAGAGGATCCCATGATCGACAGTGTCAAAAGCAGCACTCAGATCTAACAGGATCAAGACTGAGACTTTGCCTGCATCAGTGTTCAGGCGGATGTCATTTGTCACCTTGATAAGAGCAGTCTCAGTGCTGTGGTGGATCTAAAACCTGACTGGAAAACATCAAAGGAGTTGTTCATTTGGAGAAAATTTGTAAGCTGTTGGTAAACAGCATCAAAACCCTTTGTCCTAGAGATCTGAAATTCTACACAGTTGTTGCCAATAACTTGAACAATGAGTGTAGTGAGTCACAAATGCCTAGCATGAAGTATGACCAAGCTAAGGCCTTTATTTTTTTCAATTGTTTTTTCGAAGCAAAAAAAAAACATTTTTAATTGACTGTACTGTAGGTTAGGCAGCACTCACAGTCTTCATGTACATATCTACAGAAACTAGAAGGCCTAAGCTTTAAAATGGTGCCTCACACAAGCATGTGGGTTCTAAGGTTTTCTTTTAATAAGCTCTGGCATTTGGGTATGTCTTAACATTGTGCACACACCAAAATGAGGCGGGTGGCAACAGGTTAAAAAGCGAAAACAGCAGGAGCAAGCAAGGATAGCGTCCGCACTCTTCAGAAGCAGGAAGTGACAATCTCAAACAGATCTCAAACAATCACAAACAGACCTGGAGTTGTGTTTTGTTTCACTCACACATGTTTAACACACAAACTCTGCACATTTAGGCTGAGTTTTTCTCTCAAATTGAAAACACTCTGTCCACCTTGTGAACTGTCAGTCTCTAATGAACTAAAGTGAAAAGAAGCTGCTCACTTGAAAACTACTTGAAAAGATGGAACAGAGCATTTTGAGCTTTAGTGATGTAGACAGACTAAAGATAAATAAAGAATTACTCAAACATGTGAATGAAACAAAACACAACTCCAAGTCTGTTTTTGAGGAGGTAATTATGACAACTTAAAACTCACAAGAAACAATTTTGCACAATAACAGACCTTTAAACTTAAGAGCGAATGTTTTACTTTTATGGGGTATTAATTGCTGTGCCTTTTTTTGTTTTTGTTATATTTGCCAAAAACAACGTACTAACGTTTTATAAGTTTCACATTGGGTTTTGAGTCACCCCTCCCTTTGCTCTCCGCGCTAAGGCACTCCCCCTTTAGAACACTATGACAACACAATCACCATGCACCCCACTCATGAAACTACTGGATATTGCCTTTGTCAAATGGCTGTGTACAGTCCTGTATCATAGTTTTGTATATTTTGTAGAATTGCTGCGTGGGAGCGTGGATGATGTAGGCTTGTGGGCGGAGCATTGGAACAAATCTTGCCCGGGAGAGATCACTAAATTACTGAAACATGCATGGATTACAATGTGAAAACCACTAATATGGATAAATGTAAAATGTATGTTTTAATGCCACGCTGTGAAATGTTCATATTCTTCTTCGAGTTTACATGGAATTAATAATTCCGAATTGAGGTTTACATGGAAAACTCATTAAATCGACTTTATTTAATTCCGCTCAGTGTCTGGGGGTGGGGAAGGTTCTGATTGGACTGGGGCAGCAACATATTTACGTCAACCTGAAGAAACACACACTTCAGTTGCTCCCGGCTTTTCTGTCATCTCTGTTTTTCATTACACCACGGATACAAACATGATCCAAACTTTTTTCCGCAGTGGTTCCAATGATAATTGTGCAGCAGCTGGAGAATTCTCTCATCACACTTTACGTCTGTCAGCTGAGGAGGAGAAGGGGAGAACAGAGAACAGCTAATGCTGTGGGAGCTGGGAGAGATGCACGGAGGGCGGACTCCGCGACTAAACCACTGCTCGGGCGAATGACGTGACGAAAAATAGTATTTTAACCAAATTCGGGCGGGTGGTGGTTTAACGATGAGTGTCAAAACCATTCCAGGGTTCCATAGTACTCTTGACCAGCTTAATGATGTAAATTACTTTATCTTTTTCTTTTCTTTTTTTCACTAAAAGCTATCTCAGTTAGTTCAGAAGACTTTATGCAAGTGTGTTCCCTTTTGTACAAGGTTTTAAAAGTTTAAATTTCACCTTGATTCTAAATATTAGAAAATTAACCCATTGTTGTAAAGGGTTAATTGCACAATTGTTTTGACATAGCACTTTACTGAAATTTAACTTGAATGTTTTAAATGTTTAACATGGTGAATTGTAAAACACAAAAGCAAATGCTGCTACAGTGAACAAGCAGAAGACTGCACTTTATACAGGTTTAAGCATGTTACTATTGCACTATTTTGGCAATAAATTTGTGAGAAAAAAAAGTAATTTTATGTCAATTATTAAATATATATATATATATATATATATATATATATATATATATATATATATATATATATATATATATATATATATATATATATATATATATTATCATGGTGTCCAGATGCAGGGCTGTGGCAGAGGCTCATATGACAGAGGCACTGGGGCTGGAACAGACTGAAACTTACTGCAGCCTGGAGAAAGTCTTAGACCCAACAGACACATGTTCTATAAAACTCCTCATAAATGTTAGTGGATCACATATTTATAGGAAATCATTTAAGAAAATACTGTATATAACTTACAATCATGGAGGAATGAGAATTTTTGTTGCATTATCAGAGTAATAATACTCTAAAACAGTAGAATTTTTGTTCTAGTGCTTCTGGTTGATTTGTTCATCCAGAAGAAGAAGAGAAGAACAGAACAAAACGCTACACCTTGAGATATCTGATACAACGTGCAGTAGTTTCATTAACGGGATGTGCACTGATAGGGCTCTGAAGGGGGAGTAACTTAGCATGGAGAGCAAAAGGAGGAGAGACTCAGAGCATCAAAAGCTTAACTGAAACTAATTTATAGCAAACCTTCTAAAAAGACACCAGAGTTAGTCCAGATTGTTATGCATGATGTATTTATTTTATTAATTTTTACTAAGGCCCGACTGATATGGATTTTTTTCCGGTCAATTTGATACCGATAAAATGGGCTTTGTAGGTGCCGAAAGCTGATATAAAAGCCGTTATATTTATAAAAAATCACTGTAGATCTTTAGTTGATTATAAAACTTGGTCTGGCTCTACTGGATTTTAAATTGGGTTTGTTTAGGCGAGATTTATTGTTATTCTGTCTCTTTACGTCATATTTAAAGACACTAGGTCGACCTAATGGCATTTTTGCATCACATTCTAGCCAATAAACAAAGCAAGTAAACTACCGCTATCTGCCATTAGAGGTGAATGCTGCGCACCATGGTCATTAATTACACTATATGTGTAATTGCCAATTATTCACACCTCTATTCACAGCTCATTTACATATTAATGCAGGTTCAGTAACGTGTGCAGACACTAGAGTCACTTTACACGAGAACAATGTAAGAAAACAGACTGTTTCTGTGTGGGAGCTACAGCAGCTAAGAGTGAAACAATGACAAAGATCCAAAAGTAGCTCTAAAACTGACATATTTGCAACACTCAGCCTCACACTGGCTCCTCTCAGATCACAAGTCTGCAATAATAAGAGTTCATGTTTAATCCTGACTCGAAACAATCGTCTGTAAAAAATAATAATAATATAATCCAGCGTTGGACAGCAGCTGCATGTGTTCTCGGTCTGTGAGACCATCCTCGCTACTCCACACTTGGATAAAAACATGCAGCAGTTTAGTTTCTGGCCTACACTGCGCTGAAGTTCACTTTTGTTTCTCGTCTGTGGTGGATGAGACACAAGAGCGTTTAAAGCAGCTCCTCAGTGTTGTCCACGTGGATCTATGGCTGTGCACGGGTGTAAACAAGTGTACATGAGTGACATGACTTTGTTGGTGCATTCAGGGACAGTACAGCGTCACAGACACATTACTGTATACAAATACATCAGACAAATTACTCTGCAGATAAATATTGATGTTGAGCCACATATGATGACATTTATGTGTCTGTAAATTAGACTAAATGGCCATGACACCGGGCACACTATGTCATTAACTTCAGTAGCATCGGAGAAACATGGGCAGGTTTTGTTGTGTATTTGGTTGTTCTACACCCAGGGGTGTCAAACTCATTTTGGTCCGGGGGCCGTATCCAACCTACTTTGATCCCCAAGGGGCCGGATCAGAAAACTCATGGCATATATATACTCCAAAAATAACAATAAGTTCAAATATTTGTGCAGAGAAATACAAATCTATTACAGAAATGTTTTTTAATTGATGAACTCTTTCTTTTACAAAATATTATAATATTATGAACAACATGAAACTTTAAGAAAAATGTAATTTCAACACAGTGTTTTAACATTAAATTGTATGTAAATAGGAATAAGTAAATTTTTTTGGGGGGAAAATTCTGCACTCGGCTCCACTTTTCTCATGTTGGACATTTTTCTGATGAGGGTGTCACGGTCAACAGTCAAAACGAATCGTCCTTTAAGAGCGTTTGGAAAGAGACAAGTCTTCATTTGTGCTGCTCTGGTGGGAGGGGCCACGTACGGAGACGCTGGAGACGCTGATATGATAAACACCGCAGAAAATTTACAATATTTTAAAAGAAAATATAATTAAAATATTTTTGTAGAAAATCAGCAGAGGGCCACATTAAAGGTCTTGGAGGGCCGGATCCGGCCCCCGGGCCTTATGTTTGACACCTGTGTTCTAGACGCTCTGAAAGGGATAAAACGATTCGTTTCTTCACTGTTCCTCTGGAAATTCCTCATCAGGATCAAACAAGGGAATTATCGAAAAAAAAAAAACCCGGGAATTATGGTTAGAGAACATAAACTGCGAAGAGATTTCCTATGGTCCATCAAGACACACTCACGTCACTTTCATCGAGGTATTTGCTATTTAAATTGTTTCATAGATTATTTAATGAGAGAAGCACATTTACTGAACTAAAATGTAAAAAGAAAACATTTGCAGTGTGAGTGGCAGTAGAAACTGTATCTTCCAACGCACATATAAACATGTCACTCGTCGTAGGACCCATGTTTTCTTTATTGTCTTGCTTATCCACAACTGTGTCTTTTAGAATTAATCGATTTTTGCGAGTGGATCTTTCTAACGTTCGCGAGGATCTTTTCATGGCCGATTCTTTCGAGGTTCGGCTCACAGACTCTTCGACTCGTGCGTCATGTTGATCACAGGAGCCCAATGTGGGTATAAATTAATGAAATTTTAGTTCAGTAAATGTACTTCTTTCATTAAATAAACTATGAAACAATTTAAATAGCAAATACATTGATGAAACTTCAGGTGTCTTGATGGTACCATAGGAAATCTCTTTGTGGTTTATTTTTGCTAGCTATAATCTGCATCTTTTTCAATAATTTCCTTGTTTGAGATCCTGATGAGTGATTTCCAGAGGAACAGTGAGGAAACAATTTGTTTTTTCCCTTTCAGAGCATCTAGAACAACCAAATACACAACAAAACCTGCCTATGTTTCTCCGATACTACTGAAGTTAATGACATAGTGTGCCCGGTGTCATGGCGGCGTAGGTACCGTTGCTGTAGGGGTCACGTGACGGTGCAAAGCCTCTATATAGAGAGTCTAAGCTTTATAACACTTTATAACCTCCAAGTGCTCATATCGGCCAATAATACCGGCCAACCGATATATCGGTCAGACCTACTCTGTACCACCATACAACATCCAGTTTGTGTTGGGCTCATTTGCTCTAGAATGGATGTTGTCTATAGAATGTCAGAGTGAATATAACAGTGTGAATGTCAGCTGTGTGATTCAGAGACTATTGTCCTGTTCAGGCTCCGGACGTCTCCACGGGCCAACAGCCTCTGTGGGAATAAATATACGAAATATTACGACACACGACACACTCTGGCTAGTAACCTTTAGCTGCTGCAACCCAAATGTCAACACATGCACGTCTGAATATAAAGGGCCCTAGTTATTATTTACTATTTCACTGACAGAGCATGTGCTCCATCGGGGCCCTGGGGCCCAAAGAGGTAACAAGACAACCACACACTGCAGCTCTGCCTCAACACACTGGAGTAAAGTGTCAAACACATTCACGGTGCACTGTGTCATTTTTTTGTTGGGGAACTGTCACCTGCTGGTTTCTATGGAGATGTCATTGTTCTTCCTGGAATGTTCCACAGTATGACATTAAACAGCTCTTCTTCACATTTATTCAATCACAGGTGGTTTTATAGCTCAAAAATAACTAGAAAAATAGGCATTCTGACTGTGAGCAGGGTCGCCTCTCCACAGATCTGACCAACAGGACGTATCTGTGGAGAGGCGACCCCGCATCTGTTTGGTCTCCATGCAGATAGAAAGGTTTAATACCATACTGTGAAACTTTACAGACAAAACAATAACATCTCCATGGAGACAAGACAGACCCTTAGTTACACACTGCACTTTAAAGTTGGGGTAAACTTGATTTTCAAACGGTGGGAAATGAAGGATACTTTCACAATACACTTTTGATCTGAACCAGGTCCAGTTCAGTCCAGTTCATGTGGGAAATGAAGATGGTGATACTCAAATTTTAGGTTTTTACTGATACTCGATAAATCAATGTACGTATACAAATAGTCTCTAAAGGACAAACAAGACACATGACACAGATGGTTCTGGTGAAAGTGTTTTTGACACAAGACAGTGAAGAAATGTGCCTAAAACTGATGCCAGACTTAAAATGTGCTAATGTTAATTAGTATGGATATATCAATAGTTTGATGTTGATACTCCCATCTCTGTGGGGTAATCAAACTCTGATCAGGCCTTGGTCCTGCTCCCTCAGAATGTATTTTCAGATTGTGCTTGTGTGTGCTCTATACACTGTAAACTGTAAAAAAAAAATAATAATAATAATAATAATTATATGTGTGTGTGTGGTGTGTGTGTGTGGGGGGGGGGGGGTTGGGCTCTCTCTCATCCAGCTTGGGTCCTCTCTACCAGAGGCCTGGGAGCTTGAGAGTTCTGCACAGTATCTATCTACTATCGCAGTATAAAACTTAAAAAAAAAAAAAAAAAAGTCAGGCAACCATTTTTTTAGAGTTAAATAAAGTTGACAGGATTAATAACAGCATAAAATTGACACTGTCACATATATATTTCTTAAGTCTACAGTCTGGGGGAAAGCTTCCCACAGAGTCCCACAAGTACTTCCACTAAAGTAGTTATAATCTATGACACTTGTGGATCATTATGAGATCATTTGCATATTTTAAACCTCAGTATTCATCTAAAACAAATTAAAAGCAGAAACAAGTCTGCTGACGTCCACGTTAGAAACCTGTGATGACCAATAAGACCTGATATCGGCAACTCCGATGGATAACTGCACAACTTTACCAAAATGACTATGCAACGCTCCCAAATCCTATGAGTATCATCAAGAATACAAGTGAAAATACAACTGAAGAAACAAAGTCAGTACAGAGCAGCATCGTGCTTTTGTATATTTATAGAAAATGGCCGTGTGGGAGCACAGGTGATGTCAGCGTGTGGGTGGAGCCTTGCACAAGAGGCGTGGGCTTGTACTGTTCACCGCAAGATCGGTTCAAATAGTGTGCAGGTGAGATCGCTAGATTACTCAAACATGCATAGATGACATATAAAACCTCTTCAGGCATGTTTTTGATGAGGGAACGTTATAAGATATTAGAAAGATCCAAAACTCTCTTTAATTTCCTAATGTTGTGACACTTCACACAAACAGCTCCACTATTTCCACCTATTCCTGATCACTGGATAACAAGGAGTCTAACATCCATCCAGCTTCTGTCAAGGTAATGAAATACAACTGACGGTATTATGATAAGAACACATTGTAACATGAATAAATATTTTTTTTTAAAGAACTATTGTTAACATTTAGAGAGTGTTTGATGAATTGTTCATGCTGCTCATTGGGCCTCAATCATGAATCTTTTCTTTAAAAAACATTCTTAACTTTAAGAAGATACTGAGAGAACTCTGCCCCAGATTCACAAAATGTTCTTACACAGACAAATGCCTTCCTAAGTGACAGTTGTATCAAATTCACCAAGACCCAGATACGAACACCTTCACACTCATTTACAATTCATTGACATGGAAAATGAATGTGTATTTGGTTAGAAACGATCTCTGAACTTCCAAATATGGCCAATATGGGTTTGGCATTATGACACGTGAAGCTCGATGGAGAGAGTGATGAGGAGGTCAGGTGGAGCGTCTCCAGACTGTGACTGTTTTACAGCTTCAGCGGAGATTTCAAATGTCCAAACTCACATGACACACTCAGGGAGGAAGATTTAAGTCAGAAACTTGTTGAAATAAGCCACCACTTTTGTCGTATTTATCTCTCTTTCTGCGACCGTTGACCTGTGGGGTACACAGTGAGGGAGGGGGGCTGGGGTGGGGGTGCACAGGTGTACGCTCTGATCATGGGGGTAAGGTGGGTGATGGGGTGTTGACAGATGGGGGTGGGGGCAGACTGAGGCTCACTGCAGCCAAAGAAAGTCTGTTAGACCTAATAGACACAGGCTCTAGAAAACTCCTCATAAATATTATTGGATCACAGAGTCATGTGTTTATAGAAAATAATTTAAGAAAATATTTAGCTTACAATCATGTTGGAATTAGAATTTTCAGATGCATTATCAGAGTGATAATATTCTAAAACAGTAGATTATTTGTGTTCTTACTTGTACTCCTGTTCGTAGGATTTGTCCAGAACATTTTCAGTTGAGAAAAAAAGTTTTGTGAATGCCAAAAATGTTCATAAGACGGCCTTAAGTACAAATTTATTTATAAGAGCGTTTCCTGAATGAGGCAAATTGCTCTTTTCTCAAACAGAAAAACAGTCTTACCCACCTTGTGATGTCATGTGGTAATATAAGTGCTCCACTGTGATTTTACACACGCCTTTAGTAGAATCATTTGGTTAACTTCAGTCCTGGAATTGTCAATCTGTACTGAACTAAAGGTAAAAGAAGCTGTTAACTTGAAAACTAAAGCTTCATGACATCACAAAGTGGAAAAGAGTCATCTAATAAACCAGAGTTACTCAAACACGTGTGCATGAAACAAAACACACCTCCAGGTATATTTTTGATGAGGTAGCCTAAAGCTCACAAGAATCAATTTTCACTGACGTAAACAGACGTGTTGATTTGGCAGACGATAAAAAGGAGTTGAACGGAGCTTCATCAGTTATTGTTCTTATTTGTTATTCGGCGTGAGGCTTCCATTGAGCAGAGGAGTTTGAGCGGAGCCATGCATCACTCCCTATACACGTCAATCACTGCCACGGCTCCATACTGCTCCTGCCGTATACGTGTGAGATACAACCACATCCTGATAAAGCGCCTTGTCAACTGTGCAACGCGTTACAGGGAATCTAATGCGACGGAGTTGACAGGCCTGGACGTGCACTGTCTCTCTGTTCGAGTGATAAGGATGACTGCTATGGTAAGGTAATATATATGGGCCAATTCATGTGCATGTTTTAAATGTCACCCTTCATTCCACATCAAACAGGAGGCCGGGTTTGAGCTACGCACCACTTACGCAGAGACGGCGCTCTGGCAGGGAGGCAAATGAGGTGAACGTAGAAAAGGTTAACCGAACACATTTTAGTGGAACGTTAAAGGAAAATGCAAAAGAAACAACAAAGCGTTACATGATTGTGGAGTATGATTATGTGGTTTGTGGCTGGTTTTAACTGGCTTGGTGTTGTATTATCCAAAAGTGATTCTCGTGAGTGTTTAGCCACGTTAGAACCTCCTCAAAAACAGACCTGGAGTTGTGTTTCATTATTATTAGTCTGCCTACATCTCAAAATGCTCTGTTCCACCTTGTGAAGTCATGAAGAGGTAGTTTTCAAGTTAACAGCTCTTTTTACCTTCAGTTCAGTTGAGATTGACAATTCCAGGGCTGAAAATATTCAAATGATTCTACTGAAAGTGTATGGAGCACTTCCTGTTTTACCACATGACATCACAAGGTGCAACAAATGTTTTGTCTGAGAGAAGAAGAAGCGAAATATCAAGGGTTTGTGTTTTAAACATGTGTGAATGAAACAAAACACAACTGAAGAAAAGAGGTAGAGCTCTTCACTGGGTCATAAAAATGTAAAAAAAAAACAAAAACAAAACAAATAAACAGCAGTACAGGCACTCTGCCAGGGTAAAACCTGTAATCTTAACAGAATGCTGCCCTTACTGAAAAATGTAAAAGTAGGCAAGGTACAAACCCGAGGCACTCTGGCTAAATATATTAAAAGTCTTTTATTTCATGGAGGAACTCCAACACATTTTGACCAGCAAGATGGTCTTCATCAGGGCTTAATGGTAGAACGTCCCGTTCTACCATTATCAAGGTATGTATCGTATCGTATCGTATCGTATGTATCGTCCTATGTATCGTGGCCTATGTATCGAGATATGTATCGTATCGTATCGTATCTATGTATCGAGATATGTATCGTATCGGCAACTTCTTAACGATACCCAGCCCCAATCGGGTACCAACTCCAGATAACTAACCATTAATCTACGTTGAGTCAGTAATTGGATAAAGTAAGACGTCAATATAATATTCACAGGCAGGTCCAGTTCAGTAGTTATTTCAAGGACAAATAACAGTTGTGTGTAAAATCCCTCAGTCGTCCAGGTAGACTCCATGGCAAAAGGAGAAATTCAATTTGTCAACTGGACAGGAGTTTATTTGGTGGAATATGCTTCATCCAAGCTGCTTGGATGAGCATATTCCACCAAATAAACTTTTGTCAAGTTACAAATTAAATTTCTCCTTTTGCCATAAATAACGGTTACATTATCACAATTGGATCTCTTGAGAAATAAGTGAACTGTGTTTCAAGGAAATAATAGTTTCCATTGCTACAGTGGTATAGTTAATATCTGCAGATATTTAGAGCCAAAGTAAAAATATTGAAATCAGAACAAAAAAAGCTGGATTCCTTAGTACTTTTGGGAGTCTTTTACAGTACTCAATACTGGTCTAACCTTATGGGTGAAGGCATTTCAATAACAATATGGATACAAAAGTGTTTCAAGTTGCCTCAGAAGGACAGACACAAACCTGACCCCCTAACATGTCTAAAATGAATGCACTATTATGAATAATCAATGTTTTTTTTTTTTTTTTTATGGCGATACATCCCATATGGAAAAGGTATAGACAAATCATACACCATTTGAACATGTTTTATCTGAATCTTAAAAGATTTGTATATGACAGTGAAACAGTTACAAAATCTTTGGTAAATATGTACAGCATGAAACATATAAAACTTTGTAACCTGCAAGAGCTGAATATGACACTAATCCCACACACAATCTCCTCACAAGTGTTGGACAAATGTCATTTTTACCACAGAATCAGAGAAAAACAAGTGAAATGATGATTGTTTCTTTAAACTCGATTGTTGTGTTGTGTGTGTATGAGAGTGAGAAAGAAAATTATCACAGTGTGTGTTTGTGTGTGTGTGTGCGTGTGTGCGTATGTGTTGGGCAGCATGGGGGTAAACACAGTAAAGCAAATGGGCCCAGTCAAGCAGAAGTAAACATCAAGGCCAAAAATTCAAGTTAATGCATCTGATATAAAATGTATTGAACAGATACATATGTACTCTAGTTTATGAAACTGTTGACCTTTTTTCTGTACCATTTTTGGTTCTAAAGTTCCATATGTTTTAAACAGACCATGTATGAAACATGGAACAAAAATTATTTCCCAAATTTCAAAGACCTGCAAATCATGTAAATAAATGGATGTATTTCATCATATCTTGTGTTATTCCATCTTTGAACTGTTGATGAAGTCACATGATTTTTCAAAATAAAAGTATTTAAAATTATAAAAATGTTCTTGGAAGGACTGACATATTTTATAGAAATAGTTTCCTTTCATTTTGAAGTAATATTAAAGTATTTGGAAGAAAAAAGCAACAAATGATGTAAAATCCTGCACCTTCTACTTGTTTGTACAATTTTCCCTCCGTTACTTTTCCCTCCGTTACCATGACCTTTCTTAATAAAAAATCTCATGAGTCAAAAAGTAAGAGGTTTTTTGACCTAATCTTGTACCATATGGTAGAAAACTATATGAAGCAAATATTCAAACCAGTTTGTTAAGGATATGGAAGTGAGAACCAAGAGTTATCACTGTTTGGATTTATTGCCCAAAAAGTGCTGCATATTTCATTCCCTCCGTTACCAACATGAGTTTTTTTCAATTTTTTTGTCAACAACTTGAAAGAATATCACAGGTTTAACTTGACCCTGTTGGAGTGTAACTCTTTCCTACATTCTGATACTTTACTTATTTCAATAGTCCCTCTAGTTTCTGAATAAGAGACATTTGAATGTCAAAAATCTGCCCCTGTTTCCCTCCGTTACCACTTGACCTGACCCAAGTATTGCATTACAGCCTTAAAAAACATAAGACATACACTCTTCCACTGATATCACAGTGAAAATACATCAAGCTGTAAAAAGATTTTTACTCTGCAAAATCTTAATTATTACAAGGTCTATACAGACTTATAATATTCCAAAAAGCAGGTATACACTTATGTTTTTTGGACATGCCTCAACTGACAGGAGGTCATATCTGCTCAATATCTTTTTTTTACTCCAACATATAATTAAAGAATACAAACATTAGATGGAACATACAAAGAAAATGTAGTTTATCATGCACAATACCTGTAAATGTCAGGCAAAATCTTCACTTTATCTTTACTAGTTTTTCATAATATACTTGTATGAGAAAAATGCAAAAGGGGGACACTTTCAGGAGTAAACCACACATGACACATATTGATCTTATATAAAGATTTACTACAAAGACAGTGGTACATTCTTATTTTTTGTTCCAGTTTTTTTTCCATATGGGATGGAGGATTTGGAGTGTCACATGACCATTTTGGCACATATGAAAAACTAAAATCCGCAGAGCACGGCACAGCAGAGCAGCACTGACAAAAGCAAACTATGTCTACAATGTACATATTCATTTACATCTATAATGTCATAACAATCCTGATGCCCACATTTGTAGTGAGTTGGTCTCGACACATCAGTACTCTGAGTCCGATGCTCCTCTCTTTAAGCACTTGTGTATTTGCACTCTTGGCTGACAACACTGTCACAGCCCTGTCACTGATTTATACATTTACATCTATTCTCCATTATGTCTCCATCAAGTGATATTGTGTTATTAGCAAAGACTAAGTGAGCTCTGAAATGGCTGAATGCACCGCCACTGATATCATTTAAAGAGAAAGAGTTTGACACTAAATGATGTTATAAGAGGCAGATATTACACTATTGATCTGTGTTTTAATGTGGTTTCCTCGTCACAAACAGACCTGGAGTTGTGCAAAGCTTTGGGATGCAGGAGTGCTACTTGGATATACAAAAATGTGCAGAATTGTTCTTTTGGTGCTCTTCAGTGTAGGGACCAGTCTCAAATACAAAGCAGGAAAAAAACTGAGGCACTCAAAAAGTACAAAATAATTAAAAGCCTTTAATACCACATGTCAGATAAAGTTAAAATCACGCCAACGTGTTTCGGCCCTTCGGCTTCAGCAGGGCAAACTCAAGATGGAGATCACAGTGTAGATTTAAAGTCATAGGAATAGGTCACATGTTCACAGTGGGCTGGCCCACAGTCCCCTGGTGCATGATGGGACATGTAGGCTGAACAGATTTTAGTTACAAGCTATTTAAGTTCAAATATAATACAAGATATAACAGTAGAAATCCCAACAACCAATACATAGAAAAATACACAGTATAAAAACACATAGTGTAAAAAGTATCTATAAACAGTATCTGAGTATTTCAGAAACAGTATTTCAGAAAATAGTATCCATTCTATTTTTTGACTCTCTACGCAAGCTTAGGCGCGCATCCCCATCAAAATACACAGACAGCATGAATCTATCGTTGTGTTTGTGCATTTACCATCTTCACATCGTTCTCCTGGGGCAGTTCTGTATGAGCCCAGGTCCAGAACCACTGTTAATGAATGCTTTCCCATTGAGAAACACAGAGCCAGAGACGCACCCTCACAAAACCACAGCCGCACGTCAACGCAAAGGCGGCTCCACCGGCAGCTGCAGCAGGACGTAGACGCACGGCACAGCTCTGTGTTTTTCAATGGGAAAGCCGACTGAACTTGACTGGGAGCATTTAGCCTCTTGTATCAGGTCCACCGTGAAACTAAAAAGTGCGAGCAGACCTTGTCACGCGACTCATCAATTGAAAACAAATTCCGACGTTTAACTGAACCCCAACAGTGACGTACATGGTTCATCTCCCATAATTTGAACAAATTCACGTTAAAGTTCTTGATTTACAAAAATGTTGTGTTCAGTTCAAAGTTCACTGAAAAATGAACGTGTTCTTTTGAAGTCGTTCATGCACAGCACTACATGTGGATGACATTTTTCAGCTCTGGAGTTGCCAATCTCTACTGAACTAAAGGTAAAAGGAGCTGTTCACTTGAAAACAACCGCGTCATGACATAACAAGGTGGAACAGAGAGTTTGAGTTTGACAGATGTAGACATGTGTGAATGAAACAAAACACAACTCCAGGTCTGTTTTTGATGAGGTCACAGCATTATGTCCTGATTTAAACCTCACAAGATCAACTTTGCCTCATATAGGACCTATATATAAAGTTATCAAGTGATTCAGACAAAGTCCCATTTCCGCTGTTTGAGTCGAGAGAACAGTGTTTTATCTTACATGCCACAGTAGCTGCGTTATGGAAAATAAAACACAATTAACACTGCAATTGTCTGAACATTGTTTCCGGCTGTGTAAATGAAAGGTAAATGAAACAATTACTCATCTCCTTGCCCCAGGATATTTGTAGCTCTGTACATCAAATGAAGTTAATTGTACACAGCATATTGACAGAACATAAATATTTTCAATAGATGGAAATAATGATTTTGCCTATGAATTGGCAGCTGATAAATGTGGAGTGATACAGTCATCAAACACATGCTGAAGTTTTATTTAAAGAAGTTTGCGGCAGTGTAGTGATGGTATTTTAATAAAAGAAGACCTATTCAAAATGGACTTTTCAGAGCTTTTAACCAGTTGGAGTGACTAAGTGCATGTTTGAACAATCTTTAATCACTTATTTTGAAAATGTCATTTTGCAGATTAAACCCCATTTTCTCTTCATACGTTCATTTGTTTTTCAATATAAAACCAAAAATAAGAAAACGAATAAACAACAACTTTCTTCATTATTTGTATCTAAAACCAAAATGAAAAAACAGATAACGATTAGTTTTTTTCAGTTTTCGATTTTCTGTTTAAATGAATAATGGAAAAAACAGATAACGGACGTTTCCTATTTCCGTGACTTTTACACCGCACATGGACTGAACCAGGACTAAACCATTTTCAGTCCTGGTCTGGTACCGGTCTAAGTCCTGGTGTCAGTCCCAGTCTGGTTCCGGTCTAGTCGGACCTGGTTCAGTCCTGGTTCAGTCCGTATGCGGCGCAAAAGTGCGGCATCGCAGTTTAAGTCACGGAAACGGGAAACGACCATAATCCATGTATCATTAATTCATCCCTTTTTCAATATAAAACCAAAAATATGAAAATGAAAAAACAACAGATTTCTTCATTATTTGTCTCCAAAACCAAAATGAAAAAACGGATAACGATTTTTTTTTATTTTATTTTTTTTTTCAGTTTTCGATTTTGTGTTTAAATGAAGAATGGAAAAAACAGATGAAGAATGGGAAAAAAAATGACGGCGTTTCCCTTTTATGTGACTTCCGTGACTGCGATGTCGGATTTTGCACCGCATACGGACTGAACCAGGACTGATCAAGGTCCGGGACCAGACCAGGACCAGACCAGGACTGTGACTGGGACCAGACCGGGTCCAGACCAGAGGCTCAGAGCCCACAGCAGGGCCGGAACTCGAAGATGAGGCTCGGACCCTGCGAAGGCTCAGAGTCAAAGCTCGGAGTCCACTCTGGTCCCGGTCTGGTCCCGGTCTAATCCGGGACCTGGATCAGTCCCGGTTCAGTCCGTATGCGGTGCAAAAATCCGGCATCGCAGTCACGAAAGTCACGTAAACAGGAAACGGCTGTTATCAATTTTTTTCCCATTCTTCATTTAAACAGAAATTTGAAAACTGAAAAAATGAATCGTTATCTTCATTTTGATTTTGGAGACAAATAATGAAGAAATC
Source organism: Boleophthalmus pectinirostris (assembly GCF_026225935.1). NCBI lineage: Eukaryota > Metazoa > Chordata > Actinopteri > Gobiiformes > Gobiidae > Boleophthalmus > Boleophthalmus pectinirostris. The sequence goes on from NW_026571047.1 coordinate 3,103,322, forward strand.
TTTTTTTTTTCTGTTTTCTTATTTTTGGTTTTATATTGAAAAACTAATGAACGAATGATACACAGATTCAGTAGCTCAGTTGGTAGAGTATTTGTCCACTGATCTGACTGACTGAGAAGGTTGGCGGTTTCAAATCCTGCTCTCGACATAAACATCACTGGTTGAGAGATCGGGTGGTGTGAGTCCAGCTCCCACAGATGAATGCTGTTGTTGTGTCCTTGGGAAAGCCATTTACCTCGCCAGTGTCTGCGGACACTGTGGTATGAATACTTTGAAGGTGGAAAAGCGCTGGAAGAAACTGGTCCACCCAAAGGACAAAACACTGAGCCACAAACAAAGCAACGTAGTCTACTCTATTCAGTGTAGTGAAGACTGCAGTGAGTGCTACACTGGAGAAACAAAACAGACAATTCACAAGAGACGAGTGAGCAATAGTGGACCTCAGTCTGCTATACATGTCCAAATAAAAGCCACGTGCCACTCCTTGGATGATAGTAAGGGACATATCTGAGCCGCAGAAAAGAAACGGTTTGAGAAAAGAGTTAAAGAGGCTATTTTTGTCAAGAAAAACAATCCATCCATCTTTTCTTTGAACAGAAACGAAGGACTCAGACTCTATCTCCTATTTACAACTCCACCCTCAAACCTAAAACAAAACAAAGAAAGCAACAGGGACATTCAGACCAGACCCAGAGGTGTGAAAGCTCCATTATGGCTGTGAATGATTCTCCTAATGTGCAAGTTCAATGAACTAGTTTCAGAGTAGTTTCAGTGTAATTAGCTCTTCCCTTCAGGCAGATATAAGGAATTGTCCACCAGCATCTGACCAGAACTGAAGAAGCAGCTTGGATGAACTGCAAAACTTTCGACCTAAATAAACTTTTGTCGAGTTGGCAAATTGAATTTCTCCTTTTGCCATGGATTCTACCTTAACGACTGAGGGATTTTACACACATATAAAAATGTGCCCGTTTATGGTAACATCTGCTCCACTGGACACCACAGTTTTCGAACACAGGAGATAACTGACTTGTTTCTTTTACTAAGATCTTTAATAGGAGGTGTCATCAATTACAACTACATAGCAGACACAAGACACAAGTCTAACAGGGGTAACAGTATCGTTCCTCTGTCACTCTAAATGTGTGTGTTTTTTTTTTTTTTCCTGTTTGGTGTGGACCAATGGTCACATAATTGGCAGCTGGAAAAGGGTGCTACTTATTGTTTTAAAACCCCATGAACCTTCTCCTTCACACTCTCACACCCTGTTGTGTCTCTATCCAGGTCAGTAGGATGCAGTTCACCATATTTCACTTATTGTAAATGTTAAAGGGATGCTAATGTTAGATTGAATGTTGACTGGATTTCATTTAGTTGTTTTAACTAAATGTCTGTTACTCTCTCTGTCTCTCTGTTAGCCTGGTTTCACTTCATGGAAACCGTCTGACCTCACAGCATTAGGATCTGTTCGCTCGTAAGCAAGTACTTCTTTTTTTTTTTTAACCAATCACTGCTATTTGGTCGTGACGTATGTAATGCACCAAATCCCGTAGGAAGAAGGGCAATAATGTTTTTCCCCTTGATAAAATTCACCAAACATTCTCTTTGTTCCATTTTTAAATCCTCAATCTCGGGAATCGTTGCCAGCACAGAATGTCTGTCTTCATCTACATCCATCTCGATGCTTAGTTTACTGTTGTGCTGCTCCACAAAAGGGACCCAGTCCTGGCTTCACAGCTCTTCGCTGATTGGCCAGTGCGTGGTCTACAACTTCCAGGGTTCTTGCAAATCATCTAGTGTATAATGATTCCTGACCTAGTCGCTGGAGAGAAATGAAATTGAGCGGAGGCACTAGGTGGCACCAGCCTGACTAGGTGAAACTGGGCACGCTGGGACCATGGCGCCACACTGACTGTTCACTGCCCATCACTGACCCACACTAGCCCAACCAAACAAACACCCGGACCTCTGGACAAGCTCTTAACAACCTTTTTAACAAACTTTAACCAACTCCCTTCACCCCTGGACATGTCGATTCCCCATTTATACAGAAACGCCTTTTGGATTATTGCAAATAAAACCCTTAAAACTAAACTCTGCTGTCCGTAGTTCTTTGGGGATCCACAATACCTGCGGTGCGGAGGTATCTTTTTTTTTTTTTTTTTTAAAGCTGCGTTGCTGGGTGTTCAAAGTGTGAAAGAAGGAAGTCCACATTCACACAAACAAAATGCAACTGTGATGATGAAACAACAAAACAGATCTGAAAATAGGATGACATGAGCCCTTTACCTGCCACACTTTACCTTTTGTTCAGTTAAGATTGGTAATTCCAGGGCTGACATTATCTAAATTATTGTAGTGAAGGTGTATGGAGTTTTACAAAAGACAATGGAGCACTTCCTGTATTACCACATGACATCGCAAAATAGAACAGAGTGTATTCTGTTTAAGAGAAGAACTCAGCCTAAATCTACAGTCTATTTGTTAAACATGTGTGAATGAAACTAAACACAACTCCAGGTCTGTTTATGAAGAAGAAACATTAAAACATAGATCAGAAAATAGCTTCATATGGGTCCTTTAAAATGAAAACACATTTCAACTCCAGTAGCTACCAGTGACCAGAATAACAAGATGGAAGAAAGAGAGGTAGAGACATGATTGTACCAAAACCTCCTGAGACGCCGAACCATCAGTCCGACGCTAAGAAAAGTACATTTTTTGCTCATAAATCATTAAAACGCGATTTCCGTTGCAAAGTAGATAATATTACGCCCTTTTAAAAACAAGAGGAAAATCCAATTCCGCCAAAGGTCCACTGGGAGATGGGAGGATAAGGAAGAGTGTCATTAAAAGTAGTCTGGGCCTCATTCTAGCTCCGGCGGAAGTAGGAGATGGAACATTACCTTCACGTTGTCATCCGTCATAGCCATGGCTCTCTGGGGAAATTGGACTGGGCGACCTGCGGTTCCGAGTCGGGTCTTGTTGGTGAAGTCTGCGCCGTGGGGAGCAGGGTCGTGCGGTTTGTTGTGTCTGTGGAAAAACATGCTTACGCTAACGGAATACTAATGCAGAACACTTTTGGAGGCTGACGTACCACACTTGATAAGCCAGTCCACGGGTCCTGTCGTGGGTTAAGGTTCATATGACAAATAAAAAAAAAAAAAATAAACATCTATCGTCTTTTTTGAGCTCAGTTTTTAACATAATATCATGGAATTTTAACCAACTAAGAAGTGCAGCACGTGCAGGTCAAAGGGCATAAATAAGGGACTACATTTTGTGAAATTAGATTTTTATTTTTATTTTTTCCCGGATCCATGGAACCTGTGCAAGAGGCTAGCTAATTCTGCGTTTGTTTATCAATTTGTCTCCATGTCAGATCTCGGATATGACGTCATGTCTCAACCGTTTTATTATGTTTTGTGTGTCCAACTTGGACAAAAACATGGATGCGAACCGGAAAGCTGTTGGTGCTTTAGCTTTGGTCGAGTACCAGACTCCAAAATAAGTCTGTGCTTCAACTACACAACCTCCAGGAATAATTCAGTATAAATAATATAATGCAGTATAAATAGTATATTTGAGTATATTAGTGAAGAGAAAGTGTTGGTGTCACGTGAGAGTTGATCATTTTAGCATGTTAGCAGTAGGAAATGGACTAAAAACATGGGCCACACCGACTACCAAACCCACAGGCAGTAATACAGATGCAGTAAAGTACTGCAGTAATAATACCATACCCACAGGCAGTGATACAAACTCAGTAAGGTATTGCAGTAATATGAGTGACTGAAATTGTCATTTAAACCACCAAAGCTCCAAACACAATGAAAACACTTCATACAACTCACACTGGGTGCACTCATCTTGGATTTTATCTCGGAATCCTTGCTCGGTCTCCTCCGAGTACTTCCGAGTTGGGCTGTCTGAGTAAAGGGTGTGTCAGTGCTAGGCAATGTCCTCTGACCGCCAATGGATAAACGAGCACACCATAAGTAGCAAGCTGAGAAGCTAGACATTTGAGGTTACAGTTTTTTTTTTTGTTGTTGATTTTTTTTGTAACTATCATATCTGGCAGCAAATGTGGCAGAAGATCTTCCAGAGAAAACACTTTGAGGGAATGAACCATTTTGTCATGAAAATAAAAACATAAAAACACTTTTGTCTCTTCCACAGGATCTGCTGACCCTCCCTGACCAGTACTGCTGTTAAACTGACCTGAGTCCTTTGACTGACACACAAACGACACTGAGACACAGTTTGCTGCAGCAAAATTTGAATTTCTCTCAGGATCAATAAAGTATCTCTCTCTAAACATGACAGTGCCCACGGCAGTTTTTAGAGTGCATCTGTTGGAAAAGAGCTAAGAAAAAAAAATAAGGTCACTACTTCCTGTGTTCACTACTGCCTCCAGTGGTTCATTCTTGTAACATTCTGTTACTAAGATTCATCATAAATAGGCCTTTACTGCAGATGTCTCTAACCTTCCACCCCTGGAGAGCAACTTCCACAAAACAAAAGTGGGAATAGCTTTCGATGGATTTATATTTTAATAAAATATAGACCAATACGCCAGTGCACAACAACATTGAAATTGCATATTTACTATGATAAAGGGCACGATTAATCAGATTTAAATGATACAGTGTAATATGTAACTCTATCCATCCACTCCATCCGTCCAGTGAGTAGTTTCTTAGAACAGGTGGAGAGTTACTGTACTAGTGCTGCAGTCTGGAGACCATTGCTTTACTGTGACAAGAAAACTCCAGTTTGGTTCCAATTAGACTGTGGATTGAGATGAGTTTTTCTGTCCGAGCCCGGCCCATGTCTGACAGAGCAGCGATCAAATCCGACCCGAGCCCGATGGGCATTAAGATATTTGTGTCCAAACCTGACTCAATTAAAATCACACTATAAGCCTAATAATGACACATGTGGGATATTGTTTGTGTGGCCTCTAACGGACACAGAGACACAAAATACAAACTCGGGATATAGCGAAAATAATGAGAAGACTTTATTACTCTCCTCTCGTAAAGTGGTACATTTAAAGTGCAGCATCTCATCCACATTATCCGTAGAAATTGTCCTCCGCAAATAATGACACCCAATCCACAAAACCGCACTATTACTCCAGTTTGAAGCATTAAAAGTAAAAAGGTGGGAGTAGTTCCTCATGTGTGTCTGTTTACATCCACATGGCGCATGGATCGAGGTGAAGCTGCAGATTAGTGATAGAAACTCTACTTCCTGTGGACTTTATCGCCAATCTTTTGTGCTTTAAAAATCACGGATCATTCGTTTTGCACCACATTTCATAAATAATAATGACACAGTTTTGACTTGTAATGACACAGTTTTGACTTGTATTGAAACTAGAAGTGCAGAGTCTGATCTTTGAACACTTAAGAGTCTCAAAGCGAGTGTTTTACTGTAGACAGAAAACAGCAGACGCACTGATGTGTCTGAGCCCAAACATAAGTTCTAAATATTTGTCCCGTCAGACTTACTTCGGTCGGATTTCCATGCTCTATTTCCGATGTTTGTCAAATCTGATGCTTCTATGACAGAAAACATTTAGTCACAGCTCAGACTAAATGCGAGCTCACAGATAATTGTTAGTTAATGAGGTTATTTGAAGGATTTATGGTGAGACTAAACACCTAAACTCTACCCACAAACACATTTCAAATAGAGCTGCTAAAAGGGGCACTTCAGGAGGATTAAAGGGAGAAGTTTAACAAGCAGATAAATGCACTAAACCTATCACTTGCAACTTTTATCCAGACTCAAGTCAGTTTTATCTTTCAGTGATTTGAAGCGGGTGATCCAGGCTTTTATCTCTACACGTCTTGACTCCTGAAACGCCCTGGACAATGCTACTCACCTGTTACCATTACAGTGAGTCCATAATTCTGCAGCACGTCTTTTAGCCGGCACAAGTCGTAAAGGACACATCACACCTGATTTATCCTCATTGCACTGGCTCCACATTTGTTTTAGAGTTGATTTTAAAATGTTATTGTTTGTTTTTAAAGCACTTCATGGACAGGCCCCAACGAACATCTTAGACCTCACTGTTCCTAAGCTCCTTCCTCGCTCTGAAGTCTGAGGGATGGCTCCAACTTATTATCCAAAAAACAAGACTCAAAAGCCGGGGTGATCCTGGGGTGACCAGGCCTTTTCTGTGGTTGGCTCCAAACTTTGGAACACTCTCCCCATCACAATAAGAGTGCCCCCTTCACTCCATTATTTTAAGTCTCATTTAAAAACACACTTTTACTCACCGGCTTTTAACATGGCATGAGAACTGTGTGTCCCTATGTCTGTTTTTTTATTGATTTTATTAGCTTTTTTTATTATTATTATTATTTTTTTTTATTTAAGGCTGGACATATATATATATATATCGCTTTAATCGCATGAGTTTGAGTATGATTAATTGCGATTAATCGCATGTTATACGCAAAACCAATTAATGAATTAAATAGTAGCATATAGAAATGTAAATGAAAGAGTCATACATTTGTTGTGAAAACAGCATTTCTTTCAGAGAGGAACCCTCAGAGCCTTCAAGGTTTTCAGGCTCAAGAAAAAAAAAAATTATATATATATATATATTATGTATATTGTACTACTAATGTATTTTTTCAATCTTTTTTATTCAGTGAGTAATAAACACGACACTAGTAATCATTTCTAGATAATTGTTTTAAACTTGGACTGATATTTCTTGGGAAACAAAGGGAATGGAAATGGACCAATCACAATTTTTCTTCCAATGGTATCTGGGTAAATCAGTGACTCCCCCTGCAGCACTGAACTAAAGAGACACCTGCAGGGCCTTCGGTGACTGGAACAGAGTTTGAGATTGACAGTTGTCTGAGCCAATCATATTTCATTGAGTTATGGGTGGGATCATATCACAAAATCTTCCGGGCCTTCAGTGAATACCCTGTAATAGCATTATGTAAGCAAGACCGCAGCGATGAAAACCGCACTGAACACAGCGATGAAAACCGCACTGAACACAGCGATGAAAACCGCACTGGAACACAGCGATGAAAACCGCACTGGACACGCCTGTGGCCCGGTCAGAGCTAGGAGCCTGCAGAAGCTCAGAGTCCACGTCTGGTCAAGCACGCGGCTCACAGAGGCTTGGACACGCTGCATCTCACGTGGTCAGAAAAAAGTGGAAAAAGTGTAAAGAAAAGACGTCAAACTTAAAGAAAAGCTCGCTTTGGACTTTTTCAAAATAAAAGCCAATGAGCAACAGACGTTTACAATAAAAATACATAAATAATAAAAACTGCGTTAACACCATTAAAATAATTGTTGGTGATAATGAATTCATTAGTTAACGCAAAATTAACGTATTACCGTGCACGGCCCTAATTTTTATTAACTTGCTTACTTATTTATTTTATGCTTTACTTTATTCATTGTGTTGATTTATATTGTTCTACTCAGTGCAGCACTTCAGAGACTTGGTCAAATGTGCTAAACAAGTAAAGTTGGATTGGATTGGGTCTGAACATATATGGAACAGTGTGATGGTCAAACAGGTATCCACACTTCAAACTCCGCTCCATGTTTGTATCAGAAAGACTTGGCTGTAATCAGAGGAGTCATGAGTGATGTCACCAACTACTGAAAATTGAAAAGACCACTGAAAGTAGCACAAACAGATTTAGTTTTTGATCAATTTTCCAATGTTTTGGGGACCACACCGAAGCACCATCAATCTCAACCATTTCTCTGAACCAATCACAAGATATTTTCAAATACAAGGCACTTTCAATCATCCCTATTGCCATTGTTACTACCAATATTCTCTTAGAAACCTGAACGGTCAGAGCTCTAGTTGTGCTTGTCAGGCTGGAGTTTCCATCGACAAAAGCTACAGCAAATGTCCTGAGTTGGTTTGACAGGCTGACTCATGGTACGACAAGGCCCATCTGGTGGAAGGGAGCGTCTGACGTGTGGGCACTTTGACTGCTCTTGGTCCTGCCCGTCTCCCCCTTTAGCGATGCTCCACACTATAGGAGACTGTTACTGACTCGCAGTGACAGGTGCGTCCATCACGAGCCGCCCTCTCTCTCTTTGAGCTGTGTTTAAATGTGCAACAGCGAAGAAAGAACGTCAAAAATAACATCTCAGATAGAAGAATTAAAACAGCTATTCACAACAACAACACAACTCAACAACTGCTAAGTAAATAAATGGATTCAAATAGAACTCTCCTTTAATCGCTAATGTTAAACTGATAATAATGACCTAAACAAAAGATATTATAACAACTACATCGTCATTATGCAAAATCAATGTTATATCTTTGTTCTCTCATCAGAAATTAGAACACTCCTTATGTAGCTGTACCATCCGATATTAAATAAATATTGAAAGTTAAAAAAAGGTAACATGGTGATCTAAATATATGTCAGCAGTTAATAACCTACAGAAATATAATGCTCCTTTAACAAAAATGAATACAACTCTAATAAACTTGGAGGTTAATTCAAGGTCTAAGGGCAGTTTTTGTAGATTTGTCCTCGCCTGGATTCTTTTTCTTAATTTTGTTATTAAAACTCTCCTTTTACCCCCTAATGAAGTAATATATAGCCTTTTTTTTTTTTTTTTTTTTTCACTACAACCTGTTATTTCACAATCTGCTGCTGTAGTTGTGTCATATAGCTGGAATAAAAGCTATAGGACCAGAAATGCACATGAAAATAAATGAATAAATAAATAAAAAGTAAAAATTCACACTCTTTCATACAAAACACACAGCAAGCATGTATAAACAGAAAAAAAAAAAAAAAAAACAAACAACAAACAAAAAAAAACTTAATGCAAAAATATCAAGTCTGCAAGTACACTAAAATATCCTTATTGCCTCAAGAAAAAAAAAAAATAATAATAATAATAAAAATATAAATACATTAATTAAATAAATACAATAAAATAAAAGTGTAATGTTCCCGTGACTTTCCTGGTGTCAGTCATGGAAACAGCTGGTGTCAGGTCCAGGACACAGAGCCACATCACTTCCTGCATTTCCATGGGCTTTATTACATTTGGATTTGGACATTTTCTCTGAAATAAACATTTCAAATAAAAATTTCAAGGGATGCACAATTACACAAACCAAGATGTGTAATTTTCCATTTATTTGAGAAATAAGTGCACTTAGAGCGACTTTTTCAATTGTTATAAGCACAAACACTTAGAGCATCGACCATTTTGATTCACTGCACTCTTTGGCAAAATTTAGACCAACCAGATTGTTTTCCCTACATCATCACGCAGCATTTGTGTGACGTATGATAATGCCAGAAATCTGCCCGTAAAGCTTTTCAGGGGGGAAAAAAGTAAGTTTCTGTCTTGTATGGTTCAAAAGTTATGCACAGTTATATAAAACATATTCCCAGGCATTGTGTATGATACCATTGGTCTGGAAGGTTTCATTATTGATGCAACAAAGGCACGATTGCAGTTTTATAAAAAAAAAAGTTTTTCATATTAATTTATTTCACTGATCAAAGCAGCCCATTTTACAGATGATGTAATAAACTTAGTCTAAGTTCAGCCTACACGGCTTAATGCTCAATTTGGATTTTTTTTGAGAAATCAGCTTTTTTTTTTGACGAGGTCGTTCACATTTCCAATTAAATGTGACTTGTATGTGACTCCAGTGTGAACTTTAAACGTCCCAAAAGTGTCCCACATGAGCACTGGAGGATACGACGACGTCTCACGCATCAAGTGTGCTCAGTGAAGTCACTTAAACATGGACGCAGCATTGAGCACCTGGAGATTTTAATGCTGTCGTACTGGAGCCAGAACATGAGTAGCTTATTTGTTTTAAGGAGGAGTTTGAGAAGGAGAAGGACAAGGGGTTTTGGCCATGGTGTTTTGTGGAGCAGTGGCAACAACGTCCGTAGAAAGGACCATGTGGGTGCGGAGTTGCACCCAAGAGTGGTGGGATTGTTATGTGTTGATGACGTGTAGGTGGGTGAATGTCAAAAGATCAGATATGTATTGGTTTCGGTAGAAGCACATATCCAAGTGTCCTGGGTCACATTTGAAAAAATCGGATCTGTGTCGTTCAAACTGTCATTAAAAGATCAGATACAGGAACATAGGAGCCAAAAAAATCAGATTTAGGTCACTTCAGGCTGCAGTCTGAATGGAGCCTAAGACGGACGAACCGGCACATGGCACAAACTACATTCAAAACCAGAACCTGTGTATGCAAAAAAAAAAAAAAAAAAAAAAAAGTGAATATTACAAATGTTAGAACTAGAAATTAGAAGGACATATTGCTTTTACTTTAGCATTTATTTGTCTTTGGATAATAAGTAATGTGATGTCACGGTCTGTTTTAGCAACTATAAAGAAATTAGAGTAGAGTTAAAATTAGAGTCGAGTTAAAATCATTATCTTGTAACCATATTTCAGTCCACATTTCACATAATCACAGTTTCCGTTCAGAAGTATAACCATAGTCAGTGTTTTGAGTCATTCACAGTCCATTATCCAGAGAGGGGAATGACATTGTGGAGGGCAGGGCAGAAAACCAGCCCACATCATAAAGGGTGAGGTGATGGCTCCAGTGCACACAACAGCTCCTGAGAGTCATCAGCCGGGGAAAGTACAAAGGAAAGTTACAGCTCGCCCTAAAACTAAGCTGACGACGTAGGTCTGTAGTCCCAACATACCACTTTAACTGTGACGACGAAACCACCAGACACAACTCTGGACCATGAAAGTATCTGTGTTAGCATCACAACTACATTACAGGCGCGGTGTAATGGCTGAGGCTACGGCGAGTGACTGCAGGCGACGTAAAAGTGCCAGGGCCTAGTTTCAAACCAGCAACCTTTAGTTTCCCTGATGAGAGATGGAACCACTGCACCACGGCTTACACAGGACATAATCAACTCTGTACGTTTTATGTTTGGAGGAGGTTTCACTGCTCACAGTGTGCTTTAAAGGTCCTATACAATACAAACTTGACTCTTGTGAGCTTTAAAGGTCCGTTCAGACCGGGGCGTCAAAGTGTCCAGTTTATATACAAAGTCTAGGTGGACGAGTGTCTAGGGCGTCCTGTGTGTTGAGCGTCAGAAGTTTAAAATGCTGAACTTCTGACGTTGGACATACCTCGTCAAATAATCTGGGACGACTATCCAGTGACATAGTGACATTATTATCTGGAAGAAGGAGAAGAAAGAGAAAGACCTGGATACAGGGCAGCCACGGACATTAGAGGAGTATAAATATATACACACCAGATCTGCTGAGCTAATCGTCAGGGCATCAACAAGACTGCACCAGGATTAAACCAGATCTAAACCAGGACTAAACCAGAACTAGACCACGACTAAAGCAGGACTAAACCAGTGCCATTAGCGTGTCATTAGTGGAGAATGACTATAGACACGCCGCAGCCACCAAGCCGATTGCCAGGACTACACCAGAACTGGACCAGGTCTAACCCAGGACCAAACCAGTGTCATTAGTGGAGTATAAATATATACACACTATATACACACCGCAGCCACTGAGTCGATCACCTCCGCTGATGGTTTTATGTAATAAATACACTGAAGTCACTCTCCCAACCTAGACTGCCATCATTCCATGAAAAGCCCGGGAAAAGCCCGGGAACGCTCTGAATACATGTGTTTTTCTCCTATTTGTCCACAGCATACACGACAAGCGTCAGGGGCGTCTAAGATCAAAGGCAAAGGCGTCCAACTGGAGCCATCCAGTCCTTTTTTTAATGCTCCTGTCTGAATGGACCTTAAGACATGTTTGAATGTTATTACCTCATCAAAACCATATCTGTTGTGTTTTGGTTTCACTTTGTGATGTCATGTAGTGGTAGTTTTCAAGTTAACAGCTCAGGTCTGTACAGATTGGCTATTCTGGTGCTGAAATTATCCAAATGATTCTAGTGAAAGTGTATGGAGTTTAAAAATGCAGTGGAGCACTTTGTTGAGGAAAACAACTTTTCCTTTCGTGTTCGTTAGTTTCTGCTTGATACAAAAAAAAAAAAAAAACACTTGAAACAAAAATAAAGTCCAGATAATTTACTTATTTACAGTATTATAAAGTCATACTTGTACATGGAGTCTGTGCTCACATTCCCATGCAGAGACTGAATATTTATACAATGACTTTTATACACAAACTATAGTGGGAGGATACTGTGGTTTAGATTTATCGCCTCTTCGTTGGTGCACAGGTCAGCCAGGCCTCTTGGCACGATGCACAGTCCAATCCAACTCCATCTGGGTGTTATTTGAGTAACAAGTCATGACATCCTCCCTGTCAGTAGTTCTTGCTCTATTTAGTTAGTTTGTGATTAGATAGATTGGAATATCATACATTTATCTTGACATAAATATATCTATGAGTCTCACATCTGTGATCAGAACATTTATCTTCACTTGACGTCGGGACAATAATGAACTATAGAAGTGATTATACAAAATAGCTCAGACTAGTTTATTATTTATCCTAACAACTTCCTGTATTACCACAAGACATCATAAGGTAGAACAGAATGTCAGCAAATCTGCACAGTTTGTGTGTTAAACGTGTGAATGAAACAAAAAACAACTCTGGGTACGTTTGTGATGAGGAAACAATATTATGACATACAGTGGATCAGAAAATAGTACAATATGTGCCCTTTATGAATAAAATAAACAACAGTGCACTCAGATTCCTTACACCTATTGCATTCCAGTGGCTCTCAGGGGTAGTACACACTGTAGCTGTAGTCTTGTGTGAGATTAGGAGAGGTTCAGTCCTGCGTCAGGCTTCATTTGTCCGCTTGTATTACTCTGATGTGGTGATAGTGGTGCGCTCAGTGCCACTGAACTGCACAGGCCTGTCTGGATACACCTGAGCGACTCCAGACTCACCGTGTACCTCACTCCCGCTCCGCTGCTCTTTTATCACCAGCCTTAAATGTTTTATACTGCACAGCGTTGACTCTGAGCTTTAAGCCATGTTAGACCTCTCTTATCTCATCAAACACACACCTGAAGTCGTGATGTTATGTCAGGACTTCAGTTTGAGAGAAGTGTGTAAACATGTGTGTATGAAAAAAACACAACTGCAGGTCTGTTTGTGATGAGGAAAATGGTGTGATATACTGAAAATAATAACTTGCAAGATTTACTCGAAAAAATCCTCATAACAATTTGCACAAGCACTTTTTAAGTCCATTTTACTGCTGTAATATCAGGTACAATATACTTGTCAGTATTAAGTGAAATGTACTTACCACCACGACGATTAACAGTCATGAATTTATTGAGTAACTGTTACTCAGTTTACTCAATTTTAAGTTAGAAATCATATTTTTGCAAATAAATTAAATAAAATGTATAAAATATTGTCATAATTAATTGCAGTTCTGTGATTAAATAATTAAGTAAATATTATATGTCAAATATTTACTGATGTAGAATAAATGTTCACATTTAAGAATAATACACACTTTAATACACCTGTTTTTTGTTTGTTTGTTTGTTTTTAATTGAGAGCAGGATTTGAACCACCAACCTTCAGATTAGAGGCCAAACACTCTGACCAACTGAGCTGTTGCTCACCCAGCCCCAAATAAGTAGCTTTAACTTATTCATCTTAAAATACTAGACACACAAATTGTGGCCATAGTGGCTTGTCAAAGATCTCAGACGTTCAGCAGGGCCGGGCCTGGTCAGTACTTGGATGGGAGACACTGGGAAAATCAGGAGCCACAGGGAAGGCACCAGTCGCAAAAACTGTTGTTGTGTTCTTAGGCAAGACATTTCACCCACATTGCCTAGTATGAAAGTGGTGTGTGTGTGTGGTCGGAGGGACCAATGGCGCCGATTGGCATGGCAGCCGCGCTTCTGTCAGTGTGCCCCAGGGCAGCTGTGGCTACAATAGTAGTTTACCATCACCAGGTGTAGAGTGAATGAATAATGCTGAGTAATGTTTTGTAAAGTGTCTTTGTGACAAAAAATGTCTGTGAAAAGAGCTACATAAATAAAGACTTACATACTTACAATATTTATTATTTAATCACAGCAATGCAATTAACTATGACAATATTTCATATATTTGACTTAATTTATTTACATAAATATGACTTCTAACTTTTTTAAACAATTACTCGGTAAATTCATGTCTGTTAACGGTGGTGGTAAGTACATTTCACTTAATTCTGACAAGTAAATTGCCCCTGATATGACAAAAATGTAAAATCTACTTTAAAAGTGCTGTGCAAATTATTACAAGGATTTTTTCTAGTAAATCTTATCAGTTCTCTTCTTCAGTGTACGGGCCCTTTAAGGATACAGATGATACCTATTTTAATATGAAAGATAACAGGCAGTGGATTGTGGATTCCAGGCAATGTTTAATATAAATGAATCCACTTGTAGTCATGGAGTTATACAGGGCATTGGAACTTCAAAGGCCACAAAATACATTTTCTTAAAATGCATTATTTTTCTCCCAAAGTCTAAACATCACGCCTTAAAGTAGCACCAACAAACTCCAAACTTTATACTTTTGTTTATCTAATTTTAGGCCTGATTTATGACCAATTACACATTTGCACAAAAACCTAGTCAACTGAAATACTAAAGAAGATATGAAACAGTGTAATAATTAATTTGTCCAGGAGTGGTGGAGTGTAGAGAAGGTTTTATCTGTGGTGATCCAGAAGACATTTGACATTGATGGAACTTGGATGGAGCTTGAACCACTGGATAACTTCAATAATAAATCCCCAGTGGTTCGAGCCAATTCCATCAATGTCAAATGTCTTCTGGAGCTGAAACGTCTTGATCGTCCTTAGAGAGTTCAGATGAGCACCAAGGCACCAACTCCTCCACATAAATAACATATGCAAAATCACTTTTAATGTAACTCTCCATTTTTCAGATTTATACAACTGTATTATGTGAAATTTGGCCGTTACACACACAAATATTGATATGAAAACATTAAGTGATGAAAAGCTGTTTTTATGTATATTTATGCGAGTAAGAAGACATTTCAAAGACTTTCTCCTATCCACCTGCAGCGTCTCACCTTAAATAAGTGAAACATAAATATGCAAAGTAGTGCAGATCTCCAGACGGCCTTTTCCCTGATCATTTACTGTAAGTTAATCTAAGGTCTCTCGTGCAGAGCTTATACAGCACAGTATAATACAGAGGAGGCCTGCGCTGGCATTACCCTCTGTTGCATCACAGTTACCTCTCACTGCTTCGTCAGACACTAATCCATAGATCAATGGAGTGTGGAGGGCCTGCTAATTAGCCCGCTCCAATATTTGCACTGTGCTATCACAACAGCGAGGCCGCTCTGTGATCCCGGGCAGGTCTGCGCTCTGTCACTGTCACCGCTCCTCTCAGGACGCGCCACATACTAACACATCCTGACGTCTAGAATGATGCACTCCCAACATGAGATTTCTATCACACTGGTCAGAAGTGTGTGTGTGTGTGTCATCTGTGGAGTGGTCATTTGGATGGCACAGATATGATTTGGGGTAATAGAGTTTTCTCAAAGTGCTGCAGTTTCAAGTGTTACTCAGATGGTTCTTTACTGTTCAACAACATTTTGGATTTAAACAAAACACAGATCCAAGTAAGTTTTTAATGAGGAAACAACATAACCAGGTAAATGTGGAATTTTTTGTGCGTATGGTGTGTTTGTTTATCCATCCGACTCGGAGGTCCAAGGACGTTGCCTAGCAACACGCACTGACACGCCCCTTTTCCTCAGATGGTGGAACTTGCACCTCTCTTCTGACATAAAATCCAAGACAGCTCTGCCCAGTGTCACTTGTTGTATGAAGTGTTTTCATTGTGTTTGGAGCTTTGTGGTAATTTCATTCACTCATATTACTATGTCATTATCCAGAGCTCATGACCACAGGTCACCGAAAGGACAAGATCGCAGATACAAGCAGTCAAAATGAGTTTCCTTCGCAGGGTGGCTGAGCACTCCCTTAGAGATAGGGTGAGGAGCTCAGTCACAGGGGAGGAGCTCGGAGTAGAGTCGCTGCTCCTCCACATCGAGAGGAGCCAGTTGAGGTGGCAGGGGGATCTGTTCTGGATACCTTCTGGGCGTCTCCCTCGGGAGGAGTTCTGGGCATGTCCCACCGGGAGGAGACCGCGGGGAAAACCCAGGACACGCTGGAGGGACTATGTCTCTGGGCTGGCCTGGGAATCCCTCGGGGTCCCCCTGGAGGCGCTGGAGGACGTGTCTGGGGTGAAGGAAGTCTGGGAGTCCCTGCTTAGACTGCTGCCCCGCGACCCAGCCTCAGATAAGTCAAAGAAAATGGATGGATGGATATTACTGCAGTACCTTACTGCTTCTGTATCACTGCCTATGGGTTTGGAATTATTACTGCAGTACTTTACTGCATCCATATTATTGCCTGTGGGTCTGATAGTCGGTGATGTCATCACCAAAATGATCGACTCTCACACAACACCAACACTTACACTTCACTAATATACTTAATGATACTATTAATACTGAATTATTCCTGGACGTTGTGTAGTTGAAGCACAGACTTATTTTGAAGCCCGGTACTGAGCCAATGCTAAAGCAACAGCAGTTTTCCGCTCAGCGTTCACATTTTTCTCCAAGTTGACAGACTCTGGATTCTGGAGACACAAGTTCAGTTCAGTGGTGATAATGCCTTATTTTTCAAAACACCAAGAGATCAGGCTACATACCTATAAACCTCAGATAATAAAGAACATTTCTGAACAATTCAATTTGGAATCACAAAATAAATATATTTTATAATATCAGGCATGGACTAAAGCTGCATTGCTTTTATTATGGTGTTTTTAAATTGCTTTTTTTTTTTTTTTTTTTTTTGTAAGGCAACCTTTTTCATTGTTTAGTCATAAAATAAACTCATCAAAACAATGGTATTTACTGATTTTTATTAAAGAAATACTATTAATATTATGCAGAATTGAATTGAGTGAGCATTGTGGTCCAGCACTCCACAATATTTTCTGTTTATCATGTGACCAGGCAACTCTGACATATTTCCATATAAACCCATATATGTTTGTAATGGTATCAAGTGGATATTGCAATACTGGCTCTTGAATTACTTCAGTTTTTTTTTTTTCTTCTTTTTTTTTTCCCCCCCAAATCCCTGATATTATCCATCTCTCCAAAACAGTCAAACTGCAATCTCCAATATCAGCACACATCCATCAGACTCTTCAAACCTCACTCTCCGTTAAAAAGACCCACCTGCTCCTCTGGTCCCGTTTGCCAGGCTGCCTCCTTCTTTCTCTCTCCTCCCTTCTTCCTCCACAGCTCCGGAGACGGTGTGATTGACTCGGAGAGGCTGTAGGTCAGTCGTAACCAGCGCGCTCGTGGTGCTCTGCAGATGTCAGCCATATTGATTTACACAAAATCATCAGTGAGCGGCTGGATTTACATGGCGTGGAGGTCTGTGCGAGCTCGTCCATCACCGGGGTTTCAGCGCCGTGACAGTTTGACGCGTGTTTCCGAGCGGTTGCGTATAGTGTAAGACCGGGGCTCGCTATGCATTTGGTTTACAGTGTGATTTTCAGAGCGTGGATTCAGAATGAGCAGATGGAGAGTGAGCAGACATTCCCAGTGGTGGAAGAAGTACTCCATTTTGTTACTTAAGTCAATGTACTGGAGCAAAAAAAAAACAAAAACACTCGAGTAACAGCAAAAGCATCCGATAAAAAAAAAAAAAAAGCACTTAAGTTAAATTAAAAGTATGAAAGTACCCGTTTCAAAATGTACTTAGAGAGTAAAAAGTAAAACCAGTTTGTGCTGATTTACAGATCTAACTGCTGAAAGTTTGTGCTGAATTTTGTTCAACATAAATAATTATATCAGTATATTTATATCTATATCTGGGTCTGGTCAAGTGGTAACGGAGGGAAACGGGCAGATTTTTGACATTCAAATGTCTCTTATTCAGAAACTAGAGGGACTATTGAAATAAGTAAAGTATCAGAATGTAGGAAAGAGTTACACTCCAACAGGGTCAAGTTAAACCTGTGATATTCTTTCAAGTTGTTGACAAAAAATTAAAAAACTCATGTCGGTAATGAAATATGCAGCACTTTTTGGGCAATAAATCCAAACAGTGATAACTCTTGGTTCTCACTTCCATATCCTTAACAAACTGGTTTGAATATTTGCTTCATATAGTTTTCTACCATATGGTACAAGATTAGGTCAAAAAACCTCTTACTTTTTGAGTCATGAGATTTTTTATTAAGAAAGGTCATGGTAACGGAGGGAAAAGTAACAGAGGGAAAATTGTACAAACAAGTAGAAGGTGCAGGATTTTACATCATTTGTCGCTTTTTTCTTCCAAATACTTTAATATTACTTCAGAATGAAAGGAAACTATTTCTATAAAATATGTCAGTCCTTCCAAGCAATTTTGTTATAATTTTAAATACATTTTTTTTTGAAAAATCATGTGACTTCATCAACAGTTCAAAGATGGAATAACACAAAATATGATGAAATACATCCATTTATTTACATGATTTGCAGGTCTTTGAAATTTGGGAAATAATTTTTGTTCCATGTTTCATACATGGTCTGTTTAAAACATATGGAACTTTAGAACCAAAAATGGTACAGAAAAAAGGTCAACAGTTTCATAAACTAGAGTACATATGTATCTGTTCAATACATTTTATATCAGATGCATTAACTTGAATTTTTGGCCTTGATGTTTACTTCTGTTTGACCGGGCCCACCTATATCTAGATAGATACTGTAGATACCCATATGGGAAAAAAATACAAGAATGTACCACTGTCTTTATAGTAAATCTTTATATAAGATTAATATGTGTCATGTGTGGTTTACTCCTGAGTAAAGTAAGTGTCCCCCTTTGCATTTTTCTCATACAACTATATTATGAAAAACAAGTAAAGATAAAGTGAACATTTTGCATGACATTTACAGGTAATGTGCATGATAAACTACATGTTCTGTGTATGTTCCATGTAATGTTTGTATTCTTTAATTATACGTTGCAGTTAAAAAAAACAAAACAATAATAATAATAAATATAGCCGCAAGCGGCGATGATCGGCCCTCGCGCGCGCTCACGCCGCGCCCCGCAAACGCCGCGCCTCACACTGACCCTAATAATCCTAAACTTAAACCTTACCCTAATCATAATCCTAACCATAGCCCCAACCCTAAACCTAAAAATCTTAAATTAAATTTTCTACAATTTTCAAAATTTGGCAAAAAAAAAAAATCCAAGATGGCGGACTTCCGGTTTGTAAAGGGGCGTGGTCACAATATAAATTTTTGTTCTTATTGCCATGATGCATGTGGATACCAAATTTGGTTTGGCTATGCCAACGTTTGTGTAAGGACGTCCCATTGGCAAGGATACTATTTTGGCTTGTTGCCATGGCAACACAATGTAAATGGGATGTGAGCATCATTGAGTTTTTTAATGGAGACCATGTCGCAAATGTGGATACCAAATTTTGTATATCTGTGACAAATAAAACCTTATTTTTACATACAAATTTTCCAGGGGGCGCTATTGCACCCATTTTTGTATTTTCTTACATCAATCTGTTCAGGGTTGAGGTGTGAACTCATGATTAAAATTTGAGTGAAATCGGCAAAAGTTTGTGCAAATTATCAGTCGTTGAAGTTTGATGGTGAGCCCCAAACCTTCCTGTTGGTTGCCTAGCAACCGCGTAATATACTTTTTTGTTCCTATTCCCATGATGCATCTGTGTACCAAATTTGGTTTGGCTACGCCAAAGTTTTTGTCGGGCCTATT
The DNA here is from genome assembly GCF_026225935.1 of Boleophthalmus pectinirostris. Lineage (NCBI taxonomy): Eukaryota > Metazoa > Chordata > Actinopteri > Gobiiformes > Gobiidae > Boleophthalmus > Boleophthalmus pectinirostris. The sequence goes on from NW_026571047.1 coordinate 3,123,189, forward strand.
GGCAAGGGCAGATGTTTGGCCTGTCGCCATGGCAACACGATGGGAAATGGCATAGGGTCATCATTGACTTTTTTGATTAAGGCCATGTCATGAATCTGTGTACCAAATTTTATATGTGTACAACAAAGTAAATGTTTGCACTACCATGCAATTTCCCTAGGGGACGCTATTGCCCCCATCTGAGATTTTCTTATATAAATGTGTTCAGGGTCGGAGTGTCAATCAACGATTCAAATTTGAGTGGAATCGGCCAAAGTTTTGTGCCAGAATTTGTAGATTTTACCAATGGAGAGTTTATGCCATTGCTATGGCAACGCCATAAAAAATATGACATGGGTGTCATTGACTTTTGGATCAGGATGCCAAAATGGAATTTTGTGCAAAATTTCAGAAATTTTTGAGCAACTATTTGGGAGCAAATTAATTTTTTCCATATTAAATTTTGTTTCAATCTATAGGGGGCGCTAATGCACTAAATTCATAATTTTCACATGAAGTCGCTTCAGGGCAGAGAGTTTAACAAATGTTTCACATTTCATTGAAATCGGAGTTCGTTTGAGCAAATGGGAGCAATTTGTAAATGGCCAAAATTGTGAGCATTTTTTGTTGCTTCACTGTTCAGAGATCGTAAGACGTGTGTGAACAATTTGGATAACTTTTATTGTTCTACGTCTTGAGATGATGTGGACCAAATTTGAGCTCGTTCGGGTGAACGCCCTCGGAGGAGTTCGTAACAGCTTAGCAAACTTTAAGCCAATATTGCTGCCCCCTAGTGGAGCGCACGGTGTTGGCGTAATAATATTTTTTCCTTGTCTTGACATGATCGACTTCTGTGTCAAATTTCATGATTGTACGTGCAAGTTTTTTTTTTTGTCATTCGTATTCCCTAATGCATTTTTGAGTCGTTTGGTGGCGTCACCGTGGGGTCATTGGTGAGTGACGGGCACTGAGGCGCTCGTCATTCGCCATCTCGTCGAGGTCACCCATCGCCTTCCATTGACTTCCATTCATTTTAGCAGTAGTAAATATGAGCCAGGCCTTGGGCGTGGGTTACTGGGATACTGCTGTTCGTGCCGGGGGCGACCGTGGACATAGTTGCATGTCGTCTTGTCGCATTCGGACATGCGCACGTCGCTCCCCATTTGCTCCGCTGAGCGGAAGCAATAGGCCCTAATAATATTCCGGTACGAGAACACAATGTTACGCTTTTTTTTGGCCGACAAACTATACGTTTTCGGAAACCTCAGGCGCATTGCTACGTGATGGCGAGGGTCCCTGGTCACTACGGGCGAGTCACGTCGCGCCATTCCATTTTTCGGCCACTTGGAGTTTCGCTGTGCGAAACTAATAGGCCCTTCGCCGGCCTTCGGCGCTATATTTTTTTTTTAAAGTGCAATATATACTTATATAATATATATGATGTATTATGTAATATGTATTTTACATACAACACACAGATTTCCAACACAAGAATGTAGATGATTCATAGATGCTGACCTAACCCTAACACATGGATAGTGCTGCATTTTTTGTGTTAAATCAATAATAGTATTGTTTTATTAATAATTAATAAAAGTTAATTTCTAAGAGTGGTTAGAAATGAACTTGGCGTTGCTAAGGTGAAGCTCAAGGTTCCGTCATCACCATGGAGATATTCAGATGATTTCAGAACCATGGAATCCCAGAACTGGTGTCAGCCAATCAGCACGGAGGTTATGTAACATTGTCACATGTCACATCATGTGACTTGAGCCCTATAAGGGTTGGCACAGCCAATACTTTTGGTTCATAACTTCTCGAGACACTGGTGAAGACGCACACAAACATGGACAGCTCGAACACTTTCTTGTCAAAGCCCTGGCACCTCTACACATTAGAGGATGACGCCCGCCTCTACGACGAGGACTTCGACCTGGAGGCTCTGCTCTGCCCCACACCATCAGGCGGCGTTCAGAAGCCAGCGGAGACCCAGGTGTCTCCCTACATCCAGGACTCCTCAAACCCTGAGGACAGAAGTCCGGTCCAGGAACTTCCACCCCTGGAGGACAGCGCTCTGGTCAGAGAGCTGCGCCTAGAGTTGGAGCGGACAAGGGCCCAGCTTGCAGATGAGATCCAAAAGAACATTGTTTTGAACTGCAAGCTTAAGACGGAGGAGAAGATGGCCAAAGAACAGGCCTTGGAGTTTTCTAATGCTCTTCAGAAGAAGGACAATGAATTCCAAGAGCTAGTTACTGCACATAAGGACATCCAGTGCCTGTATAATTCTAAAGTACAGGAACTTGTGCAACTAAGGAAAATGACAAACAAAAAAGACTTGGAGTTACAAAAAGTTACCACTACTCTCCATCAGAAGGAAAAGCAACAACAAGACCTGGAGGACACACATAAGAAGATCCGCGTCCTGTATAATAATAAAGTACAGGAACATGTCCAATTAAGGCAAGAGTTTGCCAACTTCAAAAAAGTCAGGGAAAAAACTAATGAAAAAGACTCGGAGTTAAAAGAGCTCAAAGCAAACCTGCTGAAAAAAGAGAAAGAGCTGGAAAATCAAGATAGTGTGTACAAAGAAATACGATTTCTGTACAACAAGTCAGCGGCAGAGAAAGTAGAGCTCAGACAAGAGCTGGCCAACACCAGAAAAGTCAACGAGAAGCTGAAAGAAAAAAACTTAAAGAACTTACATTAGAGGCCCAAAACACTTGTTATGATGTTGGCGGAGACCAAATCAAAAAGGAAAATGAAAAACTGTCCAGGAGGGTGCAGGAGCTGACGTCTGAACTCTACTCGACACAAGAAGAGCTGCGTCTCCTGAAGCTTTGTGGTGATCATGAAAGATCCAGTCGTCCAAAAGGAGCAGCTGTAGTGGAGCAGCAGTGGAGGGGGCCCAGGCGTCAACGGCGCTAAAGCACCTCCAAACATGACCCTTTACATGCAACAATAAAAATAATGACTAAAAATATTTTAAATGTGTGCTTTGGCCTTTAGTTAGTACTTATTCAAGTTTTATTGTTTTTTTTTCACATTGTTTAATTCACATCCCAGCCACATGGCATACTGCAGTGGCTTGTTTTTTATGCAGAAATGGGTAATGTGAATGTACAAAAAATAATATAATACATGATCAAAGAAATCAAAAGAGTAAAATGGCAATGTGAATGTTCACTTTTCCCCCTCTAAACTATGATTTATTGTCTGCTGAGAGAAAGATACAGCTGAACAATATATCTTACATACTAATGTTGCAAATAATCAATAATGACAAAAAATAAAAATACAATACAAAGTTCTCCATATGAAAAGAAATGAGTTTTTTGAGTAGTAGTAGTAGTAGAAAGAAAATGATAGACAAGCAGGTTAAAGATAAAGGCCATAAGATCGTCTCCAGGAAGCTTGATGTTCCTGTGATTACAGTTACACATGTTCTTCAGAAGTTTAAGATCCACAGGACTGTAGCCAACCTCCCTGGACGTGGCCCCAAAGGGACAATTTATGACAAATTCAAGAGATGGGTCATACGAATGGTAACCAAAGAGCCCAGAACAACCTCCAAAGAAATGAAATGTGAACTTTAAGGGCAAGGTACACTGTGTAACTTGTCCGCTGAAGGGTCCGTCACTTGCTTGTCTCATGTCCATGGAGACTTACAAGTCAAATTACAGGTTAGATTTGTGGAGAGTGAAGCCACTAACAGCAACAATGTACAGTGGGGCAAAAAAGCATTTAGTCAGCCACCAATTGTGCAAGTTCTCCCACTTAAAAAGATGAGAGGCCTGCCATTTTCATCACAGGTACACTTCAGCTATGAGACTTGACATCTTCCTCGGCTCGAAATCGGCTGCTGCAACTTCAGAAGTGGTTAGCAGAACACCCCACTGTCACAGAAAGAACAAATATATTCCACTGGGTCGTGTCCTTTAGTCCGACAGAAGCTGAACCGCATCAGTGCACAAGGAGCAAACTGTTTTTTTTTGAGCACTTAGTTTATGCAAATTAGCCAAGTGGTTTTAAGTTTCATTTCTGTAAAACGTAAACAAATATGCTCAAAGCTGTGTGGATAGGGAAGGCTTGCGGACACAGAAACGACGTGTCTGGACACAAATCGTTGCCGATATGGTGTTACGGTGATTTGTTTCAGTGTAAACGTAACCTTAAAGAAACAAAATCTAATTTTGCTTGAAATAAGAAAAACACACTAATTCCACTGGTAGATCATTTTACTTGTCAAGTTGTGAAACTACTCAAATAAAGTGAAATGTTCTTAATTTAAGTCTTTTTACTTTACCTAGATAGTGCTTTTTGCAGTGTAACAACCTGCAGTAATATTTAACCCAAACGTAACCTGTAATAACATCTCATCCAAATGTTGTGTTGTTCGGTGTAACAATGTATAAGAACATGACGAGCTGCACATAATGCTGCGCTGTTTAACAACCTATAATAAAAATATGTCATCCAAAAGCAATGCTGTAAAACAACTCAAGATATGCTGTAAATCTGTTTTTAATTTTCACCCCTTTGGTGCTTGAAATCCCTTCCTAAAGCACAGACGTACATAAAAAAACGAGTACATTGCGTTCTTCTAATATTGTCTTTCAAAAACAACATCCTTACGACAAAATATGTTTTATTCATGTGTCCTTTCAGTTTGATGTAGTTGGTCAGATCCAAGCCTTTATTTCCGATTTCCTCACGTGAGATTTGGCCTCTGATAGTGATCCAACATTTGTGAGTCAATGAAAGCAGAAGATACTGCTCTGTATGGGACCTACACTGTACATACAAGTCAGATCAATCCAATATGGCCGACTTCCTGTTGGTTGCCTAGCAACCGCGTAATATACTTTTTTGTTCCTATTCCCATGATGCATCTGTGTACCAAATTTGGTTTGGCTACGCCAAAGTTTTTGTCGGGCCTATTGGCAAGGGCAGATGTTTGGCCTGTCGCCATGGCAACACGATGGGAAATGGCATGGGGTCGTCATTGACTTTTTTGATCAAGACCATGTCATGAATCTGTGTACCAAATTTTATATGTGTACAACAAAGTAAATGTTTGCACTACCATGCAATTTCCCTAGGGGACGCTATTGCGCCCATCTGAGATTTTCTTATGTAAAGATATTTCACTTCCTTTTTGAAACGTGGTTAACAGATTAGCTATGTCCATTTATATACAGTCTACGGGAGGCAGGTTCAGTGTTTTTTTCAGGCCAGGGATTCCCAAACTGAGCTTAGAATTGAGACATATGATTATGTTTTGTATTAAATTGGGTCTAGTGTCGTGTATAAACAGCTGCTCTGTTAAGCCAGTGATGTTCATTTTGTCTTCTTATATACTTTAACTTCTTGGGTTCTTTTTAAAGACAATGCAGTAAAGTGTATTTACCTTGTTGACCTGTTTCAGCTGCTGCAACTTCAGAACTGTCACCAGTGTTGGTGGTGACGTGTCGTATATCAGCTGTTGTTACTTCCTGTAGGCGTGGTCAGTCTGATGGACCTGCAGGTCACTCAGATTGACCACGCCTCCCGTCGCCCGGTGTTCTCTGGAGGAGGGTGTCCCAGGTGTGTGAAAGGAGGAACGCGCCGTCATCACGGTTAATGCTGTCCGTGCCTCGTTTCCTGATTTCAATGGCCTCCTTGGATCAGAAAACAAGTTCAAATGCTGGATCAAGGAGCATCGGGCGATGGGAGGTGTGGTCAGTCTGAGCGACCTGCCAGGTCCATCAGTCTGACCACACCTACAGGAAGTAACAACAGCTGATATACGACACGTCACCACCAACACCGGTGGCAGTTCTGAAGATGTCTTGCAGCAGCCGAAACATGTCAACAAGGTAAATACACTTTACTGCATTGTCTTTAAAAAGAACCTAAGAAGTTAAAGCTGCCCTGTTATTGAACATTCAATACTGGGGGTGTATTCCAGCAAAGTGGCTTAACAAGTCCAGGCTTATCCTGAAATTCTGAGCTGAAACTTGCTCCATGTCCAGTTTAAGCCTCAACTCGTTCCATGACAGAAATAATCTTGAGTCTGACCAAAGCCACTCAGGCCTGAAGTTTAAGCTGCACTTTGTGCTCATGGTGACTCTGAGAAGACCAGAGCAACAGAGCAATGACATCACAGAAAATGAGGTCAAAGTGACTTTTTTTTAATGATCGAAATAAACAAGAGCAGAGCCACAGCACATGATCTGAGGAGCGAGAGGAAAGACATGACTCCTTCCCTCCTCGTCTGTTCTGTCCCTTCCTCTCCCGGTCACTTCCCTACACACCCAGCCTGGGTGTATAGTGGGGACTCTGGAGCCTGGTTAATATGACCAAAGTTGCCTTAGTACGTGTCACGTTCCTCTGTGCGTAAAAGTGAAGCTGTAACTGAACGGAGGGGGGACCGGGCGCTGCACTGCTGAATGATGCACCAGTAGTTTTACGAGGATTCACGTGGTGCAAAATTGCAAACACTTGCAAAAAAATGCACACACTCTACGCGCTGTGCATAATGTGCATAATGAGTTACGTTACAAGAAACGATGAAGGAGTGAACAGACAGAACCCACTGAAAACCAGTTCATCCTAAAAAATTAAAAATGTTAAATCAACTAAAGAGCCCTCTGCTGAAGACTTGTGAATGAACAGATGCAGTTTATTTAAATGAGCAATGTGTTTTGTGATAATTAAACACAAGAACAAAGAATTATTTAAACTGTATTAGTATGATAATGAGAAATGAACAAAATGTGTAAAATAAAACAAATTAATGTGAGTTTAAAATGGTACAAAGGCTCACTTTGTCACACTCCCGACAACTCTATAGCCTGATTCGTCAGACGGTTTCACTTTGTAGAAACCGTCTGATCTTGCAGCATTAGAATTAGTTAACTTTTTTTTTTTTTCATTTAACCAATTGTTGTTATTTGATCGTCACATATGTAATGCACCGCTAAAGGGGCTAACTGGTATGTTAAAGGGCCCATCTCATGCAAAAAAAACTCTTTTCACATTGTATCTTCTGCACATAAACAAGCACAATTTGGGTTTTGGAACATCCATGACACAATAGTTATAAAATCTTACTGATTTCTTGGAGACAGTCACAGACCACAAACTATGAAAGGCCGACTACTGCTCATCCCCCCGCCCGTCCTGAGAAAGCACAGGCTCCGCCCTCCAATCGTGACATAGGCGACGAGTGAGCCGCCCTTCCTCCGCCCATCTCAGGGAGGGAGGGGGAGACAGACGTGCACCCTGATAGAGGTAGGAATAAACTTTTATTCATCATGGAGATACAGCGCGTTCAGCCGCATGTGTTGGACCCAGAATCGGACGAGGACTTTGAGAAGCACGAAGCCCAAGCACCGTGTCGACATCAGCTGAACATTACTGATTGGTAAAGTAGCTTATGCTGTCGCTTTTGTTTAGGTGTTCATGTGGGAATTGTCAGCTGATGCAGGGTGGAGGTGGTGGAGCGGGGGAGGGGGGCGGGTGCAAAGCGCTTTCTGCTACGTCAAATGTGTCATAGGTGTATCTGCCGCGTCATCGTTGTAGCAGCTTTAGTTCGTTGTCACGTGGGAGGGTGTCAGAAATACGCTGCAATTTGTAAAAAAAAAAACAAAAACAAATGCCAAATCAATCTTAAAACCACTTCAGTGACATATACAAGGCCCACAAATCACTCTTAGGTTACGTTCAGACTGCAGGGCTTAACGCTCAATTTGGATTTTTTTTTTTTTGTGAAATCCGATGTTTTTGCAAGGTTGTTCACATTTCCAATTAAATGTGACTTGTATGTGACTCCAGTGTGAACATTAAACGGCCCAAAAGTGTCCCACATGTGACACTGGAGACACGACGACGTCAACCGCAGCGAGCGTGCTCTGTGTTTACGGAAGTTGTCCAAACATGGACGTAGCATTGAGCACCTGGAGATTTTAAAGTTCCTCTCGTACCGGAGCCACAACATGAACAACTTACTTGTTTTAAAGAGGAGATTGAGAAGGAGAAGAATGAGGTTTTTGGCCGTGGTGTTTTGTGGGACAGTGGCAGCGACGTCCGTTGAAAGGAACGTGTGGATGTGGAGACAGAGCCAAGAGTGGTGGGATAGAGATGTGCTTCTCTTCATTGACATGGAGTTCATTAACAATTTTCGTATGACGAGAAGAATGTTTGTGTACATTTGTGGCTTGTTGATAACGTGTAAGTGGATGAATGCGCTTTGGCCGTTCAGACTGAAGTCACATGTCAAAAGATCGGATATGTATCGGTTTTAGGAGCACATATCCAAGTGTCCTGGGTCACATTTGACTGTCATTAAAAGATCAGATACAGGAACATAGGGGCCAAAAAATCAGATTTGGGTCACTTCAGCCTGCAGTCTGAATGTAGCCTCAGAAGGTAGAAAGCTCTGGAAAGTTGATTTTGCATGAGATGGGCCTTTTAAGCTTTTCCCAAATCCCGTAGGAAGAAGGACAATAACGTCTTTCCCCTTGATCAAATTCACCAAACATTCTCTTTATTCCTTCTTTAAATCCTCGATCTCGGGAATCGTTGCAAACACGGAATATCTGGCTCTTCGCTGATTGGCTGGTGCCCGAACTCGCACTTCCGGGTTTTTGCGAACCACGAATGAAAATGAAATTGAGCGGAGGAACTAGGTTGGTGCAAGCCTGACTAATAACAAGCTATTACAGTTTACACTACAACAATGCCTGTTTTTTATTTATTTTGTTTTTAGTTTTTTCTATCAAGTATCTGGTCCTAGACTTCATTTTGAATCAGAAGAAAAGAACAGAACCCACACGTTCCATGAAGTGAACCTACAACCCCATTACGATGAATAACGAGCGAGCTGTGACGGCGTTTACAATCAGCCGGCCCATCCCGAGCGCTGATCCATTTTGCTCCCGCCTAGTTTGAAAGAAAAACCTGCTTGTTGACTTGTTTGCGCCGGTCCCCCCTCGCCTCTTATCGCTGATTTCAAACTGTAGAGCATTTCTTGAAAATCATTAGTCTGGCAACTCCCACTGCGCTGGAGGATGTGCGATCTGATTACGAAGTCAATATGAAGCTGTCCAATTCTGCGCCCTGATTGGAAAAAGCCACTCCAGATGAACACCGGTGATAAAAAACCCAAACATGACACGAGCGCGACACGACGAGTCTGCGGGGAGGAGCGCGGGAGAGGGGGAAGAGGACGCCAATCACACCGACGGAGTTAATGGTGCCCCCGGAGACTGGAAACGCTTCCTCGCTCCTGGAGAGAGAAGGCCACGGCTCATTTCTCTCTCCTCTTCTCCTCCTCCGTTTGTTTGGCTCCTCGGTTCTGCGGGAAGAGGGTGAGGAAGTCCTGCCCACAGAGGAGACGAGGTGAGGAGACACACAAAGGAGACACAGTTAGGAGAGAGGAGAGGAGGTGAGAGGAGACACTGCGAGGAGATGAGGAGAGAGTGAGGACAGAGGAGGCAAGGAGATGAGGTGAGAGGAGACACAGTGAGGACAAAGGAGATAAGGAGATGAAGAGAGAGGAGACCGTGAGGACAAAGGAGACAAGGAGAGAGGAGACACTGAGAGGAGATGAGGAGAGAGGAGACATTGAGGACAGGGGAGATGAGGAGAGAGGAGACACAGTGAGCAAAGAGAGACAAGGAGACACTGTGTGGTGACTTGAAGAGAGAAGACAGTGAGGACAGAGGAGAGAGGAGACACAGTGAGGAAAGAGAGACAAGGAGATAAGGAGAGAGGAGACAGTGAGGACAGAGGAGATGAGGAGAGGAGACACAGTGAGGAAAGAGAGACAAGGAGATAAGGAGAGAGGAGACAGTGAGGACAGAGGAGATGAGGAGGGAAAGACAGTGAGGACAAAGGAGATGAGGAGAGAGGAGACACTGTGAGGAGATGAGGCGAGAGGACACAGTGAGGACAGAGGAGATGAGGAGAGAGGAGACAGTTAGGCCAGAGGAGACAAGGAGAGAGGACACAGTGAGGACAGAGGAGATGAGGAGAGAGGAGACAATTAGGACAGAGGAGATGAGGAGAGAAGAGACAGCGAGGACAGATTAGACGAGGAAAGAGGAGACAGTGAGGACAGAGGAGACAAGGAGAGAGGAGAGAGTGAGGACAGAGGAGATGAGGAGATGAGGAGAGAGGAAACAATGAGGACAAAGGAGACTATGAGAGAGGAGACACTGAGAGGAGATGAGGAGAGAGGAGACAGTGAGGACAGAGGAGACAAGGAAAGAGGAGACACAGTGAGGAGAGAGGAGATGAGGAGACAAGGAAAGAGGAGACACAGTGAGGAGAGAGGAGATGAGGAGACAAGGACAGGAGAGATGGATAATCATCGGTGTGTTGTTGTTGGTTGAGTGATCAAGTCCACTGACCCACAGGTTGGTGGTGTGATTAGAGCTCCCACAGATGAATGTTGTCATTGTTTCCTTGGGCAAGACACTTAACCTCCCTTGCCTCCAGGTTGTGTGTACACTGGTGTGTGAGTGTGTGTGAATGTGTGAGTGGTTCTTTGTTGTAAACCGTTTTGAGTTGGAAAAGCTCTAGATAAAAATATGATCATTTACCATTTAATATGTTAGAAAGCTCCAAAAGTCTATATTGCATAATACCTCCTCTGAACGTTAAATGTATTTTTTTATTTTTTTTTCTAAATGTAATATAATATAACTTTATGTATATTTATGTCATATATAGCATGATATCTTCCATAATACGAGTCATATAAAGCTGGTCACATGATCGTCTGTGACCTGGAGACATTTGTCACAGTGAGAAACACGAGGACACTGGACAAACTGCTCTACATCATGAACACTCCTGCTCCCCCACTGCACTATAGAGGGACAGATAATACTCCCTACAAACGTACAACTCACCCTTATGTAACAGATAATACTCCCTACAACTGTACAACAACTCACCCTTATGTAACAGATAATACTCCCTACAACTGTACAACAACTCACCCTTATGTAACAGATAATACTCCCTACAACTGTACAACAACTCACCCTTATGTAACAGATAATACTCCCTACAACTGTACAACAACTCACCCTTATGTAACAGATAATACTCCCTACAACTGTACACAACTCACCTTAAACAGATAATCCCTACAACTGTACAACAACTCATCCTTATGTAACAGATAATACTCTCTACAACTGTACAACAACTCATCTTTACATAAGAGATAATACTCCCTACAACTGTACAACAACTCGCTCTTATGGAACAGATAATACTCCCTACAACCGTACAACAACTCATCTTTACATAAGAGATAATACTCCCTACAACTGTACAACTCACTGTTATGGAACAGATAATACTCCCTACAACTGTACAACAACTCGCTCTTATGGAACAGATAATACTCCCTACAACCGTACAACAACTCATCTTTACATAAGAGATAATACTCCCTACAACTGTACAACTCACTGTTATGGAACAGATAATACTCCCTACAACCGTACAACAACTCGCCCTTATGGAACAGACAATACTCCCTACAACTGTACAACAACTCATCTTTACATAAGAGATAATACTCCCTACAACTGTACAACAACTCACCTTTATGGAACAGATAATACTCCCTACAACTATACAACAACTCATCCTTATGGTCCTGTCAATCATCAGATCATTGTTGTGCTTCCTATGACCTTTTGTTTAAAGCTGTGATTTTAGATTTTAATTTAATTGTATTACTTGTTTTTCTATTTTATTTTAACTTATACATTTACATATTTATGTCTTTTTTGCTACTTATTTAGAATTTATTATTCTATTATATTGTGATGTGTGAGCTCCTGTGTCCAGATTATTTCCCTTGTGGATCAATAAAGTTTGTCTAAAGTTTGTCTAATCACATTGAGATGATTAAAAAAAAACAGAGTACTTGGACTTGTTCTGACAAAATTCTCCACAGCTCTGGGCTTGTTGTTTATGAAAAATAAACTGAGACAAAACAAGGGCTGTCCCATTTTCAAGTGCTGTGTTCAGCCCTGCCCCAGCCCTGAGGACAGGCAGGGGGAGGGCTACAAAACAGAATTGGGATGTTCATCATTCTTGTAGTTTGGTGCTTTCCCTGTATCCTCCCTGTGTAGATGAGAGAATACAAACTCCTCACTGCCTGATGTCCGCTCTCGTGTTTCCATCCCATGTTCCTCGGAGCTTTGGGACACCACCTAAAGACCCTGCCTCCTTTTTTGTAGTTTTTAGTGAGAGTTTGACCATAAGCAGCTCTTGAGGTCAAATATATTCCCTGTGTTCTGTCTGCGTCTGATCATCAACAGCTTTATAGTCTGATCATTAGGACGTGCTCTGCTCATTGTTGCTAATTTTACAGTCGTCTTAAACTCCCCGTCTCTGTCTGGGAAGTTGTGAAACATGCTTATTGCGGGTGAATAATCAGGATGCTCAGAATGCATAAGGTGAGGAATAACTTTGGACCGCTGCAAACCGTTTAACGTACACGCCCACTGTGACGTACTTATTTGTTCTCCAATTTTATTTTCTTAATCAGTGATACGTGCAGGATTTGGCACTGTCATGTATTCTTTTGGGTATGTGCTGACTGTGTGACATGCAGTGTTGTGGAGTAACAGATTACATGTACTGGAGTTATGTAATCAGAGTACAAATTATGAGTAACTGTATTCAGTTACAGTTACTGTTTCAGTGAGTGGTAATTGGATTACAGTTATTTTGTTGAAATAAATGGATTACATGGTGGTATTTACCTGTTTTCACATTTTGGGCTATTCCTTTTTTTATTTTTTTATTTGGTATTTCCACTCATTGTCGGACACTAAATCAGGTCTAAACCAGGTTAAAACCAGGTCTAAACCAGGTCTAAACCAGGTCTAAACCAGGACTAAACCCAGGTCTAAACCAGGTCTAAAACCAGGTCTAAACCAGGTCTAAAACCAGGTCTAAAACAGGTCTAAACCAGGTCTAAACCAAGATTAAACCAGGACTAAACCAGGACTAAAACAGGATTTAACAGGACTAAATTATGCTGCACGGCCGTGTCTCCTCCTATTCTTGATTTTAATTCCTGGTTTAGACCTAATTTAGACCTGGATGTTTAATCTTTGGTTTTAAGACCTGATGTTTAAGTCTGTTTAGACCTGGTTTAGTTTGATTTTAGTCCTGGTTTTAGACCTGTTTTAGTCCTGGTTTAGACCTGGGTTTAGTCCTGGTTTACCCTGGTTTTAGTCCCTGGTTTAGCCCTGGTTTTAGACCCTGGTTTACTCCTGGTTTATAACTCCTGGTTTTAGACCTGGTTTTAGTCCTGATTTTAGTCCTGGTTTAGACCTCGGTTTAGACCTTGTTTTAGTCTTGGTTTAGACCTGGTTTACTCCTGGTTTTAGTCCTGGTTTACCCCTGGTTTAGACCTGGTTTTATTCCTGGTTTAGACCTGGTTTACCTGGTTTAGACCTGGTTTTATTCCTGGTTTAGACCTGGTTTTATTCCTGGTTTAGGGTTTAGACCTGATTTAGTCCTGGTTTTAATTCTGGTTTCGAAGTGCAGCCCACACTATAAACTCCAAACTATAAGTGGGTTGTCAGAACGGCGGCATCACAAAAAAAAAAAAAAAAAAAAGTTGGAATCAGGGCATGTCAGAATGGAGAGTTGTTGGAATGACGGAATGTCGGGGTGTTGGTCTGTTGGAGTACCAGTATGTCAGGTAAGCATTGTACTCCATGTGCAGATGTCCAGAAGAGGTGCTGACAACTTCTCTGCACTTTGTTGTGATGACATTTACAGCGAGTTTTCTAACACAGAATTCAGCAGATTTGTTTCTTTTATTGAGTAGTTTTAGATGAATATTACGATTTAAATTGTGCAAAATAATATAATAAATCACGGGTGTCATTAATAATAACTATAGAGCAGAAAAAGCACAATATGTCTGCTTTTGTGTGCCGCATTTGATTGATAGCTGAAAAACTGAGCAGCGAAGAACGAGAATTGAGTCGCAGCCAGAGAGGAGGAAGAGGAGAAAGGAGGAGAAGAGTAGAGTCTGTGGCGGTAGAGTGTGAGGAATAGCTCCATCTGGGCTCTTAGTGCTAATGAAGAGGCGAGTGTCCGCAGGAGCAGGCGTGTGTTTGATTCTAATGATCTGTGAGGGTGCTCGAGGAGGAGGTGGGTGAGCGGTGGCCTCCTTTCAGACCGTCAGACAACAGGGCCCCACGCCAGCACGAAACACAGCTGTACCACTCTGCCCCGAGACCACATCACTCCCTTTTGTTATCAGGGCTTCAGAACAGCGGTGTTAAAGGCGCCGGGTCTGATTTTTACTCTCTTAAAAGAGGTGGGAAACAGGACGAGTTTTCAGAGGTCCAAAGTTATTCCTCACTTACCTTAGGCATTCAGAACATCCTCATTATTCACTGCAAATGCACTTTTCAAAACATTTAAAGATAACTAACATGCTAACAGTGCACCTCCTGATCATTGGACCACCCTTCCAGACCAACAGAATCTTATACAATACCTGGGAATATGTTTTATATAACAGTGCATAACTTTACATCAATAAAAAAAATAGAAACTCGCTTAGAGTTACAGACAGTTGCGGCGTTCCGAGCAAAATTCTGGCATTATCCTTCGTCACATGCTGTGTGATGATGTAGGGAAAACGTGTCGAATAAGAAGTTTGTTTTCCGCCAAACTCTTGTGCTCCATCCATTTTGATTGGGCCAAACTTTGCCAAAGAGTGTAGTGAGTCAAAATGTTCGATGCTCTGAGCGTCTGTGTTCATAACAATTGAAAAAGTCACTCTAAGTGCATTTATTTCTCAAATAAATGGAAAATTATTTGAGAAATTATTATTATTATTTGAAAAGTTTATTTCAGTGAAAATGTCCAAATCCAAATGTAATAAACCTCATGGAAATGCAGGAAGTGATGTGGCTCTGTGTCCTGGACCTGACACCAGCTGTTTCCATGACTGACACCAGGAAAGTCATGAGGCCATTTATTTTATTTAATTTTTATTTTTTTTTTTGGTTTGTTTGTTTTTGTTTTGTGTTCTTTTTGTTTGTTTGTTTTGGGTTTTTTTTTTTTTGCTTGTTTGTTTTGAGGTAATAAGGATATTTTGAGTTTACTTACAGACTTGATATTTTGCACTTTTGTAGTTACAACCCTAAATTAAGCATTTTTTACATTTATTTTATTTCTTTTATTTCACTTGTATTTCTTTATACATGTTTGCTGTGTGTTTTGTATGAAAGACCGTGAGTTTTATTTAATTTTTATTTGTATTTATTTATTTATTTTTCATTTGTTTGTATTTCTGGTCCTGCAGCTTTTACTACAGCCATATGACACAACTCCAGCAGCAGATTGTGAAATAACAGGTTTTACTGAAAAAAAGGATGTATAACACTACATTAGGGGGTAAAAGGGGAAGTTTTAATAGCAAAATCAAGAAAAAAATCCAGGAGAGAACAACAGTCATAAAATTGCCTTTAGGTCTTGGAGAGTTACAATGCAGAAAATAATGAGAAGATTTTATTCCTCACCTCTCGTAAAGTGGTAAATTTATCCATATCTCAAGCGCAAATAATGCCACCCAGTCCACAAAACTGTGCTATTAATCCAGTTTGAAGCGTTCTTTAAAAGTAAAAAGGTGGGAGTAGTTCCTCATGTGTGTCTGTTTACATCCACACAGCGCACGGGTCGAGCTGAAGCTGCAGATTCACGATAGCGACTCTACTTCCTGTGGACTTTATCGCCAATCTTTCATGCTTGAAAAAAATCCTGTATCTGAAGTTTTGTACCACATTTCACAAATAATAATAACACAGTTTTGACTTGTATCTAAACCAGAAGTGCAGAGTCTGATATTTTGAACGAGTCGCAATCTTTTGAGCGAGTGGCTTCACTGTAGACTGGAAAGAGCTGACGTGATCATGCTCACAACTTTATATCCTGTGGTCTGCAGACATATCCTGCTTCAGTCTTTGTGATCGGAGATTTAAAGTCTCATCAGATTCTCCTTGTGTCTGTGGTGTGCACTTTTTGCCTGTAGTGTGTGGCGTCCTTTATACAGAAAATGTCCCTTTACACATGAACGTCATCTGTTTTTATAAATACAATTCGGTTCATGACTCTTCATCATACTGACATTATACAGCTGTGAAATGTCTTGCTTAAAGGCAGAGTACACAGATGAGTAGTGGATTCAACCAGTAACCTTTGGACTAGTGCACAAACAAGTCTATACATGAATATACACATGAAAATCTCAAGAGTATCTTCTGAAAAAGCGTACGTTTCATATTGTCGATATTGTCTGACGCGAGTAACATGAATTATACATGAATAACGAATCATTTTTCTCGTTCTTTGTCATTTCCTGAGCGGCGAAGAGGAGCTGGCTGTTTGAGTCCACGTACTTGTTTGTTCAGGTGTGAGATTGTAATCAACCTGACTGACCTGGATACTACACGTACTCCAGCCTCTAATGAGATGTAAGAATACTGCAGTTCTACTCGTGTCCTGAGCTTTCACAAAGGTTATGTTCCGCGCAGTCTGGAGTTTAATGTCAGACATTCAGATGGATGACAGCAGCATTTGTAACTCTAGGAGCACATTTCTCTTTTGGAAACTAAAAAAAAAATAAAATCACTGTTCAACCTCATTTTTTGTGAAGGGTTGAATCCACAAATGTGTCATATTGTTGTGGTTTTAAAGGAACTATGATATTTGCCCCCAGATGTAAGATAGTGGGAATTCTGGAGGTGCTGAAAGTGCTCCTCTGTGTTTTTAAAGACCACTGGAAGAGAAATACTTGTGTAACTTTATGCATACTTTAGCCCTGAAATTTGGAAGCTTGATCGTAAAGGCTTAGATTTGCATTTTGATACAGTTCAGAATTCTACGGTAGAATCTTTTAAGAGTCAAAATGAAGATATTTGACCGGTTTATGATTCATATCTCTGTAATTACTGGGCCTATCCACATGAAAAAGAAAGCGACACAAAGTCCAAAACACTGCAAAAACTAAAATCCAGACAATAGTCCAATGAGATTCATTTGGTCTTCCGATATTTTATGTTATTAGGTTCTTTTTTTACAGACAAAGAGTTTGATTTCATACCTGACAGTTTCGACTGCTCACTAGCAGGCTTCTTCAGAATGGTCACGAAACCAGGACGAGGGGCTTTTTTTTACTGTCACACACCTGGGATACTGTCCTGAGGAAGTGGGACTGTAGATGGCGTTGTTGTCCTGTCTCCACCTGTAGGAAGATGACACTAAACCTGTTTAGTGTTTTTTTACTCACTGAATAAAAAAAAAAAAAAAAAATTAAAATATATTAGTAGTACAAAAGTCCATTCAGTATTTTTTCTTGGGCCTTCAGAATACCTTGAAGGCTTTGAGGGTTCAACTCGGACAGAAATGCTGTTTGCACAATAAATGTTTGACTCTTTCATTTACATTTCCAATAAAAGTCACTATACTCTACTTTTTAATTCATTAATTGGTTTTGTGTATAACATCCGATTAATCACACTCGAACTCATGCGATTAATGCGATTATTATTTTTTTATTTATTTATTTTTTGCCCAGCCCTAAAATTCAAATAAAGACTGTATTGTTACACCCTTGAAATGAATGACTCACTTTCATTTTAGCTTTTGGGCAACTTTTAATTTCCGATTTTGGTTCATTTGTTAACAGTATTCTTTTTTTTTTTTTTCCCTGCCCTCTTACAACTACAAATCAATGTGCTTTTCCCATAAGCCTTTGAGTGTCACATTCCTTTTTTTTATTTTTTAATAGCACAGCTTTAACATATATGTATATATATATATATATATATATATATATATATATATATATATATATATATATATATATATATATATATATATATATATATATATATATGTATGTATATATATTTATTTATTTATTTATTGTTGGTTGTGTGTGTGTGTGTGTGTGTTTTTTTTTTAAACATTCATTGACCATGAGGTCAACCCCGTTTTTTTTTTAGCTAATGCAGATTACACAAACTCTAAACAAATGCAAAAACATGTACACAATTACATGTTAGTACTTTAAAATCTATTACAATTCCAAACTGACTTATGTTTTCCTCTTCTTTCCCTTTGGTCTGCTTAAAGGAAGAACTGTCAGTCTTTCCTACAACAACATTTCTCCCCAGCGACTAAATCAAGAATCAGAATACACTAGACGGTTTGCAAGAACCCCGGAAGTTTTAGCTGGTGCACCGGCCAATCAGAGAAGAACTGTGAAGCCATGACGTTAAACTCCTCGCACCTGTCTGGGTCCCTTTTGTGGAACAGCACAACAGTAAACAAAGCGTCGAGATGGACGAAGACGAAGACAGACATTCTGTGTTGGCAACGATTCTTGAGATCGAGGATTTAACGTTTGAACAAGTGAATGTTTGGTGAATTTTATCAAGATGAAAGATGTTATTGTCCTTCTTCCTACAGGATTTGGAGCATTACATACGTCACGACCAAACAGCAGTGAGTGGTTAAATAAAAAAGTACCCGCCTACCGTCGAGCAAACGAATCCTAATGCTGCAAGGTCAGATGGTTTCCACGAAGTGAAACCGACTGATGAATCATTCTATCTCCCTGTGGCTACATGTGTTTATATAGTGGTACATGAAGCAGCTCCTTTTGCAGAGCATGATGGACTTTCTACAGGCAGGACTCATCTGGGTCTGGGCAAATATTCATTTTTCAAACACACCCAACCCTGTATCAATTAAAATAAACTGCATCCAAAAATGTATTCATGTCAAATTTGATGGTAATTCTCCCACATCTGGCAGCTGCACAAGTTCTTCAAAGACATCAGAATCCAGCTCAGCCTCAGTCTCTAATACTCTGACGCCTTCAGTGACAGGAACCATACAAAACCATGATAAATGCCTGGATGAAGGAATAAGCCAGTGAGAAATATGCTATGCTGTAAAAAGTAACATAGTCACTGAGCCGTACCAGCACCAAAAACTCTCCCAGGCTTGTTTCACTGATCTTATCATAGAGACCCAGATACAGAAGTAGAAATCCGGATGTCTCCTGTGCAGTTTTTAAGGTCATCAATAATTGCCACACTCTTTCGGAGCATTTCGGCTGTGTGCTAGCAGTGCTGGGGAGTAACAGATTACATGTACCGGCGTTACGTTATCAGAATACATATTATGAGTAACTGTATTCAGTTACATTTACTGTTTCACTGAGTGGTAATTGGATTACAGATACTTTGTTGAAATAAATGGATTACATGGCGGTATTTTCCTGTTTTCACATTTTGGGCTGTCTCCCATTTTTAATTTTTTAAAATTTATAAAAAAATGTATTTTGGTAATTCCATTCATTGCCGGAAACTAAACCATGACTAAACCAGTGTGGCAAGACTGGCTTTGAGGGTCGAGGCTGCGGGTGTTCTTACCTGGCGTTCCGTGGTGCTGTGCTGGTGGGCTATTTAAGCGCTCTCTTCTCAGTCGTTCCCCCTTTTGGCTCACACGCTCTTCCAGGCCTCTCCTTGTGGCCGCTCTGTCTTCCAGCTCAGGTAACTTCCACTTTGTAAGTTCCATGCCCGTTATATCCAAATTTCCAATCACGTTTCCTTTTAGTGCCGCTGCTTGGCCACTGCCTGGCTGGTGCTCTGCACCGCATCAGTCCCTTGCTCCTCCAAATCACGGAGCACCTAGTGTGCGCTTTCATCTCCGCCGACAAGGTAATGCACGCCCGATACTCCTCCACTCATTCATCCATGCCCATACTCTTACCGGTGTCTCTCTTTAGCTCCACGTGTGAGCCGAGTGAGTCCCTCGCCATTGCGCTTGGCTGTGCGCCGCCGTGTCCCTTAATCCGCAGCGACAGGTAACCAAAACCCTACTACCACGTGCTGCCTGTGCAAACCAACTCTCTAAATTGTATGTTTATAGTGTGTGCCGGTCCCATGGATCTATTAAAATAACTGGATACAGTATTGCTGCTTGTAGCTGCCTCCAGTTGACGTAGTGGTCACTCACTGGAACTTCAGCAGAAAAACTCCCATGGGCCGAGACAAGATTTTTCTCATATAGCGCAATGTAATCACAAACTGCTCGTGTTCGTCTGACACATCACCTACAGCTTTCAAAAATGTCGGATTTGTTGGAAATTTTTACCTATTTTTAGATCATAAACTTTTTCTCAGCTCAAAATCCTTCAGTTGTTCTCACACACAAGACTAGAACCTCTCATGGCTGCCAGTGTGAACATTTTAATATCGCAGGATCACCCAAACCATGAAAAAAGTGCAATTTATAGTCTGAAAAATACAGTACTCTAGGGAGAACTGACAGCTTTAAGCCAACATCGTTACCTCCTCAAAAACAGAGCTGGAGTTATGTTTTGTTTCATTCACACATGTTTGAGTAATTCTTTTATATTAGTCTGTCTGTCTCCAAACCTCAAAATGCTCTTTGTGATGTCATGAAGCAGTAGTTGTCAGGTTAACAGCACATTTTACCTTTAGTTTAGTAGAAATTGGAAATTCTAGAGACAAAAATTATTCTATTAAAGCTGTATGGAGATTAAAAACACAGTGGAGCACTAACATAGAGGGTATGTGTGTTAAAGACGACATACATACAAGGTTTGTGTGTTTAACGTGTGAATGACAAATAAAATTCATGATTTGATGAGCAAACATTATTCTGTAGAGTTAGGAAATAGTGTAATATGGGCCATTTAAGATGCTGAGATGGAAATATCTTACTTAATAATCTAAAATTTTTAAAAAAATAGTCTTGTAATGAACTCTGGTCTGGCCAAACTTTAATACCACTTCCCTGTCTCTGTTATTAAACCTGATTTGTCCTGGAATGATCCGGCCTGCGTAACGAGCTGAGGGCAGAAGGTCCTCTATTAAACATTGATTAAATTCCATACTTTAGCGCGCTGAAAGTAGAGCCTGCTCATTTTGGTGATTCCACTCGAGGTAGCGGGGTTAGGTCCCTGCTGAGGCCTTCAAAGTTCCTACGTTGGAGATTGGCCTACTTGGCAGCACTTCACTGACGTCGAGTGGAACCGGGGAACTGACCCAGCAGTCTTACGGTTTTTCTCCACGATTTCGCATTCACAGAGCAGCGGCCAATTTGGAGAGGAACCACGCGGATCCAGATTGTCTTCGAGAGGCCACCGTCTGTGCTGGAGCTCCTGCTATGGCGCCGTTCCATTAGGTATGTGCATACATTTGGCATATGCTCCTCTCACTCATCTATTTTGAATGGCGTGGCTCTGTGGGGATTCTGCTGCATCAGGCCATTGTGGTTGTACTTCAGGCTTTGGTGGGTGTGAGAAGTGATTGGCAGTGTTAGGAAGTAACCAAGTGCATGAACTGAAAATACTTCAGAATACTCGAATAATAATTTTAAGGATCTATTACAGTCATTATTTTTTGTTTGTTTGTTTCAGTGTCCAGTCACTTTCTCAAAATCAAACCATTATCAGTTGAAAATGCATGGTACAGTGAGAAGAAAAGAAAAAAAAAAAAAAAAAGCCCCTCTGGTGGTGAGTGCATCTGTGATTTTCTCTTGAATCAGTGGTAAATCAGTGTGGCCATACCGGCTTGTCAAAGTCTGATCTCGTCAGATCTCAGAGGCTCAGCAGGTCCAGGCCTGAGTAGTACTTGGATGGGAGACCACTGGAAAAATCAAGTGCCACACAGAGAGTTGTTGTGTCCTTAGGCAAGACACTTCACCCACTTTGCCTAGTGTGAAAGTGGTGTGTGCGTGAGCGTTGGTGGTGGTCGGAGGGGCCGATGGTGCAGATTGGCAGCCGCGCTTCCGTCAGTTTGGCCCAAGGCATCTGTGGCTATAATAGTATCTTACCTTCACTGGGTAGAGTGAAGGAATAATGATCTATAAAGCGTTGTAGGAGACAGGACTGGTGCATGGTGTGGTTCAGGGTGTGGGTGCATTGCTCTGGTGCAGAGGGGGCGTGTGGAAGGGTTTAAAAGTGTGCACTTACCTGTTACCCAGTTTTTGACTGAGGGTCAGGACTGGGTAGACATAATTTTTGTTGACTGCCTCTCCTTTTCTATACTCACACTTTATTTTCCAACTGGTTCTATCTATCTTCTTTGCTGCTCTGTGATAGCTGTGTGTCGGTTAAATAATATACAGAATGTATTCTGGATCCCAGCGTATTAGTTTACAATCGTCTTCATGCACGTCACAAACTACAACCCCAGGACCCACTCTGATCTTCCCGAGCGGCTATAAGGTTGGTCAACAAGCTGCTACAAGCGTCTTTGTGACATATGTCTGTGAAAAGCGCTATATAAATAAAAACAAACTCACTTACACTTTTAGAACACCCTCATTTTCCCAGTTATTTATTGCAGTTCAAGTTGTGCAAGTCCAATGAAGTCCAAGCTCTGTCAAAACTACCTCAGGAAAAAAGAACAAGATGTTAAAGTTTGAAAACCTGGAGTGTCCAGCAGCACAGTGTCCAGACTTAAACCCCATGGAGCTGGTTTGGGATGAACTGGACAGAAGAGTGAAGCAACCTACAAGTGCCACACATTTATGGAACTTCAACAGACTTGGGAAGAACTTTCTGAACAAAGGAAAATGTGTGGTGTTCTAAAACTTTTGACCAGTAGTGTACTTCATAATACTGTATGTACTGTATGAATGCATGTAGTGCAAGGAAAAAAAAAGAAAAAAAAAAAAGCTGTAGTCAGGGCCCCCTGCTCCTAACCTGGCTTGAAATGTTTACCACTGAATGAAGTTATACAGACATTTTTCTTTTTCTGCAGCTACACAAAATGCTTACCTTCTGCATGTTTTTCAGAAACTAAATCTTCTGCACTGACTCTAAAATAGGTCAAAGTCTGTGGGGATCACCATGTTTGTTTTGGTTGGTTTGGCGCTTTGCCTTTGGTTTCTACACAAACCTCAATGCTGCAATGTGATCAGTCCGTGGGTGTACTCCAAGATGGATTCTCATTAATTTTTAAATTTATTTATTTGAGACAGGGACAGCACACAATTTTTACATTAACCTTAACGGGAGAGATGTTTGTACCAGGTTGTAGCACCAGTGCTAAATTCCACCTGTCGTCCGTGGGCAGGTTCATTGATTGATTGTATTTAACTGACTTTAGCTATTAACTGTTCTTTCTGGAGACCTGTAGCATGTTTTGGGTCATGAGGTAGAGGTCTGCGAGGGACAGAATTTTCAGTCCCTCGCCCGCCCGCTCCCGCAAAGAATTGTAATTTTCGGTCCCGCTCCCGCCCACATCTGCAATATTTTGTCCCGCACCCGCCCGTAAGTCTCACAGGATCTGACCTTTGCTTTTTTAAAGTCTATCAAACATGGAGAAGCGAAAGGAATTGGGCTGCGTATGGAAGGAGGCGCAGTGGGCGGTCCAGAAGCATAGTTAAGTCCTGGGTAAATCCTGTTTTAGTCCTGGTTTTAGACCTGTTTTTAGACCTGGTTTAGTCCTGGTTTAGTTCTCGTTTAATGGCGCAGCCCGCACGGTGTACGGAAGGAGGGACTGTACGTGCAGCGTATAGGACGGGGGGGACTGTCTGTGCAGCGTAAGGGAGGCAGGGGGACTGTTTGAGTGGCGTATGGGACAAGTGGGTCAGTCTGTGCGCTGTACGGGACGTGGGGACTCTCGGCGTACTGGAGGGGGGACGGTCTGCTACTTAAAATGTTTTTTATTAATGCCAAATTAAAATATCCAGCACAAATGATGCATAATATTCTTACATTCATCATTTGTATATTTTACTTGACACTCATTTTTAGTTTGCGGGACTGCAGTTTATCACCCCACCCGCCCGCGCCCACAGCGAGCTTTTAAAATGTGTCCCGCGCCGCACTGGTTTGTGTCGGGTCCCGTGGGTTTGCAGGGCTCTATCATGAGGCTGTGAATTCACAAATGTCATGAGAATCCATCTTTCTGCACAAGGTTACCTGTCCCCACCTCCTACACTGTCACCATTCGACTGCTCCTTATTTCGTCTTGAGTATCTCTAGAGCTGGATTACATATGCACGAATTCTTGATTACATTTCATCTGTTTTGCACTGAAAAACGACTATATATACCACGATAGCGCACACTTTTACTGTATATCCATATCTATTCTCCATTTGAACCACAAGTCCGTGGGTTAACAGCAAATGCAAATGCTAAGTGCTTTGAGAAATTGACCAGCGCTGACCCCGTCTCCTCTATACGCCGTCCACTTGAGTCCAAACAAGCCCCCCACTCCACTCACGGACCCATGTTCTATGCAGCTGTATTTACTCTGACCTCACTTAACACCGCAGTCCTCTCCACGAAACATACTATGTCACTTTACGCCGCATGTTCACGTCCTTCCATGTTAATTTTAATGCCCGTTCCCCACTGTTTCTTCAAAAGTGCCTTCCATTAGATCCCACACGCTCTTGGAAGTCCTTTCTCCCGCTCATCCATTATAGAAAAACTCCACGGAAATTGAAGAAAACACATGACCTGCGAAGGGAGAAAAGGGGTGATGCGGGGTCGTAGATGATGATAGAGCGGTGCTGACCTGGGAGCGGGTAGCGTACGCGGAGACGTGTACGGCAGCGGTTCAAAGCCGCGCAGAACAAAGCTGTACCACGAGCTGTGTTAAATAATTCCGGCCGCTCTTTCATTCGCGCTTTGAATTCCTGTGGCGCGTCGATCCGGTGAGGGGAAATAAAAGGGAAAAAAGTGCTTAAATTGATTGAATCTTTCATGTAGATCACGACATCGGGCCAGTCTTCCGCGGGCTCCGTTTAGATGAGTTTAGCACGTCGCTGAAAGGAATGTGATTTTTCTGTTAGCTCTGGAAATAGGTCTGAGAAATGTTGCCTCGGTACTTGAGGTTTTCAGAGCTGGAGTTTTTGGATTTAAAGAGGGGATATTACGCTTCTATGGGGTTTTAATGGACGATTAATTGTTAACATTTCATACCATTTAGATCAGAGCGTTATCTTTGATCATTTTAAAGATTCTATATTAGCCAAAACAATCTATTAACATTTTTAATTAGTTTAATGGTTGTTTTTGAAGCTCTGAGTCCCCCTTCGTCCTTGCCTTGCTACTCTGTGTTCAGAGCTCAGTGACAACACAATTGGTGTCCATCCCACTAATGAAAGTACTGCATACGTTTGTGAAATTGTAGTGTAATATTTTCTATCCTGCTTTTGTTTATTTATTTAGAATTGTTGTGTGGGCACATGGGTGATGTAATCTTGTGCAGGTTTGTGCTGTGGTAAGGAGGGCTCGAATATGGTCCAGGAAAGGTTACTCAAACATGCATGGATGACATATAAAACACTTCAGTCAATTTTTTAATGAGGAAACAAGGTTATAACATGGTAGAAAGATCCTGAAAGTCAGTTTTGCATACACACACACTCACACACACACACTCACACACACACACTCACACTCAAAAACTCTTTAACATTTGTTTATGTTTATGGCACCTAAGCAAAAAATCTAACACTATTAAGATAAGGGTGGGTGGAGAATGCCCTACCTTTTTTTTTTTTAATGCTCTGTGGTTTTGAGAGTCCACACTTCTCTGGGACTGGTTAAGGGTCTGTTTACAAAAGAATGCTTGAGCGTAAAAATAACAAAATATTTTATGGGAAGTGCCTTTCGTTTAGACGGTAACAGCATTTTTCGGGCTTAAAAATGCAAAAATCTGAACCACCCTCCAGAGTAGAAAAGCTGAATACGCTCTGCCGTAGTGAAAAAAACTCTGGTCAGATGTGCTCAGGTCATGTGCACCAGGGGTGTCCAAACTTTTTTCATCAAGGGCCACATACCTAAACACAGATGAAGCAGAGGGCCGATCGAGGGCCGTAGACTGATGCTCAATACAGGAAATAAATGAAATATATGTGCATGTTTAACACGTTAGAATGAGCCATCAGACTTTATTCATGCTAAGATCCTCAAAACCACACACTAAATAATAAATATTGGCTTTATCAAGGTAGATAAAAAAAAAAAAAAAAACTTGCAATAAGAAGTTAATTTTTCATTGATGCAAGGTCATTTGGGCCAATTCACCTGGAAGCCTGAGGGCCAAGAAAAAAATGTCTGAAATGTCATTTGGCCCACAGGCCATAGTTTGGACATGTCTGAAGTACACGTTTACGTCACATACAGACAGTACACAGAAACAAACATGTCAGATCACTTCCATGAGTCGAACTTTCAAGCTGCTCTGGCTTTTCCCAACAAATGTGGAGAATCTCCAGAGATATTATTAGTGACCAGAGAAGGATCTGCAGTCACCTCTGTCAAATTCTGGATGCACCAGGTCGTCGCAGGCGAGTCAGACGGATATGGACGAGACCTGGAGAACCAGTCGATGGTGGGACGACTCTGTGGAAGGAGCAGCTCAGTGTGAAAACTTCTGTATGTCCAAAAATGCTCTTGTTGCTTTAAGTACAAACATACACAATCCAATTCCACACACTTTTGTGTCAGATTTCCTCCTGAAAATGTTTGTCTAAACACAAAATAAAAAAGTGAAGACATAACACAACTTTTGCATTTTCATATCATCATATAAACATAGCCTTCCAGCTGTCACTCACTAAGAGCATGACTGAGGATGACCAGCAGAAGGAGGAGATCAAATTTACACCAAACATGGGAGCACTCACTATTTATTTATTTATTTTTTGGTTGAAAATCAAATACTATTGTTTGTGAATGTGTACATTGTGCCACCATTCTACTGAGTATTCCACCATAGACATGCATGAAGAACCCCCACCATGATGTCACTGCAAAGTATCAATAAAATATCCATCTATTTTCTTATCTTACCAAAATCAAGTCAAGTTAATTGTATAACACTAATAGGGAGTCACATTGTCCAGCCCTAAAATTAAACCTCAACTTATTTGAAAGAAAAAACAACAACAGCAAAGTATGAAATTGTAAAGAATGTGATTTACCTGTGAAGTTACAATCCTGGGAAAATTCAAATTGTGTCTTTTTTTATTGCTTAAAGGAAGCAGACTTAATAAACAAGATTCATCAAAAAGTGTCAATGAAGCAAAATACTTCTGCACGTTTTTGAGAAGGCACAACCTACCAAAAGCTCAGAAGTCACTTTTTCATAATAAGTGAATATTTTTTGTTTCTAATAATGAGTTTTATAACAACTAGCCAAAGTCTGGCTGGACTGGGCAAGATGCTTCGACTTATTCTGAAAGATGCTTATTTTTTTCCCAGAAATCTTGAGAGAACTTGATTACTTTTAAACACAATAAAATAAATAAAACACACAATAATGTTTCATTATAAAGTCCATTATTGCTCACATTCCTCACCTAAAGGAATGTGAATGTTGCTCAATTAAGCTCTATTATGGACTAATGGCTCTTTCAGTTTTCTAACTTTCTGTTGGCTCAGGGTCTGTGTACTGTTTGTTCTTCTGGATTTCAGTTAATAACAAAAAAAGTTTATTTCAAATAACACCAATCAAAAAACAGTAGTGTCGATTTTATTTTTGATATTTTATTCTCTCTGCTTTATTTGTTTTATTTCTGTTGCTGCCCCATCACCAAATCTTCATCCAACAAGCTCCAAAGGATAAACATTCTTCCATGAACAATTTATCCACAACAATCAAGAGAAGAAAGATGAAAACTTAAAGGAGAACAACAACGACGCATTAGAAAACTACTGAACAAAATGAACCCTCTCCAGGCAGGCGTTGTAGATTTGCAATAGCTAAACGCCAACTACCTACTTACTCCACATCCATATTTTATGAGCCTTTTTACTCAGGAGCCTTTTTTCACATCCATGCTGATAAATGTGGATGATGCAGACTGTGCAAGAATGAATACATGCAAACGGCCTGCCAGAAGTGCAAAATACTTTTGTTGTTTACAAAAGAAAAAAAATGTTTCTTGGAGCACCGGGTACACCCTTATCATCAGAAGGCCCCCTAGTCAGAAAGCCCACTAGTCAGAAGGTCCTGTAGTCAGAAGACCCACTAGTCAGAAAATCATTCCCTCTTCTATTGGTTTGTCAGCAACATTTCTCTTGAACAATTTAATGTATATTTGATGAAAGCAACAGGGAATAATCCCTGGATATCAGGGAAGAATTTGTAAACTTTTGGATGTTTACCAATTAAAAATGGCTGCAACATCAACATTTTTAGAGATATTGACAGAAAAACCCATAATCATACATAACAGCATTAGCTAAGGGCAGCGTTACTTCATTTGTTGGTTTACAAACCCACCAATGCTATATTAAAAGAAAAAGATTTAAAATAAAATTGAAATGAAGGTTGTAGAGCTCGAATTACTGAACATTTTGCAAGTTGTTGCCTGAAAATCAGACAATTATTAACCCTGTTCCACTTAAGACAGACATTTCCACCCAAATCATTATTTCCTCAAACATTTTTGCTGTATTTTAAGGGTTTAATATATTTATTACTTTTAATATTTACTTTTTAAAATATTTAAAACTTGAAATACAATTTCATTTGTAACAATTTGTAACACTACCTGAACATGGATTTTCTGACTAGAGGCTCTTCTGATGATAAGACTCACCCTGGAGAACCACACGAAAAAGTGATGTTGTTCTGCCACTGTAAAGGACTCTTACACTGTGCTTTTTGTTTTCATTGTTATGAAAAGTGATATACAAATAAAGTTAGTGTTCATATCATTTTCAGTCTTCAGTGTTAATTTACCACGTGTGAGGATGTGAAGGTCTCTTAAAAAAAAAAAGTCAGGATTGTATATTATTACCCCATATGATCATTTTCCCCAAATTTCAGATTTTTCCTGTTACTAAAACTTCATTTGAGCCTGAGAGGGATAATGTTATGGTCGTTCATCATTTCCTCTTTTTAGGATATTCCCTTTTCTTCAAGAACTGTCTCGTTCATGTGTTTCGTGGGTTTGCATTTGTGTTTTTGCCACATGTAAATTTGTCTCTGCGCTTCTACAAATGTTTCATGTTTTGTAAATTTGTTTGCTCATTTGCAAATGTATTTTATGCAACTTGGAATTTGTTTTCAAGATGCAAATGCTGAATTTAAATGTAATTTTGTTTTCAAACTTGTTAATGTGTATGTGAAATAGAAAAGTATTTTGCACTTGCCGACCAAAGTATGTTTGTGATGAGGAAACTATATTAGAACAGATCAGAAAATGGTGCAATATTAAAGATCATATAAATTTGCAGATGAAATAATTACATACAACTCAACTACATTCATGCTTTACCACAAAATATCAGTTGGATTTACAGTGTGTGCTTTTCTATATCCTCACGACCAGACAGAGGAGCAGACTGACACGACGCTCTTGTTCCCCTGCACCTGTCACTCAGAGCGCAGATAAAAGCCTTCTCACTTGACCTTCATCGGCCGCGCACTCCCCTCCAGTCAAGGGATGCAATATTCTCTATAGGTGCATATCAACCAAGCCAAGGCTGTGCTGTGAAAGCCCCCTCCCCCCCTCTCCCTCCCCACCACCTGTAGCCTCCCCTCCTCTGCACAAAGACGGGGGCAGTTTCAATCACGGGTCCCCGGTGCTGTGGCCTTAGCGGTGGATGGCCGGAGGGCTCTCCTGCGCACCGCTGACCCCTCTCCTCCAGTCCTCCAGCAGGTTCAAAGGCACACCCCCTCCTCCACCTCCACGGCTGCTCCGGGACTCAAGGCACGTTCACGACAGTCGCCATCACGCCAGCGGAAGAGCCACGCTGAATGGACGGTGATTCAGTGTGGGATAGTTTGGACAATGCTGGTGTGAATGTAACGGATGATTCTAACTAGATAAAGGCGACACAATAGCGACTAACTAGAAACCAGGTCACCAGGCTCACACCGGACTGATGTGTCACTGGATTAAGGTCTACACTTTATCGATCTGGAATGACTCTCACTGAAAGAAATTGAAAAATGCAGAACTTAATGATGAATATTTGAATCTGATTCGAACAAGAGGAACAAGCCAATGTTTTGTTAACATATATTGGCCAAATTTAACCCGTTTTCACATTCAAAAGTAAAAAAATACCCTAAACATCATTCTTTTATCCTGAAATTTGATGACTTTTCCTAAATTTTGCCAAAATACTTAAAAATGTTATACTTTTGTACAGGTGCTATCATTTTTTTGGACACTGAGGCTGTCTCGGGTCAATTTCATTTATTTATTTTATTTATTTATTTTATTTGAGAAAGGGACAGCACACAGTTTTTACGTGAACAGGAGAGATGTTTGTATCAGATTGTAGCAGCAGTGCTAATTTTCACCTGTAGTCCCTGGGCAGATTCATTTATTGATTGTGGCTTGGCTATCAACTGTTCTTCCTGGAGACCTGTGTAGCATGTTTTGACCCAGATCTATTGAGCTGGATTATCAGTGTGGGTCAAATGAAGGAAAATGGAAGTTTTAGGGAATCTTGAAACTGTGAAACTTTACAGACTTTACACACTTTATGTGTGTGTATTTATTTTTTTTTTCATGGGACAGAGGTGACAGAGTTCAAGAAGTCACTGTTTTGAGATTCCCCCATGTCCCAGGTTCGCAGAGATCAACACCATTTTTAAAATTTTTTTTTTAAGGGACATGGGGGAATCTCAAAACAGTGAAAGGAGTGATTATCCTGTTTATGGAGCACATAAGCAACACAAGTCAAATCAAGTGGGAGAGAGAGAGCTTTTCTTCTAAGTTTGATTTCACCCAGGACACCACAGTTGTCTCGTACATGTAAAAGAAGAACAAGAATGTCAGACTTATGAGCACATTACATATGGCTGAAGAGGTGAGCTCCTGGGAAGATAGAAAACCAACCATCATCCTTGACTACAATGCCAACAAAGTAACAGGCACATACAGCTGCAAGAGCAGAACCTCCTGCTGGCCTCTCATGATATTCCACAATATCATTGACATATTCACCTACAATTTCTTTGTCATATGGAGGGAGCTGAACCCAACCTGGAGGGCAAGCAGGAGGAAGTGAAGGAGGTTGTTGGTTCTGGAGGAGTTTGGAAAGGCCCTTGTGACTCCCTGTGTGCAAAGGTGACACCAGCCTCCCCACACAACAGCTTCAGCAGCGTTGGTGAGGCCAGGGCAGTGATCTGAACCTGACCCTGATCAAGAAGTCACACCAGAAACCAACACAAGGACACAGAAGAGAAGGAGATACAACTTTAGCCCTGCAAAAAACAACAGCAAAACAGCTACAACCTGCTGCAAATGTGGGAAACACAGAAACACAGTCCCACACACACAAAGTTTCCTACCACTGCTCTAAATGCACTGAAGCATAATAGCTGCAGTGGATAAACATGGATATATTATAAATTCCAACAGTTCCAGAATATTCATGTCATTTTCAAATGCAATAAAATGTATAAAAATCATAATGGCTTTTTTTGTTTTTCGGTGTTTTGTAAAACAGGACTATGATACTTGTGATAGTAGATGTTTTTCACCAAAAACGAGAAATATGCTCTTCCTGCTCTCAGAAACATTATAATTATATATTACACATATTTATTAACGTGGGACATTCTATTTACAGATTCCAAATAGATGTGTAGTTCAAAATTTGGTATAGACACTTACTATAAAGGAGTACTTGGTCGTGGTTCACTACAGTGTTTGTTTTGGTTTGTTTGGCCTTTGGCTTCTTCATAAACGTCAGTGCTGCTCTGTCACTGATCTACTCGCCCGATTAACCTTACAGCACGAGTCCTTCAAGGTGGATTCTATCTCGCTGTCCAAGGTTATAGGCCTGTCACGATAATTATAGTATTGACTTATTGTTCAATATGTAATATCTGAATAAATATATTTTGGGGCTCAATATTTCTTTCTTTCTTTACAATAGTGGAGAAAGTGTTGCCTTTTAAAGTGACATTTGAGCTGTGGAGATTAACATAAATAACTTCTATGGTTAATTATCGGTTCATTCTGACAGTGACAGGCCTGTATCTGCACTCTGCTGATGTTTGCTGCTAATATTCACCCTGTCTGTTTAGAAGTGACATTCTGAGCCCCTCTCACCATCCGAAAGATTTAGAATTATAAATGACACTGATGGTCATTTTTAACAACCACCCTCTCCTCTGCCTCCACCAGCCTCCAAACAACTCCAAACCACTTATTAACTGTGGAGTGTCTTACCCATAGTCTGTATATAGATATGGACATATTTAACCTGCTTGTTGCAGCGTTCCAAATAGGAAGTGATCATGGGCACACATCCTACAATTCATTCTCTATTGAAATAAAAAAAAAAAACTCTCTGTACTCTCTATAATTGTTGCTATCAAGCTCTTCATTTTGATCTTAAATGTTCATTTTAACCAACTACATTATCCAGTATGTATGTTTTTTGTTTTTTTTCTATTTTATATGTAAATAAATTTATGAACATTAATAACCGACAAATCCGAGCCTCCCGCTAGTGTTAGTAACAGGTTGAATGACGGCTTTGCTATGCACCTGCTCCCTGCCGATCCAGTGGTGTGTGTGGGAAGGGATGTTAACTTGGTTGCTATGATACTTGCAGTCGTAATGTAAACTTATTCAACTTTATTCTGTAGTCAAAACCAGCATCCATTCATCCATCCATCCAGTCTAAGCAGGGACTCCCAGACTTCCTTCTCCAAGTCCATTCCTGCCCCAAGCCCAGAGACATACACAGCAAAAACTGGAGAGTTAAAATTTTAGGGTAAAATATCTCAGAGTTGTTTTTAACACTAACTGTGTTATTTTAACTATTTGAAAGTTAAATGTGGGTTCGAGTTGGTTTTTTTTGCCAGAGTCAATGTGGTTGAGTTTAATTCAACTTCCCTTAGTGTTAATTCAACTTCCTCTAGTGTTAATTCAACTTCTCTTAGTGTTAATTTGGCTCCTCCCATTCACCACTTCAAACTCTTGTGAGAGAAAACCAGTTTGAACCAGTTTTGTTCATAATTTCATCTTAAATTACTAAATTAATTAAAATAAGTTATAAATAAAATAAAACACCTCTGTGTGTTGTTTAGCTAAATCAGGAACTGTACAAAGTGTTATCTGTTTACTCTCAAAACGTTAAAATAACTCTGGATTTCGGGTTAAACAGGAACTTTGGTCCAGTGTTACTTAATTAACATTTCCAAACATGTTAAATTAACTCTAGAACAGATTGGACTCATATAAACTCTGAGAAAATGTTAAAGTTGATTCTGTGAGAGTCAGTTTTAACTCTCCACTTTTTGCTGTGTAGTCCTTCCAGGGTGTCCTGGGTCTTCTCTGGGCCTCCTTTCGGTGGGACATGCCCAGAACACCTCCTGAGGGAGGCACCCAGGAGGCATCCAGAACAGTTGTCCGAGACACCTCAGCTGGCTCCTATCGATGTGGAGGAGCAGTGGCTCTACTCCGAGCTCCTCTCGTCTGGGGAGGGAAGGAACATAGCTTGAGCGATTAAATCGAGAGCTTCACTTTGCTTCGATACAGCGACTGCATCACTACTGACGCTGCACCGATCCACCTGTCAATCTCACGCTCCATCCTCCCCTCACTCGTGAACAAGACCCTGAGATACTTAAACTCCTCCGCTTGAGGCCAAATCCAATAGTGTTCTCAAAATGGTCAAAGTGTCACAGCATTTCACTGTGAGGAGCCAGTTCACCTCGACCTCCTCAGGACACAGAGCCAGAGAGAGGAGGATAGGTTTTTATTAGCACTCCTCTTGAGTACATTTGCTTTGTTTTAGAACTTAATGTAGTGGCTATCTTCTGATAATAGACACTGTGTTCTTACAGATGTGCTGCGTGTACTGGGATTGGGTTTTAGGATGTTATCTACCAGCAGCAGAAAGAATTACTATGGAAAACAAGGAACAACAGGCGATGATTTATGGACTTAAAACAGGAGCAGGAGGAGGCGGGTAGTACTTGAAGTTATACGTTTCAGAGTACTTTTCTATCAGCATACTTTACTCCTGCATGAGTAGTATTTTAGATTGAATTAACAGTATTATTGCTTGAGTAAAAGCTGTGATCAGTTCCTACTGTGAGCAAGACTACAGTGACAGAAGATTTATGTTGACAATATGAAATTATATGAACATTTGTGTTTCTTGCAGCACTCGCTTGGGCATAACTTAAATTAGACAATACAAATAGACAGCTGCTCCTTCAGTTAGTCTCACTTAAGTAGTACTTATTTCCTATTTTGTATTACTTTTCTGCCCAAATCTCTCACAGCAAGGCCACTGTTCCCACCTCTGCAGAAAATGTCTGGACTTTTCCCTGTGGTGTTTTTGAGTGCTCAGAGGGAGTCCACTTACTAAAGAGGATTCATCAAACAAGCACGAATTAAGCAAAATACAGTTTCAGGTCTGTTTTAGAGGATGTTCTGGTTGTATTTTCTGATCT
The DNA here is from genome assembly GCF_026225935.1 of Boleophthalmus pectinirostris. Classification (NCBI taxonomy): domain Eukaryota; kingdom Metazoa; phylum Chordata; class Actinopteri; order Gobiiformes; family Gobiidae; genus Boleophthalmus; species Boleophthalmus pectinirostris. The sequence goes on from NW_026571047.1 coordinate 3,157,664, forward strand.
ATGTTATAATGTTTCCTGCTGTTGTGTTTTCTTTCATTCACACATGTTGAACACACAAAAGCTGCATATTTAGGCTGAGTTCTTCTCTCAGACAAACAACACTCTGTCCCACCTTGTGATGTCATGTGGTAATACAGGATGTGCTCCACTTTGCTCCTTACACCTTCACTAGAATCATTTGGGTGATTTCAGGCCTGGAATTTCCAGTCTTTACTGAGCTAAAGGTAAAAGGAGCTGTTAACCTGAAAATTATTGCTTCATTAACATGAACATGAACAAGGTGGAACAGAGGATTTTGAGCTTTGGAGATGTAAACAGAAGCCCTTTTGAACAAGTTTAACAGTGAGGCACGTTACGTCACCAAGATTGGCATTACCGGGACCAAACCTTGGAGCCAGGCCTGGGGTGGGTGATCGACAGCAAGTATCTGGTGGCTGTTCTCCAGTGGCCCACCACCTGTAGGAAGGCAGAAGAGGCAGAAGACGTGCGGTGAGCTGGTGTGGACCTGCTCATTGCCCCACAGTTCAGCTGTGTGTTGTGTGTTGGAGTTCATCCCGGTGAACGGGAGGGCCGTGTCCCTGTGCCTTTAGGTCGAGGACAGGCCTCTCACTGTGGTGTTGGCCTATGGGCCGAACAGCTGTGTAGAGTACCTGGTCTTCTTGGAGTCCATGGGAGGGATACTAGACAGTGTACTGAGCGGGGAGTCCCTTGTTTCACTGGGGGACTTCAACACCCAAGTGGACAACGACAGTGACACCTGGGGAGGGGTGATCAGAAGGAACAGCCTCCCTGATCTGAACCTGAGCAGTGGTTTGTTCCGGACGTGTGATAATCACATGTTGTCTATAACAAACACAATGTCCATGCACAAGGAGGCTCAGGGGAGGGGGGAGGGGGGAGGGGAACACCTTGGGGTCTCCCCGAAGACGTTAGAGAAAGTGTCTGGGGTGAGGGAGCTCTGCTTAAACTGCTGCTCCTGCAAAAAAAGAAGAAAAAGAATGGCTGGAGATGTAGACAAACTTTTACTGTAATGAAGGATTACACAAACATGTGTGAATGAAACAACATAGAAGTCCAGCTGTTTCTAAGCAGGTAACATCAAGAATCGATTGTGTGTATAGAACCTTTAAAAAGTAAACTTTGCATGTTATGTGTCCTTTAATGGTCTCTGTACCACTGCTTAACAAACACACACATCACACAGCAGTCCTCATGCAGCCTCCACATGTCTGCACAGAATAATGACTCCAGTTCCAAACGCCTCTGACGCCTCTACTCAAACACTTTCTCATTGTTGATACAGGCTAATGATGATTTACGATTGGAGACTGTTAACGCACATGGAGAAATTCATCACCGCTGCAAGACTCACTAACTCCCATTATCGGATTAATATTTTATACGAGTAATTAGGACAGCGCCGGGCTCTTTTGGAGGAGCAGGTTTAACCCTGGTGGAGAGGGAGAGCCAGGGATAACACGCTTAAACAAAGTGTCTATTTTGGGGGGTATAAATGAGGGCGTCAGACAGAGACACTGGGGAATGAGCTTGTTCTGAATGTGTTATTTTTAAAGTTAAACAGACAGGAACTATAGCGATATACAGTTATACAAGCACAGTGTGTCGGCTTACAAGGGTTTGGGGAGATATTATTTTAAGTTCATGGCTTTGAACTACATATATCAAATGTGTGATGTAAGGAGGGCATTCTGTAAATGTCTAGGGATCCCCTTACAGCGCCCAACATAACTTTAAGTTTAAACAGACTTTATAGCAGGGCATGTAGGTCTCTGGTGCCCACCAGGACTTGTTTAAAAAATAGAACTCTTCATTCAAGCTTCCAAACAAGGCTGTACCTGTTGTGAAGGGAGTGCTAAAGAGACAATAACCTGATCCTGATCCGATAAAATTGATTTATTTATTTCAAAATTGGAGGTTTTCAGATTTTATCATGTACTTACCATATTTTGTCAGACTATATGTTGCTCCGGAGTATAAGTCGCACGAGCCAAAAAATGCATAATGAAAAAACATATATATGTCACACTGGACTATAAGTCTCACTTTTTGGGAGACATTTATTTTATAAAATCAGAGACCAGCAGAGAACAACAGACTGTTAACGCCACATATGAACAGTTCTTCAGATAAACTATAACATAAACAACAGAACAGAACAAGTTTACCAAACTCTCCATCTCACTCCAAATCACTAAATCCATTCAATTCTTCATCCTCGGTGTCACTTCTGAACAACTCGGCCTCAACCTCCAGAGGTAAACAGAGCGTCGCTTCCTCTTCTGTGTCGCTGTCGTCAGACTCAGCATCAGTTCCAGTTAGAATTATTCGGGTCTTTCTGAATCCCGACAGGATGGTTTCCAATCACTTCCTGGAAAGTTTCATGGTGCATCCTCCCGGTGTCACAAGTTTCTCTCTCACTCCAAACTTTCTTTCTGCAGCTCGATTACCATTTTCAGCTGCAGATTTCACGACTTGCAGCTTGTAATCATAAAAAAAAAGAAGAAAAAAAAAAAAAAAGTGACAGTTACAGAGAGACGGGAGACAAGTGGAGGTCAGTACTCGGATGGGAGGCCGCGGGGAAAATCGGGAGCCACAGGAGGCGCCAGTGGCAATAACTGTTGTTGTGTCCTTAGGCAAGACACTTCACCCACATTGCCTAGTATGAAAGTGGTGTGTGTGTGAGTGATGGTGGTGGTCGGAGGGACCGATGGCACTGATTGGCTCAGCAGCCACACTTCTGTCAGTCTGCCCCAGGGCAGCTGTGGCTACAATAGTAGTTTACCATCAGCAGGTATAGAGTGAATGAATAATGCTGAATAATGCTCTGTAAAGTGTTTTTGTGACAAAAAAAATGTCTGTGATAAGAGCTACATAAATAAAGACTTACATACTTTACTTTCTGTGAGCTACTAGGCCCCTGAACTCGCTGTATAAAACAACAGAAATCAGCATTTTAACAATATTCATTTTGGCTGCCCTCCATCTATATTAAATCAAATTTGCCTATAAAATGTTAAATAGGACTGAATTTGCCTGTGATGAATGTGATGTCATCTGAAAGCCAGCAATAGATCCAGGGATCACAAAAATGATGAGCCGCTAACGTTGCAAAAGTGAAAATGACTAAGTATATGCATGTGGATAGTTCTGCCAACTCACAGCAACCTCAGTCCTCCAAAGGTTTGTGACGCCTGCTTTACACTTTCAGCTCTGAATACAAAATAGTTGTATTAGAAATTTGAGAGATAAAAATTCATTATTTCAATTTTATCCCACACTCATACACTGATACACTAAAAATTGCAACATTTACTGTCTTGTATGTATTTTTTATACAGAGGTATATCAGTCTGGTCTCCATTCCCTCCATTGTTTCTCGAGCCAATACCAAACATGAACGTCCAATCAGATTTGTTCATTACAAAGGAGCTCATTGGTCATCTACATTTTGAACTAAATCACATTTCTCTCACCTCAGATCAGATGAACAGAGTACATTGCTTCACTCATTAACTCTGCAGAAATGCACCATGTTTTTCAGTGTCCTGTATGTATTTTTTTTTTTTCCTTTCTTTTTTCCTTGTAAATCTTGATACAGATGGATCAGACATGTCTCTGATTGGCTAATCCGCCTGTCAGTCATGCCTATCTGAACTCAGGGAGATTCACTGGAAACCAGACTCACATCTTCATGAAGTATTGAAGAAATAGTGTTGTGAAGAGTAAGAAGTTAGAAGTGTATTCTGGATCCCAGGCAATCTTTACATTAACATTTCTAAGAAATGTTCTCTATTAGAAAATGAAGAAATGTTCTTGCCTGAGTACTACAGCTTTAATTATGAAGTCATTCAGCAGCATAATGAGAAACTTTCCTTGACTTTCATGTGACTCACTTGCAGTGTTTTAGTTTGGTACAGAAGTCTGCACTGCGCACACTCACATTTACAATAAAAATGCTTACATAAACAACCAGTCTACAAAACAGTACAAACTTATTCAAAGGTTCATATCACACTGTTTTCTGATCTAAGTTATAATGTAGTTTCCTCATCACAAACAGACCTGGAGTTGTTTTTGCTTCATTCACACAATCCTGCATATTTAACCTGAGATCTTCTCTCAAACTGAAAACACCCTGGTCCAACTTGTGATGTCATGCAGTAACACAGAAAGTACTCTATTGTGTTTTTATGTTCATGACATCACAGGGTGCATCAGACCATTTTGAGCTTTGTAAATATAGACAGACTATTAACAAAAGGGTTACTGAAACATGTGTGACTGAAACAACACAACTCCAGGTCTGTTTTGATGAGGAAACGACTTTAGAACATGACTTAAAGCTCAAGAGTCAGTTTAGCTTTATATAGGACCTATAATCACTATCACATATGCAAACTTGGCTGGAGAATACTGTACGAGTAAACTGGCTCCACTCAGCACATTCTGATTATGTAACAGAAGGTTGCTATTGTGTGCTGGCATATACTGGAATATAAATAACTGAGCGTACTTACACAGAGCACATTTCTAGCTTTAATCTCGTTCATTTGCCGTAATTATGACTCGCAGTCTTTTGAGGCGCTAAAGCAGGACGCCATGATGAGGATGTTCTCTTTTATTCCCTCCCTTCCTCGGTTTTATGGCCTAATTAAGACAGTCCCGGGGGAGATCCGTCTGTACCAGCACGCAGGACGGAGGGATGGAGTGAACAGAGGAAGAGAGAAAAATCTGTGATGGAGGAATGCCCATGTTGCCAGATAATACTATTAATAATAGAACAGATTTATGTGGAGCTGTTTTGGACACACAAAGACGCTTTAAAAACAAATAGAAAGAAAAATAAAAAAATAAAAAAAATCTACAATGGTGGAAATTTTGGAAGGAGTCTTTTGGAAGATTGACAAGTTGAGTTTTATTATGTTTTTTTTTTCTTCACTTAATAACATTTTCCAAATATCCACATCCTTAGGATTATATACTTAAAGATGCACTGTGTAACTTTTCTAGTGAAGGGTCAGTCACCTGCTTGTTTCTGTGGAGATGTCATTGCGCTGCAGTATTACATTTATTCAGTTCCAAGTGGTTTTATTGCTTAAAAATACCTAGAAAAACAGGCACTCACTGTGAGCGGGGTGGCCTCTCCACAGATCTGACCTCTAACTTGGTCTGGGTTGGTCTCCATGATGATAGAAAGGTGTAATACTAGAGTGACCAGATGTCCGTTTTTTCCCGGACATGTCCGTAATTTGTGTCTTGTCCTGGGCGTCTGTTTTTTTTTTTAATAAAGTGTTGCAAATGTCCGGGTTTTCATTACCGTTCATTTGGGAGCATTAATCTGAGCGTCTCTCGTAGCGTCTGTGACTCAGAAGGAGCGAGACACAAACAGTCGGTCGATCTGCAACATGCCAAAGCACTAAATGCACATTTAACAATGACTTGTACAAGAAATTCTCTGTTTTCCATCCCGGTCGGGACAAGTGAGAGGTCATGTGCACAGGTTGCGAAGTGAGAGTACAGTAAAAATAACCCGCAATAGGTGAAATCCATGAAGTAGTCAACTTTAAATTTTACAAGTAGTATCTGTTTTAAGGCTGTAAAACCCCTCACCACAAACTTTATACACTTTTCTCAGGCAGGACAGGCGCAACCCTTTTTGCATCCTTCTTAAAACTTATTGCTGCTGTCATCCTTTTTTTATTTTCCTTCTTTATGTAACAAACTGAAGATTAATTTATTCTGTAATGGAGCCTACAGCGCAGAGTCCTGCACGGCTCCATTTTTGGAGACCCGCAGTACAGGACCACAACCACCCGTTAACCTGAGATTATATCAAACTTTTGCGCTGCCTACGCCACAGACTGAACCAAGACTAAACTAGGACTAACCCAGGACTGATTCCAGGACTGAAGAGGAAGACTAAACCAGGACTGAACTAGGACTAAAACAGGACTAAACCAGAACTGAAACAGGACTCACTGTCAGGACGGGCTCGGAGGTGACCGCAGGAGAAAGGACCGATGGAGAGCTCTGCACCTCACTGGAGGTAAATGCGGCAATTGCCCGATCACGCTTTGTGGACAAACTGCTCGACGTTCTCTCTCGTAAGTCCAAGATTAGTCCGGTTTAAACCTGGTTTAGTCCTGACCCGCCCATGTGTAAAAGAAAAAAAAAATAAATGCAAAAAGAAAGATTCCAGACAAAGCAACAACATCTCCATGGAGAAAAATAGTTGATGGACCTAACACCTGAAAAGTTACACAATGCGTCTAAAAATAAAGACAAAGAGCTGAGAAAACACGAGTCAAAAGAACTACCAGGTCACAAAGTCACAATAAACATGTGCTAGACTTGAGATGAGAGGGAGATAGAACTCGATCAATGACAAGTGTGAAAGCATCATTCTATGACAAATGGACTCAATACAATACAAAAATGGATCCTACATTTTCTTGAAAGTTTTCAGTGAGCCCCCAAGACTACATCTAACTTTTACAATGTTCACGAAATTTACAGGGTGTCCCCAAAAAATGTGACATTTCACAGGCCAATAACTTTGGCAATTCTTGTTGAAATAATCCCAAAGTTTTGCAGAATATATAGAAACAGATCAAGATTTAATACTTAATGTTTTATTTTTGTTCTGTTTTCAGGTTGAGCCACAGAGAAGGCATTTTTAAATCTGCTCACACACACTCACCCAAGACTGTGCAGCCTTTAATGCAAAATTTTAGTGCCACAGATTTAAAGAGGAAGGGGTAAAGGTTTACATATGTGTACAGCAGATTCCAAGACGCAAAATGAATTCTCTTTGGGAGTGAACGGCTCAACCTGAAAACAGAACAAAAATAAAACATTAAATCTAAAATCGTAATCTGTTTCTATACATTCTGTGAAAATTAGTGGTTATTTCAACAAGAACTGACAAAATTATTGGCCTGTGAAATGATGCCAGCGTTTTTGGAACACCCTGTACATTGTCTCTAATCCAGGCCTGGACTGTGGGTGGAGCAGGAGACTTTAATTTCAGAAGAATAAGGCATTCAGCCAAATGCAATGACATTTTTTGCACACTTTGGCAATAGAGGGTTCCAGTATAACACCAAAAGGAGCAGTAATCACAGAAAGAACCATTTTAGCAGAGACCATTTGTGATAGAATATTAAAAACATGCACTGGGGCGGTTTGCAGCCGAGTGTGAAGCGGCTGGAATGAGGATCTGCTCTTCCAAGTCCAAGGCCATGGTTCTCAACTGGAAAAAAGGTGGTCTGCCCTCTCCAGGTGGGTGGAGAGTCCCTGCCTCAAGGAGGAGTTCAAGTATCTCGGGGTTTTGTTCTTGAGTGAGGGGAGGATGGAGTGTGGGATTGACAGGTGGATCGGTGCAGCGTCGGCAGTGACGGTCCAAGCTCAGGATTTACCAGTCACTCTTTGTTCCTCACCTATGGTCATGAGCTCTGGGTAATGACCGAAAGGACGGAATCGTGGATACAAGTGGTCGAAATGAGTTTCCTCCGCAGGGTGTCTGGGCGCTCCCTTAGAAATAGGGTGAGGAGCTCAGTCACACGGGAGGAGCTTGGAGTAGATCTGCTGCTCCTCCACGTTGAGAGGAGGCTCGAGCATCTGTTCTGGATGCCTCCTGGGCACCTCCCTCGGGAGGTGTTTGGGCATGTCCCAGTGGGAGGAGGCCCCGGGGAAGACCCAGGACACGCTGGAGGGACTATGTCTCTGGACTGGCCTGGGAACGCCTCGGGGTCCCCCCGGAGGAGCTGGAGGACGTTTCTGGGGTGAAGGAAGTCTGGGAGTCCCTGCTTAGACTGCTGCCTCCGCAACCCAGCCCCGAATAAACCGAAGAAAATGGATGGATGGATGGATATTAAATACATCTGCCCAGAAGTTCGACAGGCATGGACATGGCCATAACATATGAACATATGTGAGCAGGTGAGTTTTCAGTCCTGTATTGAGTCTAAGTTCCAAATGGATTGTGGGAGTAAGTTCCAGAGGGCACCAGTGGTGGCAGCAAAGGCTCAGTTTGAAGTTCGATGCCTGGTCCTGATGAGTAAAGTGAGAAGTAGGGTTGTTCCGATACTGACACTAGTATCAGCAAAAGGTCCAGTACTGCATTTTTTTTAGGTATCGGTATCAGTGAGTACTCAGACCAAATCACTGATCCGATACCACTCTGTATTTTCCTGAATGAGGAGCCATAGATGCACACAGCTGCTTTTGACATGTGCGTTTAATGCTTCCACTAACACTCAGAGCAGGTTAAACACAGACTGTGGCGGCTCTGTAGACACTTAAAACACGCTAATAATGATAGAAAAGAGATTTATGCTACCTCTTTGATACCTTTATTTAGCCTTTGGTGTGGACGTTGAACTTGGTCAAATTATCCATGTGCTCCGAGGATCACAGGCATCAGTGTTGTTTATATCCAGGCTGTTGTAGAAAGTGGCCAAGTAGAGAGGTAAAAGTACTTAAATCATTAAAAATATGACTAATACTTAGCCCTTAAAATCACATTCTTGTACATTTTCTTTAGAGATAGTCTTTTGGTAATTTTAATTTATCACAAAACTGAATAATGGTATTGGTATCGGCGAGTACGCTAAGACCAAGTATCGTATCGCATGTGGGTAAGGGCGTGGGTGAGGACATGGGCGGCAGAGTTCTGGATGTATTGCAGTTTTTGGAGGTGGGTGGACAGAAGACTAAGGCTGGGTATCATTAAGAAGTTGCCAATACGATACATAACTCGATACATGGGCCATGATACTGTACATACCTCGATACATAGGCCACGATACGATACATAGACCATGATACTGTACATACCTCGATACATAGGCCACGATACGATACATACCTTGTTATTATTATATTTGTTTTAAATTAAATTATCATTACTATTTTACATTTTTATTTTTACTATAACCCTTAGAAGTTGCCGATATGATACATACCTCGATACCTAAGCCACAATACGATACATATCTCAATACATAGGCCATGATACTTTACATACCTCGATACATAGGCCATTATACGATACATATCTCAATACAGTGTACTTTCGGTTCAACACAATATATTTCGAATCGATTCGATACAGTTCAATAAAAAGAAAAATAAATAAAGGCTAAATCAAGGCTGTGGTACTAAAAGTCTTTGTTAAGCCACTTCATTGTGCAAAGTTAATATCGAAACACGCCCATTTTAATCCTCAGAAAAGTGAAAATGTTAAATGTGTTGCATAAACGAGTTTCCTTCCTCTGAATAAGCAACAAAACTGCAGCTGTAACAAAATAATTTAGGAAAACAAACCAAAAAATATATATATATATATATATATATATATATATATATATATATATATATATATATATATATATATATATATGATATATCAATTCAGCAATTCCCAATTGATATTCATCACATTAAACCATACGATATATCAATATTTCAATATTTTTGCAGAGGAGCCGCACAGAAGGCTGCTGCAGTAGCCGAGTGTGGAGGTGATGAAGGCGTGAATAAAGATTTCTGCGATGAGCTAAGAGAGGGTGGGGCAGAATTGGAAAAAGATATTTTGATGATGCGGCTGATGCGGGCTCTGAACGAGAGCGCAGGGTCCATGACGATGCCGAGGGGGGAGGGGGTAACGGTGTGGGATCGGTGGGAGGGGGGATTACCGCCGAGACGCCACGAGGTACAGACGGTCGATAGCGGAGGATTGGACATCAGAAGGGGGCAGGCGGTCTCTGGTGGTGGATGCGGTGTTGATAAAAGCTCTTCAGTTCACTGAGAAAGCGTCGATGGGAGTTTCAGCGGAGGTTCTTCAAGCGCTGATCTCAGAGTTGGGAGATGGAGGCCTGAACGATTGAAGATCTGTAGAGGCACAGTCTGTTCTCAAACAACTCTACACATGAGATTACAAACCTTATCATGCTGTCAATAATGCACTGTTTTTAGGCTCTGTACCAGATTTTATTTATTTTTCTATGTAAAAATTAGTAAAATATAATCTCAGATACCCCACATTTTTCAGGTATCGGCGAGTACTCAGACCAAATGAGGCTGGCGGCAGAGTTATGGATGTATGTCTGTTGCAGTAGTCAGTCTGGAGGTGATGAGGTCTAGAGTTCAAGATGTATTCTATCTGCTGAAGTCAAAATAAGTCTGATGCACACTGTCTGCATCTTATGTAGTGGATTAGGATGCTCTGACTGCAGAAGGTAAGTGAGGAATAACTTTGGACCACTGCAAACCGTCTAAAATAGACTAATTCTGTTTTTCACATTTCAAACAACACAAAAAACCTAAGCGCACTTTTATGGTATTTTATTTGTTGTAATTATTGTTTTATCTCCTTTATTTAAGCACTGAAAAAAAAAATAACAGCTGTATCCCACACTTCCCCACATGAAATTACTAGGAATGTAACGATATCCAAATCTCTCGGTATGATATTTTGGAGAGGCAAATGTAATTGTAGAAAAGACACATTTCTGCTTTGAAAATACCTTGACAAGATTTTGGTGTGAATTATTTCCATCGTAATCCCAAAAATGAAAGTAAAATCATATGTATTTGTGTTGTTTGCACTGAAATGAATCATGGGATATGTAGTTCTCTATGTTTACAAGCTTATAATTCGATAAATTGTGACAACCCACGATATTATTATGAGGCTTATGATGATACGATATCGCAATATTTTGGTTATTGTTACATGCCTGTAAATTACTTTATGGACATCATTACTAATTACATCGTTATATATTTTATGACCAAAACGCTAATGTTGTAGTACCGGTCTTGTCTCGAGACCGGCCTCAAAACCGTATTTTGCGGTCTTGGTCAGTTTTGAAGGCGATTGGACTCGGTCTTGTCTCAGTTTTGAAGGTGATTGGACTCAGTTTTGAAGGCGATTGGATTCGGTCTTGTCTCGGTCTCAAGATCTGACACTCAATGAGCAATAAAATGGAGATAGATTTATTTAAAAAAAAACAAAAAAAACAAAAAAAAAACATTGATATATATGTGCCAAAATAACTGTAAAATACAAATAAATGTTGAAAATGATAAAGATAGTCTCAATTTGGTCTCGATGGGCCATGGTCTCCGTCTTGTCTCGGTCTCAACTTTTAAAAGTCTTAGTCTTGTCTTGGTCTCGACCTTCAGAGTTCTTGGTCTTGTCTTGGTCTTGGGACCCTGTGGTCTCGGACTGGTCTTGGTCTTGATTAGTGCAGTCTTGACTACAACACTCCAAAAAGCTCTCGTTAAATGTGGACTGTGTAATTGTTCTGGTTGTGATCATGGATGAGATCTTGTGGCGTTGCCTTAGATACATGGATCTGTTGCTGTCTTATGCCACCTGACCTTGATGTTTTACAGTATTGACATTGTGTCAACGTGTTTTATTATCAATGTACATCTAAGGTTTGTCGAGATATGTGAAATATGTTCACACAAATTACTAACATTTAGATAAATATATGTAAAAATGTGTTATCTTGGCTGGAATGTAAATTTGAAGAGTCACTTTATAATTCTAAAGGAGCTAGGCTGAACTGTCTTGTTAAAAAATAATTGTACTGTTTGTTCGTAAAACAACCATCTTTTTATGCAAGGTTACCAAAAATTGTTTATGCATTATTCTCTGTACCTTCTAGTGTGCAAAACCATCCAAACCCCAGCACCACCGGAAGAGTGTAAAGGCCCTTAGAAGAGTCTGACACACACATGCTCTGCTCTCCTTAACTACAGCAGCCCTTGTGTTTACATCCGGAGCGGGGAGCTGGCGGTGCGTGGCCTCGGAGGGATCGATCCGTTTCATCATGTTCTGGGAAAACATTGATTTCTTTCCTCATGCCCGGCTCTTTGGACAATGTGTCTTTGTGAGCAATTAGAGCGGAGGAAAGAAGGAGTGTGAACACAGCGGAGGAGTCCCAACAGAGCCTGAGCCGCTGTACAGGAGCTTAGCCACAACCTGTCATATCACAGGGACCAAGGTCGGCAAGGGGAGGACAACGTATGACCCACTGACTAAAGCTGATGGTGACTGTCATAGTGCCTGTTGTGAAGGAAATATATTGGACTATTTTGGATCTATGTCATAAGGCTGTTCCCCATCACAAATATATAAAGATGTGTTTTGTTTCTAGAGCCCGACCGATATATCGGCTAGGCCGATATTATCGGCCAATATGGGCACCTGGAGACATATCGGCTATCGGCCGATATGCTTGCTGATATGGGCCGATATTTCACGTGGGCATGTTATACCTCGTTACAAAGCTTAGCCTCTCTACATTATGTTCATTTAATCCAATTCACAGACAGATAAATGTCCTAATATGTGGCTCCACATCAGTATTTATCTGCGGTGTAATTTGTCTGTGTCTGTACTGTCTCTGAACACACCACCAGAGTGACGTCACTTCACTCGCGTGTGTTTGTTTACACCCGCAGCCGTGCGCAACACTGAGATTATATTCTTTTTCGGACAATCGTCTTGAGTCTGGATTAAAAGGACATTTATTAGTGTAGACTTGTGATGTGAGGAGGAGCCTGTGTGAGCGGTGAGTGTTGGAAATACATCGACTTCGAAGCTAGTTTAGGTTTTGTTATGGGTTAGCTGCTGTAGCTCCCACACATAAACAGGCTGTTTTCTATTGGTCTATTGTAAAGTGACTGTATTGTCCGTGTATTTGTTACTGGGCCTGCATTGATATGTAAATGAGCTGTGAATAGACGTGTGAATGATCCACATTTATGCATATAATTAACTACCGCTTTGTGCAGCATTTACGGCTAAAGGCTAATAGCGATAGTTTACTAGCTGGGAGTTATGGGTCGGTCGCGATCGAAGCGGCTCTTTGAAGCGAACAACGGGAGCCTGCTTCTGTATTTTCTTTTTTTTCACTTTTTCTCTTCATGTCGCATGTAGACCCGTAGTTTGACAGCAGCAGCGGCTGAAAACGAAACTTTCAGAAATCTGCGTGTGCATAGGATTAAAAAAAAGTGCATATTTGGCTGCAGTTCAGCATAAAACGAATAAACCAGGACTAATCTTGGGCTCGAGTGCAGGAGAGAGATAGAAACCGAGTCCCGACACTCAGTCCTGGTTCAGTTCTGGTTTAGTCCTGCTTGCAACAAAACAATCTCAAGAGTCGCTTGGGAGCCAAAAGAGCCAGCTGCTTTAGTGAGCCGAGCCAAAAGAGCCGGTTCTCCAAAAAAAAAAAAAAAAAAAAAAAAAATGGAATACCCATCACTAGCAGCTAGAATGTGATGCAAAAATGCCATTAGGCCAAACTACTGTATGTAAATATGATGTAAAGAGTCAGAATAACAATAAATGTTGCCTAAATAAACCCAATTTAGAATCCACTAGAGCCAAACCGAAGTTTTTTAATCAGTTCAAGATTTACAGTGAATTTTTACATCACTAAATATATCGGTGATTATATCGGCTATCGGCAGCTCCAACCTCCATTATATCGGTTTCATATCGGCCACAACAAAATCCATATCGGTCGGGCTCTATTTGTTTCATTCACATATTCACTTTTCAATTCTTGTTTATTCCAGACTCATGCTCCATTCCACAGTGAAAACACAAAACTTTAAACATTTATGTTTTTAAAAGACAGTCATACCAGTGTCTCCACATATTGGACTGAAACTCATATGTGTGTGTGACTTTATTATTTCATTGTCTGATTTGTTCAGTGTGCAAATATTTTATTTTATTTATTTATTTGTTTGAGCCGGGTACAACAAAATTCAAAAACAATAATACAAATAGTGATATGTATATGAACATATTTGGGACCTGGTTCTCAAAAGGAGGAGGAAGAAGTTTAAAAAACGTATAGAGTCCTACCCCAATTGTTTTACATAATCATGTGGTTCACTTTTTTTTTTTTTATTTTTTTTTTTTTTTTTTATATATATCATTTTTGGAGTGCCAATCTGTCATTATGCAGAAATATACCCACATATATAAAAACATATCCACACATGCATCCATACATACATCCATACATGTATATGTATACATGTACACACATATGTACATACACACATACATACATATACGCATCATAGATACCAGTACATATACTCTGTATAAATGTTTATACACATATGCATAACACACATATACATACATGCAGAAACATATTTTCGTATAGTCGTACTATAATAATAGTTAATGTAGGCACAAAGTTTATCGTTTATGATCATACAAAATAAACAGTAATGACAATGAAAATGTTAAGGATTTTTTTGTTTTTGTTTTCATTTATGGTCGTACAAACTAATAATAGTAATGAAGAAGGAGCAAAAGTTTATCGTTTATGATGGTACAAAAACTAAAAATAAAAAATAAAACTGAATATTAGTATAAGTATAGTATATGTATAAGTTCTTAGTAGAACTGCAAAGTGTTCACTCGAGTAGGAACAAACATCTGAGTCGCACTCGTCCATCAAGGCTTCATCTAAAAAACACCCACAAAACATCACTGTAGGCACCTGCACCTTAAACTAGCTTAATACCGTATTTTCCGGGCTATTAGATGTTCTCTTAAGACTCCAACCGCATCAAAAAACGACCGCGTGCCCCACAATCCAGAGCGCCCCATACACGAATCCACTCTGGTGTCCCAGCTTGACTTCAGTAAACTACAAAGCAGCACCACCTGCAGAACACACAAACACACACGGAGCAGACAGCGACCGCACAGCCAAAAACACCCAGAGACACACTCATCACTCCACGCCGACGAGGAACGGAACCGAAAAAACGAGTGCAATGTGCCACTTCTAGACACAACTGAACAACTGAGTCACTGTGAACACGCCGACAATCCGTTGGTCCCAGACAGCACCCTCCCTACACGCCACAACTGAACAAAGCCCAGAGTCACCGTGAACGAACAAACAAACAAAACCACTCACCCATCACACTGTTGGGTTTCCTTTAAAGTCCAGTGTGGTTTATTTGTGAAAAAAGTTTGAAAATAGACCATTTAATGACAGGCGTCTTATAATCCAGAGCGCCTAATAGCCCGGAAAATACAGTATGTTTGAAGATGGGCTATTTTTCTTGTATGGCATATTAACTACTAACACACTGCTAACATATTTCCATGGAGAGTCTACAAGGAGCAAGCGCTGGACATTTAAAATGGCTTTTTAGTAGGAGTGGGACATTAATGTGTTCATTACGATTAATTCATTACAAATAAAATAATGCATTAAAAATATGAATGCATTTTATCGCAGTTTTGAATGCCAAAGAACACAGACGGAGTTTGTCAGTGCAACATGTTACGGCACACAACATGGTGCACTCATACTGACGGACACAGTTCTGAACAATGGCACATGAAAGCGCTCTGGGTCTGCTGGACGGTAAATTTATATTTGAAAAATGACCCAACGGAAGTATCATTAAAAACATTGTTTATTACAAACTGTGCAGAAAAGAGTTTGCATTTCACATAAACACCTCAACTCTACGATATCATTTAAATGCAAAACATGTGAGAGAATCACAGAAACACGACGCTCAGAAGGAAACAACTTCAAGTAAAACAGCACTGTAACTTTAGTCTACTGTTTTGAAATGAAATGCCATTTATTTTTTCAACACATTTTGTCCAGACATTAAAAGAGCTCGAGTTTAAAAGTGTGTGTTATTTGATGAAGTCATCCACTAAAATCTAATTACATAAAATAAATGTTGCTTTGGGGGCAAATATTATGCGATTAATTCAGATTAATTAATTGTAATTAATTAGATTTTTTTTTTTTTCATTAAGTTTCACCCCTACTTTTTTCACCAAATGTTATAGATAATACTCCCTACAACTGTGCAACAATCACCCTTATGTAACAGATAATACTCCCTACAACTGTGCAACAATCACCCTTATGTAACAGATAATACTCCCTACAACTGTACAACAACTCATCCTTATGTAATAGATAATACTCCCTACAACTGTACAACAACTCACTCTTATGGAACAGATAATACTCCCTACAACTGTACAACAACTCGCCCTTATGGAACAGATAATACTCCCTACAACTGTACAACAACTCGCCCTTATGGAACAGATAATACTCCCTACAACTGTACAACAACTCATCCTTATGTAACAGATAATACTCCCTACAGCTGTACAACAACTCACCCTTATGTAACAGATAATACTCCCTACAGCTGTACAACAACTCACCCTAATGGAACAGATAATACTCCCTACAACTGTACAACAACTCGCCCTTATGGAACAGATAATACTCCCTACAACTGTACAACAACTCATCCTTATGTAACAGATAATACTCCCTACAGCTGTACAACAACTCACCCTTATGTAACAGATAATACTCCCTACAGCTGTACAACAACTCACCCTAATGGAACAGATAATACTCCCTACAACTGTACAACAACTCACCCTTATGTAACAGATAATACTCCCTACAACTGTACAACAACTCGCCCTTATGGAACAGATAATACTCCCTACAACTCTACAACTCGCCCTTATGGAACAGATAATACTCTCTATTTTCTTCTTTATGACCTTATGAGCTCCACCTCTACTTTTTACTTCATATGTGGCAGAAGAGCTTCAGAGGACATACTTTGAATGAACCATTTCCTCTTCAAGCTGCTGTGATCCTGCATGTTTGCTTTTATTGTTTGAACATACTGTATTCACCGAAACCAACATATCATCCTAACATATTCACATATTCAAACCATGTTTATTATCACATTACAGTCTGTGTGCATTTTGCTAATGAAACTACTGCACATCACATCAGGTTTGTAGAGTATTGTTTTGGATCCTGTTTTTGTATATTTATGGAGACTTGTTGTGTGGGAGCATGGGTGATGGGCGTTGGACAGAGATCACAAGATTACTCAGACATGCGTGGATGACATCTAAAACCTCTTGAGGCATGTTTTTGATGAGAGAACGTTATAACATGATGCCTCTGAAAAGTCAATTTTGCATAATACTCCCTGTTACTGTGAGTTGCCTGATTTGTGTAACTGCTGCTGCTAAAAAAGACCCCACAGGCCTTGAACTTTGATGATTTAATTTTATGACTATAAGCTTGACACTTGATCGTTTCAAATATGTCTATGAACTGACAAACTAATCCAAGAATCTCATGGATATTAGAAGGTGTTTTGACAGATCTGAACGACAGAATTAGCAGTTTTCACAAGAATAAACCAGGATATTTTGTTGTTTATAGAGGAAACACTTTTCACAGTCTCGCTGTTTCATGGATTTTGAGTGCAATGTTGCATGTTTTTTTTTTTTTTTCTTTTTACAGCGTATGAACATGCATTGTGTTCCTCCTCCTGCGTCCTGATTGGATAAGGGACTGTAGACCATTGTCAATCAATCTCCTCAGTGTCGTGTCTCCTGTACAGTACAGAATGTGTTCAGCCAAATTTACATAAATGTTGCACTATCATTCTGAAGTGTATGTTAGTAAGTTTCTCCCCGACAAAACCCACAATGTCAGTGAAATGTTCTGCACCGTCAAAGGCTCCTGCGGTCGCACCCAAAAGTGTGGAGCTCTGTGCTGGTCCTTTCTCCTGCGCTCACCTCCGAGCCAGTCCCGACAGTGAGTCCTGGTTCAGTTCTGGTTTAGTCCTGGTTTAATCCTTGTTTACTCCTGTAAACAGTCCTGTTCAGTCCTGATTAAGTCCTCCTGGTTCAGTCCTAGGTTAGTCCTGGGTTAGTCTTGGTTCAGTCCGTGGTGTATGCAGCACAAAAGTTTGATATAATCTTGGGTTAACGGGCGGGTGCGGAGCTGTACTGCGTGGGTGCGAGTCTCCAAAAATGGACCTGTGAAATGGATTCTAATAAGAATAAGAATAAGAAAGGGTCCGGTCAAGTGTTAACGGAGGGAAACAGGGGCAGATTTTTGACATTCAAATGTCTCTTATTCAGAAACTAGAGGGACTATTGAAATAAGTAAAGTATCAGAATGTAGGAAAGAGTTACACTCCAACAGGGTCAAGTTAAACCTGTGATATTCTTTCAAGTTGTTGACAAAAAATGTAAAAACTCATGTCGGTAACAGAGGGAATGAAATATGCAGCACTTTTTTGGGCAATAAATCCAAACAGTGATAACTCTTGGTTCTCACTTCCATATCCTTAACAAACTGGTTTGAATATTTGCTTCATATAGTTTTCTACCATATGGTACAAGATTAGGTTGAAAAACCTCTTACTTTTTGACTCATGAGATTTTTTATTAAGAAAGGTCATGGTAACGGAGGGAAAAGTAACGGAGGGAAAATTGTACAAACAAGTAGAAGGTGCAGGATTTTCTATAAGTTGTCGCTTTTTTCTTCTGAATACTTTAATATTACTTCAAAATGAAAGGAAACTATTTCTATAAAATATGTCAGTCCTTCCAAGCAAATTTTTATCATTTTAAATACATTAAAAGAAAAAAAAAAAAAAAACATGTACCTTCATCAACAGTTCAAAGATGGAATAACACAAGATATGATGAAATACATCCATTTATTGACATGATTTGCAGGTCTTTGAAATTTGGGAAATAATTTTTGTTCCATGTTTCATACATGGTCTGTTTAAAACATATGGAACTTTAGAACCAAAAATGGTACAGAAAAAAGGTCAACAGTTTCATAAACTAGAGTCCATATGTATCTGTTCAATACATTTTTATATCAGATGAATTAACTTGAATTTTTGGCCTTGTTGTTTACTTCTTCTTGACCGGGCCCGAATACATTTCAGGACTTTTTTTTGAAACATGAGGAGTGTGGGTGAGTCTCTGATGTGTTTGGGCAGTGAGTTCCAGAGGGTGGGGGCAGCAGCAGAGACGGCCCCGTCCCCCCCAAGGTCTTATGTTTCGTCCTGTTGTGGAGGGACTTGTACATGACGTTGAGGAGTTTGAACTGGACTCTGCGCTGTAGGGCTTCATTATGGAATAAATTAATCTTCGGTTTGTTACATAAAGAAGGAGGAAAACAACATAAAGACGACAGCAGCAATAAGTTTTAAGAAGGATGTAAAAAGTATTAATGTCATGTCTGAGAAAAGTGTATAACGTGTGTGGTGAGGGGTTTTACAGACTTAAAACAACTATAATAATTGTAAAATATAAAGTTGACTACTTCGCGGGTCATTTTTTAGAACGTAACCTCTGCGATAAACGAGGGACCACTGTACTTCAAAAATTACTGCCTTTGCGAATTTCCATTTAACTTGTGATTTTGACATGATTCTTATTAATCACGCAGCACTAATTCAAAACATAAGAGGGGCAGGGATAGTTATCGTCTTAAAAGATCTAAAGATGAACTATAAACAAAACCAAAAAAAATAAAATAAAATGGGACAAATGGAAAAAGCTTGTTTCTGGGCATCATTTGTTTTCCGCTTTGAGCAAAACATGTTCATTAAAGAAAGTGGTGTGTCTGTTTTTGTACGACGCTGGAGCTTTTATCCAATCAGGGCACAGAGTGGAGGCTATTCCATTGATTCTTCCACGGGCACCATGTTTGTTGTGTGTAAGATCAAAGCGGAAGACGAGGCACGACGAGGAACACCACAATTTAAAAAAAAAAAGGGACACAAGGACAGAGGAGCTCATTCTCCAACAGGCTCCTACAGCTCCACTCAAACAGTGACATATACAGGACTATATTGACACTATAATACTCCCTACAACTGTATGTAACAGATAATACTCCCTACAACTGTACAACTCGCCCTCATGTAAGAGATAATACTCCCTAAAACTGTACGACGACTCGCCCTTATGTAACATATAATACTCCCTACAACTGTACAACATCTCACCCTTATGTAACAGATAATACTCCCTACAAATGTACAACTCATCCTTATGTAACAGATAATACTCCCTACATCTGTACAACAATGCACCCTTATGTAATAGATAATACTCCCTACAATTGTACAACAACTCATCCTTATGTAACAGATAATACTCCCTACAACTGTACAACTCATCCTTATGTAACAGATAATACTCCCTACAACTGTACAACAACTCGCTCTTATGTAACAGATAATAATCCCTACAACTACGAACACTCCGCCAGAACGGCCTCTCCCAGAAGCTCCTAACCAACTTTTACCGGTGCACCATCGAAAGCGTTCTAACGTACTGCTGTACATCATGGTACGGAGCCTGAACAGCTGCTGAAAAGAAGGACCTGCAGCGAGTGGTGAGAACAGCTGAAAAGGTGGTGGGCTCCTCACTCCCGAACCTGGACACCATCTACTCTTCACGTCTCCACACACGGGCCTCCAACATTTTGCAGGACCCCACACACCCCGGGAACTGCCTCTTCCACACTCTCCCCTCAGGAAGACTTCAAACTCCCCTCACACGCACAAACAGGCTGCGCAACAGCTTCTACCCACGAGCAGTGGACGTGCTCCAAGGGCACAGGCACAGATAAAAGACCTGAAGGGACTCGGTGCAATAATCTATTTATTTTATTTAATAAATGTTTTTTATTGGTATGGATGTGAGGATGTGTGTATATTTGTAAATTTTTACTGCTACAGATCTGCTCTGCTGAAGTTTCGTTGTATTTCATACAATGACAATAAATAAATCTATCTATCTATCTAACTGTGAAACTACTCACCCTTATGAAACAGATAATTCTCCATTTTTTTCCTTATAATTTTTTTTGTTTGTTTGTTTTTTTTCTGTTTTGACTTGTACATTTATATTTATAAAATTATTTCACTTATTTGGAATCTATTATTACCCCTTATAATTTTTCTCAATATATTGTTGTTATATTATATTGTGATGTGGGAGTTACTGTGTCCAAATCATGTTCCTTGTGGATCAATAAAGTTTGTCTAAGTCTAAACTGGCACACACCAGTTGGAGTGAGGGCTATTAAGAGATTTGTGAAAATTAAGATGAAGAAATAATGTTCTTGGCCCATTTCTGGCTCATTTCTTCATTCACTGTGAGTCAGTATTTAGACTTCTGTCAGTGCATTGTGTTCTGGCAATGTCCACGCATGCTTTTCTCTGTTTTCACTAAACAAACAAGAATATATTCCCCTTTTTACTGTTAACTACGGAAGCCCTGAGCGGCAAGCAGCGGGAAAAAGACATTTGGACTGTTTATTTTTTTTGTTTTTTTTTTTTTATGTGACTGGTATGGCCTATTTTCTAACTGTTGGTGTGGCTTTTTTTTTTTTTTTTAATTCAATCCAATGTTCCTTCTTTCAAAAGTGTAGTTGTCCTAAGTATGTAATGTTTTTTTTTTTTTTTTTTTTTTTTTTGTAGATAGAAAATTAGGACAACTGGGACACACCCTGGACCCGTCAGTGTTTTTTTTTGGATAAATCTACATTGACGTGGACACTGCTTTCAAAACTGGAACTGTCTGAGGCAAACAGAGACGTGGTCACTCAGGCAAGACCCTTAGTCCGCCTATTTTGAATGAGCAACATCCAGTGATTACTTAATATTCTGTATATTTATATCATGTTTTTTACTTCTACTTCAGTAATATTATTTTACAGCTGCAGTGCTCCTACTTGTCTGAATCATTTGCTTTCTACTTAAGACAAGGTAATCAGTAATTATGTAAATATACGTAATATTTAAAGAGTTCTTAATAGATTATTTTCTGATCTTTACTGTAATGTTGTGATGGAGATGTGACGAAAACTCAGGGACAGCGGTAAAGTGAAACAATGATATGAATGTGCCTGTGCATATATCAGCACAATCTGTGTATCATTCATTAATCCATTTTTCAAAATAAAACCAACAATATGAAGAAAAAAACAAACAAACAAACAAAAAAAATGTCTTCATTATTTGTTTCAGTTTTGCATTTGGCATTTAAATGAATAATGGAAAAAAAAAAAAAAAACAGATTACGGCTGTTTCCCATTTCATCCAATTTTGACCCTAACGGACTGAACCAGGACTGAATCAGGTCTAAACTAGGACTGAGTGTCGGGCCCAGAGGTGCGCCCTGTAGACCGTCAGGTGACTGCAAGAGAAAGGACCAGTGCAGAACACCTCACCTCATGGAGCTCAGCACAGCTGTCGCCTGATCGCGCTTTGTGGACACCCTGCTCCACGGGCTCAGGGTTCTCTCTCTCAAGTCCAAGATTAATCCTGGTTTAGACCTGGTTAAGATCTGGTTTAGTCCTGGTGTAGTCCTAGTGTAGCCCTGGTTTTAGTCCTGGTGTAGTCCTGGTGTAGACCTGGTTTAATCCTGGTGTAGTCCTGGTGTAGTCTTAGTGTAGTCTTCGTTTAGACCTGGTTTAATCCTTCTGTAGTCCTAGTTTAGACCTGGTTTAATCCTGATGTAGCCCTGGTTTAGTCCTGGTTTAGATCTGATTTAGTCTTGGTTCAGTCCTGGTTTAGTCCTGGTTTAGACTTGTTTTAGTCCTGATTCACTCCTGGTTCATTTTGTATGCATGGATGTCCAGCATGACAGTTTAAGTCACTCAAATGAAACTCAAATCATTATCCTTTTTTAAATTTTTTGTTTTTGTTTTATTTTGACAAAAGAATGAATGAATGATACTCAGATTCAGCTCCATGGTATATAAATCCCTACGCAGGCTGAAGGGATTACTCCATCACAGTTTGCGATGAGGAAACAATCTAGATCAGAGGTGTCAAACTCATTTTGGTCCAGGGGCCATATCAAACCTACTTTGATCCCAAAGGGGCCGGATCAGAAAACTCATGACATATATACTCCAAAAATAACAATAAGTTCAAATATTTGTGCAGAGAAACACAAATCTGTTACAGAAATCTTTTTAAATTGATGAACTCTTTCTTTTACAATATATTATAATATTATGAACATGAAACTTTAAGAAAAATGCAATTTCAACACAATGTTTTAACATGAACTTGTATGTAAATAGGAATAAGTCCAAATCCTTATTAAGCCAAAGATATTCAATTTTGTCTTCTTATATACTTTAACTTCTTGGGTTCTTTTTAAAGACAATACAGTAAAGTGTATTTAGCTTGTTGACATGTTTCAGCTGCTGCATCTTCAGAACTGTCCCCAGTGTTGGTGGTGACGTGTCGTATATCAGCTGTTGTTACTTCCTGTAGGCGTGGTCAGTCTGATGGACCTGGCAGGTCGCTCAGACTGACCACGCCTCCCGTCGCCCGGTGTTCTCTGGAGGAGGGTGTCCCAGGTGTGTGAAAGGAGGAACTCGCCGTCATCACGGTTAATGCCTGTCCGTGCCTCGTTTCCTGATTTCAATGTCCTCCTTGAATCCAGCGTTTGAACTTGTTGTTTTCTGATCCAATGACCTGAGCCCCGTCCCGATCCAGAATGTGGTTGTTCCTTTTACAGTGTCTGACATGGCGGATTTTAGGTTCTCCTGTTCTGCTTTATCTTTTTTGAGTCTGCAAAAAAGAAACATCGTGGAGACTCACAAAAAGATAAAGCAGAACAGGAAAACCTCAAATCTGCCATATCAGACCGATATTAACAGTATTAACCATGATGATGGCGCGTTCCTCCTTTCACACACCTGGGACACCCTCCTCCAGAGAAACATCGGGCGATGGGAGGCGTGGTCAGTCTGAGCGACCTGCCAGGTCCATCACACTGACCACGCCTACAGGAAGTAACAACAGCTGATATACGACACGTCACCACCAACACTGGGGACAGTTCTGAAGATGCAGCAGCCGAAACATGTCAACAAGGTAAATACACTTTACTGTATTGTCTTTAAAAAAGAACCTAAGAAGTTAAAGTATATAAGAAGACAAAATGAACATCTTTGGCTTAATAAGGATTTAGACTTATTCCTATTTCCATACAAGCTCATGTTAAAACATTGTGTTGAAATTGCATTTTTCTTAAAGTTTCAGGTTGTTCATAAGAAGTTAAAGTCCAAATCCTGTACTCGGCTCCACTTTTCTCATGTTGGACATTTTGTTGATGAGGGTGTCACGGTCAACAGTCAAAACGATCGTCCTTTAAGAGCGTTTGGAAAGAGACAAGTCTTCATTTGTGCTGCTCTGGTGGGAGGGGCCACGTACAGAGACGCTGGAGACGCTGCTGTGATAAACACCACCGAAAATGAACAATATTTTAATAGAAAATATTAATTAAAATTATAATTTTAGCAGAAAATCAGCTGAGGGCCAGATTAAAGGTCTTGGCGGGCCGCATCCAGCCCCCGGGCCGTATGTTTGACACCCCTGGTCATACTGTAGTCAGAAAATGGCGTAATATGAGCCCTTTTATCTGAGTGTGTTATACGCTGTACATTCTCACGAATAACGAATAAAATGAAATGTCCTTACAGCAGTGGAAGAGAAAACATGATCACTTATGAAAGAAACACAAACAAAACACAAATTAGTGTAGAGCTAATAAAAGGCTGATCTTTAACTTCTCCAATAACAGATCAAATGAGGCGATGAGGAAGTAACATTTCATTTTGAGAAACAAAAGAAGAAGGAGAAACCGCCCCGGTCCCTTCAGAGAGCCCCGCACTTCTCTGCTTCATTGCGCTGTTGGCAGGCTGCAAATGTAAGCACAGATCTTCAACACTGTTTTCATCCCACAGACGCACTAGTAAACACGACGTATCGCTTACAAGCCCCACATCTTCAGACATTCAGACAGGGAAAGGCTATTTTGCACGCGCACAAATCAGCACTAAATTAAGTTGGGAGACCTGCCAGCGTCTGTGGGGCTCTCTGAGGACAGCGCCGCACACAATCTGACAAGATGAAGAATATTGCACTGTACTCTGGAGTCTTACAGTCGGGTTAGCGGCGAGTTTTTCCCATGAAATATATATATGCTTAAGAGGCGCTATTTTGCAATATGGACTTTTTAGAGCGTTCTGCCGTGTTATAATGTCGTTCCCTCATTTAAACCATGACTGAAGAGGTTTTAGATGTCATCCATGCATGTTTGCGTAATCTAGAGATCTCTCCTAAGCCCTATTCAACCCTGGTTTCGGTCAGGAGGCTCAACCCGCAAGCCTACGTCACCTATGCTCCAGTACGGACATTTTTACATAAAAATACAAGAGCAGGATACAAAAAAAAAAAGTGAGATGTTGATGGTGTTGTGATAGCGCTCTGAAGTTGGAGTGACTTAGAGCAGAGAGCATAGGCAGGGTAACAAACTTATATGTCCTCTGCAGGGTGGCTGGGTGCTCCGTTGAGAGGAGCAGGTGAGGTGGCTCAGGCATGTGTTCTGAATGGCTCCTGGACACCTCCCTCGGGAGGTGTTCCATTCATGTCCCACTGGAAAGACGCTCCAAGGAAGACCCAGAAGACACTGGAGGGACTATGTCTCTGGGCTGGCCTGAGAACACCTTGGGGTCCCCAGAGGAGCTGGAGGACGTGTCTGGGGTGAAGGAAGTCTGGGAGTTCCTGCTTAGACTGCTGCCCCCGTGACCCAGCCCTGGATAAGCAGAAGAAAATGGATGGATGGACCAAAGTTCCTGTTTAACCCCAAAATCAAAAGTTATATTAACATTTTGAGAGTAAACGGATACCACTTTGTAGGGTTATTCGGATTTAGCTAAACAACACACGACCTGCGTTCATAATATTTATAGGAACCCATGACGCGTCATCGACAGAGGGTGTGGATTTACTACCAAATAAAAACAAGGTCATATGAAAATGATGTCACAGAGAGGAAAATAACAATCATGGATCGCATCATCAACTCCAGGGAGCATTTGTACTTATACAAGTCATTGTTTGTGTGCCCCAAGCTCTGCAACAACATAAGGCGAAACACGGATACCCCAACTCCAACACATATTTCACTTTCAAATAGTTCAAATAACCCGTTTGACTTAAAATGAAATAATAGCAAAGTATATCGAAGTGCTTCGGATCTCCGTTTTCATCCAGTTAAAACAACACTTTTTGTGTTAAAAACAACTCTGACATTTGAAACCTCCTGCTTTTGCTGTGCATTATGGGGCCCAGACAAACTGCAAAAGGAAGCATGTGAATGGAATGATAGTTTTCTTATAATATCCAATGAGGAGTAAAAATGCAGTTACATATACACTGTACCAACTGTTTCTGGCATCTTGTGTGCGATGTCACTTCTCTGTCCATATTTTTCCGCCTGACTCAGCTGCTGACCAGACTGTCTCACACCCTGACACCAACAAAACTGTCCGAGAGCCCTGTTACCAGACGTCAACGTAAAACACGGCACGACTCAACAGGGGGCATGCAACTGCTGCTGCTCCTGCTCCTGCTGTTGCTCCTGCACGTACCCCAGACATCACGGCGCAAATGAATGACAACGCGGAGCACTTTCCAATAATTCCCTGTGCTGAATTAGCTTTGCATCGATCTGCGTTTAGTGCAGGATGTAGCCCGAGCTAATTTCTCCCACAGTATTAACCATGGAGTGTGAAATTGGAACAGACAGAAGGAAAGCGACAGCGCGGCGATAGCGCCGGCACGCAGCGTTCTGAGGAGGGCGCCGGGCGTTACTGTAGCTAAGGCTGGGTTGGAGTTTGCTTTTGTGGTGGCGTATCTCCAAAGAGAGCTAATAAGAAGTGGAAGTCAGTCAGCGGCGCCGTGGTTTTCCTTCAGTGTTTATCCACCTAAATATTACGGGCTATCGCTGTCCGCAGATAAGAAGTAAAACCTTTTCAAATACAGACTTCACTGAGAATAGTTCTTAAGGCGACTTCACAGATTCAAAGTCGTTGTCACTCAGTGGTTAGTCCCTCAGTCTTTCAGGTAAATTGGTTCACATAAAGTACTTTTTACTGCTAGTTTTAAATCCTCTACTGTCATAACTTTAATAATTGACCATTGTGATGTGAGACAGAGCTGATATTAACACTTCCACGCTGAAAATAGTGTATACGATACTTTGGAACATGTTTTATATAAACACACAGAACTTTCCAACCGTACAAAATAGAAACGTACTTTTTTTCGCCTTTAAAAGCTGAGAAAAGAGGCTTTCTGAGCATATTTTTTTCATCATCACACAGCGTGTAATGTAGGCAACACAAGTGTCCAAAAGGAACTTTTTTTCCGCCAAACTCAAGGAAAGTGACAGCGCAGCGATAGCACAGGCACACAGGCATTTTTACTTCTGATTTTTATTTCTGATCCATTTTGATTGGGCCAAACTTTGCCAAAGAGTGTAGTGAGTCAAAATGGTCGACTGCATTGAGTGTCTGTGGTTTTAACAATTAAAAAAGTCACGTTAAGTGCAGGAAGTTCTCAAATAAATGACAAATTACACATCTTGGTCTGCATAATTGTACATCAATTTCTATTTGTATTTGAAAGGTTTATTTCAAATGTACAAATCCAAATGTAATAAACACCAGCAGTCCCCAGCCTTTGTTTGCATCATGGACCAGTTTAATGTCAGACGGGGGAATGTGCATGGGAAAAGAAGAAGAAGACACAGAAAATTGACATCCATGACTGGCACCAGTAAAAAAAACAACTTACTTACAGACTTGACCTAAATTAAGCAATTGTATGTCCAAAAAAAAAAGTTATTTATAGATGTTTGGTGTGTGTTTTGTGTTAAAGAGTGTGAATTTTATTTAATGTTTTTTTTTTGTTTGTTTGTTTGTTTGTTTGTTTGCTTGTTTTTCATTAGTTTTTCTGGTCCTATAGTTTTTCTTACAGTTGTAACAACTACACAACTACAGTAGCAGATTGTGAAATAACAGGTTATACTGAAAAAAAAAAAAAGGGATGTATAACACTTCATTAGGGGGTAAAAGGGGAAGTTTTAATCGCAAAATTAAGAAAAAAGAATCTAGGTGAAGACAAATGTATTAAAATTGCCCTTAGGTCGGGAAGAATTAAGACTCTGAGATTGAATCAAGTTGTAGTTGTACTTAAAAACCTGAGAAAAATACTTTAATGAATGACTCACAGTACTGATCTCCAGTCTGTGCCCGTCCGCATGGTCTATGTTTGAATATGTGGTCCTCCATGAAAAACACCTCTGCTCTAAGACTGCATTTTACACACATTTTTTCATTTGCATTTGGGTCTTAATTGGAGTAACATAGTGTCTCTGTTTGCCACTACAAATGATAAAACTGCCACTAGAAAGAGTCACATTATAAACCAATTAAATGTTATTTGGTCACTGTATTACATATAGTGTGTTTTTGCCATTAAAAAGTGTAAACATTTCTTAGAATTATTTTACAAAGAGCTAAATTATCATGGTATTAAGAAGCACAAATACAGCTTTTGTTGAACATTCTGAATGTTGTGTTAACATCATGACACATCGCTTAGACTGCTGCCCCCGCGACCTGGCCCTGGATAAGCAGAATAAAATGGATGGATGGACCTAAGTTCCTGTTTAACCCCAAAATCAAGAGTTATTTTAACAATCTGAGAGTGAACGGATAACACTTTGTAGGGTTATACTGATTTAGCTAAACAACACACAGGGTGTTTTATTTTTACACTTTATTTTAGTTAATTTAAGATGAAACCAACTCAATCAGAGATACCAACCTGGTCCCCATGAGGCATTGTAGGGTCAGTTCATCACCACAGAAGCAGCTGATGAGGAGCCCAGCCCATACCCCGGTTATGTGTGTGCCAACTTGTGTGATGACTGGGTGAATATTTTAGGCCGCAGATGGTTCAGACATCGCCGAAATTGTCCGATCCTTATACTGATTTCGTTAAACAACACACGGGGTGTTTTATTTTTACACTTTATTTACACTTTATTTTAGTTAATTTAAGATAAAATTATGACCAAAACTGGTTCAAACTGGTCTACTCTCGTGGGAGTTTGAAGTGGTGGGTGGGAGGAGCCAACATTCTTGCTGTTGTGTTAACGTCATGACACATTTGGCTGATCAGAAGAACTGGAGGTGAGGTTGCTTCATCATGATCAAACTCTTCTGCTCTCATGTCCTTCACCTCAGATTTCCAGAACAACGTCCTGTCTAAATGTTGTAAATCTATTATAATTATATAATGGTGTTTCTTCATCATAAACAAAAACTATCAGTCAAAAGTTTGGACACACCTTATCTTTCACTGTATTTTTCCTTTGCGTTTTCCACTTTCTACATTTTCTATACAGATTTTATACTGAATTTCGTAAACCCTTGGCTTAGCTTTCCCACACTGAGCTTCTTGATGAAATCTCCTGAAACAGTTTTCACTTCACAGGTGTTTTGTCCTGAGGGCTGTTACACCCCTCACACTGCCCTGACACTGGGCCTGATGGCTCTACCTGTTGAGCTGCACTGAAACTTTTGTCTGAGCTTTTCTGTTATTATTGTATTTTACTGCCCCCCAGACAAATACAGTGATACTGATTGAAACAGCCCAAAGATAAAATCCACATACGAGGCTCCCTATAGTGTCTTGTACCTTATCCTGAGTGCACAGCTGCGAGGGGATGACAGAGAGGCCCCTGTGACTTTTCCTGCTGCTGTAACCAGACTGGAGCTTTGTGTTTTACATTCACACTCTATAGGACTCGATGGGGCCCCCTATAGAACAGCAGCATGATGTGCGCAAACACCCGAGGGCTGGTTCCTATTGCCAAGGCCACATTCTCTCTGCACGTTTTTTTTTTTTTTTTTTACTTCCAGGCAATGAAAATTGTGCATAGTTATTGATTTCTTGGTAACACTTTATAATAACTACACCTTACTTAGCCTTAATAAAGCATGAACAAAGACTTAATTAATAATGAACAAAGACTTGAATTAATAATGATTCACGCTTAGTAAATGCTTAATAAAGCATAATTCGTCTTCACTTTAGAAAAGCTCTCAAAAAGACAGGGTAAAACTTTATAATAACTACACCTTATTTAGCCTTAATAAAGCATGAGCAAAGTCTTAATTAATAATGATTCATGCTTAAAAACTACTTAATTACTACCTGAATTAGCACTTAACTTGCACTTAATTGGCCTGTGCTGTAAATAGTTACTCAATAGTTCTTAATTACTCATGAACTAACATTTACAAATGTATATTTAAGTACACATTTGATCATTTATTAATGATTAGTAAACAATGAGAGAATGATTTACTAATAATGCAATGTAATGATCATTCAGGCAGCTGTTATCTGTTAGTTAAGTCTTTCTGAGAGTTTTTCTAAAGTGAAGACTAATTATGTTTATTAATCATTTGTTAAGGTTGGTCAAATTCCAGAGAAACAATAATGCATTATTAGTAAATCATTCTCTCATGGCTTATTAATCATTAATAAATGCTTCAAATGTGTACTTAAATATACATTTACAAATGCACACACAAATGCTTAGTTTATGAGTAATTAAGTAAGAAATACTTATTAGTAACTATTTACAGCACAGGCGAATTAAGTGCAGGTTAAGTGCTAATTCAGGTAGTAATTAAGTAGTTACTAAGTGTTAATCATTATTAATTAAGTCTTTGTTCATGCTTTATTAAGGCTAAATAAGGTGTAGTTATTATAAAGCGTTACCCTTAACAGATAACAGCTGCCTGAATGATCATTGCATTGCATTATTAGTAAATCATTCTCTCATAGCTTACTAATCATTAATAAATACTCAAATGTTAGTCCATGAGTAATTAAGCAAGAAGTACTTATGAGTAACTATTTACAGCACAGGCGAATTAAGTGCAAGTTAAGTGCTAATTCAGGTAGTAAATTAAGTAGTTACTAAGCTTGAATCATTATTAATTAAGTCTTTGTTCATGCTTTATTAAGGCTAAATAAGGTGTAGTTATTATAAAGTGTTATAGATTTATTTTATAAGTACTTGTAAATATGAATGTGAAATGTATACAATTTATCAATTGCATGATTTTCTTCTGTTTAAATTCTTACCTAATAAAGAAAGTGATATTGATATATGCACTTCTTCTCTTGGTATTGCACTTTGTATTTTGTACATGTGATTCCCTGTCAAATAAAATTCAGCAAAACAGCTGCATCAGGGTTCAGGGGCTGATACATTAAAACATCATGCATCTCGTCAAATGAAATACTTCAGTGGAGTGGCTCATCATTGATTATGCTCGTGATATTTTCAAAAACAGGTGAAAAATGTAGGCGTACTTGAAAAGTTAACTACGAGCACATGGTAATGCACAAGCTTTTAAAATGCGGTTTTGCCAGCTTCATTTGCACATCAGATCTCATTATTAGTGATTTTGTATTGATTTTTTGCCAAGTTTCAGACTGATATAAACAGCATTTACTGCATTAACTGATTCATATTCACTCACACTTTTTAAAGACTTGCCCTACTTCACAGAAACTACGCTGAACTTTCCAATACGGTGTGTGACTCATTCATCTCAGTGTCAGGTTTGATGACAGTGCTGGTGTTGGAGAGTGGTGCCCAAAGCTAAGTCCCACGATCCTTTCTCCTAAAGCAGCTTGGAACCTTCCTCTGCTGTGAGCTCCTCTGAGGCAAAGCCAAGAGTCCTCCACATTATACGAGCGCTTTTGGAACAGGCCCAGCTGCGTCACACGAACAAATCCTCTGTGCTTAAAACACTGATCTGTAGTTTTA
This sequence comes from Boleophthalmus pectinirostris, assembly GCF_026225935.1. NCBI lineage: Eukaryota > Metazoa > Chordata > Actinopteri > Gobiiformes > Gobiidae > Boleophthalmus > Boleophthalmus pectinirostris. The sequence goes on from NW_026571047.1 coordinate 3,189,312, forward strand.
AAAAGACAAACATCTTTAAAAGTGCCAGGCCATTTGGTAACATGGAGGGCCCTTAAGCCTCAGAATTAGCTGGAATTAAAATGATTTGGAAGTGAGCCGAGGACAGAGAGGATCCACAGGTGCATCCTGGGTAGATTATCCGACCCAGAAGAGAGGAGCAGCGAAGGGCGAGTGGGAATTTACAGAAGTGGAGCACCATTCTCAGAGCACTGATGAGAAGGTTCAACTATCAAGGGCCCTGGCACATGAGTAACACCTGCTGTGTGCCAGTGGGCAAGGACCCCAGTCTTCTGCACATTTACACTGGCCTCTTATACCGACCATTAAGCGGAGAGTCGGGACTTCAACAGTGCCAACGGTGGACTTCACACTATCCAACAGATTATTGTTTGCCCCCATGTGGACAGATAATGTTCTGTATTTCAGTGAGAACCTGTAATGTTATTTGAATAATTAATGCTGATGAATAAATAATAAATAAATGAATAATAAAATGATTCTCCATGTATCTGAGCAAAATGTGTCTTGTCTTAGTACAGATAAATCGTATAAGCAGCTCTTGAGGCTGCATCTAATTAGAAAACATTTTATTATATACTTGAAATCAGGAAGTGTACATAAGCATGCTAGTTGTTGTTTGCTTTACCGTCATGGCAAAACTCCACACTGGTCTCGAAGGGTTGTAAAAGCTGCTTGTGGTGAATAATGATGATGGTCAGAATGCATAAGGTGAACGTGCACGGACAGTCAACTTTTTCAAATGAACTAATTCTGTTTTTCAGATTTTTAACAAGGACTCTGATACATAATCCTGCTCATTTGCAAACTAGGGAATAAAAGGCTGACTTAGGGCCATGTGGCCTAGTGGATAAGGCATCTTACCTTGGATAACAAGAGTGAGGGTGTGAATCCCTTCGTGATTACCAGCTCACGTTTGATTTTTGAATATTTATAGAAGAGAACAGAATATGAAAAGGCACTCATGGACTTTGAACCCAGGATCTCCTGTTTACTAGACAGGCGCTTTGACCAGCTAAGCCACAGCACCTACATTTTCTAAACTAACCATGAAAGAAAGGTAAAATTTGGGCACTTGGCGTATTGTGAATTACATTCAGACAAATGATCCTGCTCCTTCACAAGTTAGGAAATAAAAGACACCCATGCCTGTGTGGCCAAATGTGTAAGGCATCTGACTGCAGACCATGAGATTGAGTGTTTGAGGTCATACGTGGTTTTCAAATGTTTAAGTACGAGAACCAAACGTTGAAAGGCACTGCTGGGGTTTGAACCCAGGATCTCCTGTTCACGAGACAGGCACTTTGACCAGCTAAGCCTCAGCGCCTTCGGTTTCTGAGGTGACCATGAAAGGAAGATAAAATCTGGGCACTTGGCATTTCTAAAGAACAGTCAGATAAGGTATCCTGCTCTTCACAAGCTAGAAAATAGAATATAAGCATGACCACGTGGCCTAATGGATAAGGCGTCTGACTTCGGATCAGAAGATTGAGGGTTCGAATCCCTTCGTGGTTATTAGGTCATGACAAGTTTTAGAACGTTTACAGAAAAAAACTGAAAACTGTTCGGATTTGAACCCAGGATCTCCTGTTTACATTATTAGGCGCAGTGTAAACAAGCCCCAGTTATACAAATCATGCAGCACATTCAAAATCAGACAGTGACAGCACTTTGACCATGTGGCCTAATAGATAAAGAATCTGACTTCAGGTGTGAAGATTCAGGATTTGAACCACTTTGTGGTAATCAGATTATGCATGATTGTTTTTAATGCTGCTCCAGAGAACAGAATGTGAAAAGGCACTGCTGGGATTTGAACCCAGGATCTCCTGTTTTCTAGCCAGCTGCTTTGACCAGCTAAGCAACAACGCCTCAAACACTTTAGAAACTGTTTGTTTGTGAAATGTGCTATAGAAAGAAAGTAGATTGGACTGGATTGGAGTTACACAAATCATCAACCACATTCAAAATTATACAGTGATAGCACTTCCATGACCACGTGGACTAATCTGACTTCAGGTGTGATGATTCAGGATTTGATCAGGAGAGTGAGGGTTCAGATCCTTTCGTGGTTATCAGGGCATGATAGATTTTAGAATGTTTACAGAAGAAAACACACAAAAAATAGGCACTGCTGGGATTTGAACCCAGGATCTCCTGCTTACAAGACAGGTGCTTTGACCAGCTAAGCCACACACACATATTTTAAGCACCTGCACACAGACACAAACCCAGGATTAGGTAAAGCGTAAACAAGACCAAGTTACACAAATCACCCACCACATTCAAAATTATACAGTGAAAGCAATTTGATGACAATGTGGACTAATAGATATGGAGTCTGAATTCAGGTGTGAAGATTCAGGATTTGAAGCGCTTTGTGGTAATCAGAGTATGTTTGATTTTTCTAATGGTTACCCACAGAGAAGAGAATGTGTAAAAGGCACTGCTGGGAGTTGAACCCAGGATCTCCTGTTTACTAGACAGGCGCTTTGACCAGCTAAGCCACAGTGCCTACAGTTTCCTATCTGACCATGAAAAAATTTGGGCACTCGACACATTGCAACTAATATTCAGACGAAAGATCCTGCTCTTTTACAAGCTGGGAAATATTGGCTCTTCATGACCATGTGGCCTAATTGTTAAAGTGTCTGACTCTGGAGCAGTGGCTTGAGGGTTTGAATCTGTGCATGGTTGTCAGGGTGTGCTTGAACTCTGAAGAGAAGAAAGAACATGTGAAAAGGCAGTGCTGGGATTTGGATCCAATGTTTACAAGACAGGCACTTTGACCAACTAAGCCACAGCACCACCTATAGACTAAAATGCAGTATTAGGCACAGTGCAAATAAGCCCCAGTCATGCGAATCATGCAGCACAAAAATCAAAATCATACAACGATAGCAGATTCAGGATTTGAACCGCTTTGTGGTAATCAGAGTATGATTGATTGTTTTTTAGTATTGCCCCAGAGAACAGAATGTGAAAGGCACTGCTGGGATTTGACCCCAGGACCTCCTATTGGGCACTTGGCATAACAGAGTCAGACAAATTATACAACACATTCACATGCTGGGAAATTGAAGGCGACTGTGACCACGTGGTCTAATGAATAAGGCGTCTGACTTCGGATCAGAAGTTTGAGGGGTCGAATGTCCCCAGGGCATGATAGACTTTAGAACATTTACAGAAGAAAACAGAATGTGAAAAGGCACTGCTGGGATTTGAACCCAGGATCTCCTGTTTACAAGACAGGTGCTTTGACCAGCTAAGCCACAGCGCCTCTAAAGCATACATCAAGCACATGCATCGAATCACTTCATGGTTATTGTAGAAGAAGAGAGTATTTAGAATGTTTACAGGAGAAAACAGACGGTAAAAAGGCACTGAGATTTGAACCCAGAAGCGCCTGTCTGTTTACAAGACAGGCGCTTCGACCAGCTAAGCCACAGCACCTATATTGCTGGGTATAAACATGAAACAAAGCTAAAATTTGGGCATATTGGAATTAAAATCATAAAAATCTGATACAGAGCATTTAGGAGTGAATCTCTTGTAGAAACTCCTGCTCTATCTGTCTGAAAGTATTACATCTTTCATCTTTCTATGATGTAGAATATAATGCATCATATTGTAGTCCCCAGGGCATGATAGATTTTAGAATGTTTACAGAAGAAAACAGAGTGTGAAAAGGCACTGCTGGGATTTGAACCCAGGATCTCCTGTTTACAAGACAGGTGCTTTGACCAGCTAAGCCACAGCGCCTTGAAAACATACATTAAGCACATGCACACAGAGGAAATCAAAGTATTAGGTAAAGTGTAAACATGCCCCAGTTACACAAATCACTCACCACATTCAAAGTTAGACCATTATAGCACTTCGATGACCACATGGACTAATAGATATGGAATCTGACTTGAGGTGTGAAGAGCCAGGATTTGAAGCGCTTTGTGGTAATCAGAGTATGTTTGATTGTTTTAATGGTTGCCCACAAAGAACAGAATGTGAAAAACCACTGCTGGGATTTGAACCCAGGATTTCCTGGTTACTAAACAGGTGCTTTGACCAGCTAAGCCAGAGCGCCTACAGTTTTTGATGTGACCATGAAAGAAAACTAAAACTTGGGCACTTGACATATTGTAAATAATATTCAGACAAATTATCCTGCTCCTTCACAAGCTGGGAAATATGAGCCACTCATGATCATGTGGCGTAATGAAGAAGGTGTCAGACTGAGGGTTTGAATGCCTTCATGGTCGTCAGGGTATGCTTGAACTTTGAAGAGAACAGAGAACATGTCAAATGACTGTTGGGATTTGAACCCAGGATCTAATGTTAACATGACAGGCACTTTGACCAGCTAAGTCACAGTACCTCCCACAGATGGAAAAGCATTATTAGGCACAGTGTAAACAAGCCCCAGTTATACAAATCATGCAACACGTTCAAAATCAGACAATGATAGCACTTTGACTATGTGGTTTAATAGATAACAAATGTGACTTCAGGTGCTAAGTATCAGGATTTGAACCACTTTGAGATAATCAAAGTATGCTTGATTGTTTTTAATGTTGCCCCAAAGAACGGAATGTAAAAAGGTACTGCTGCTCATTTGCAAGCTTTGAAATATCAACTGTGACCACGTGGCCTAAAGGATAAGGCATCTGACTGCAGACCGTGAGACTGATTGTTTGATTTCCTTTGTGGTTTTGAAATGTGTAAGCAACCTAATGCAGAAAGGCACAACTGGGATTTGAACCCTGGATCTCCTGTTTATAAGGCAGGCTCTTTGACCAGCTAAGCCACAGCGCCTTCTGTTTTTGAGGTGACGATGAAAGGATGTTAAAATCTGGGCACTTGGCATTTCTAAAGAACTGTCAGATGAGTTATCCTGCTCCTTCACAAGCTAGAAAACAAACTCCGTACATGACCACATGGCCTAATGGATAAGGCGTCTGATTTCGGATCAGAAGATTGAGGGTTCGAATCCCTTCGTGGTTATTTTAGAACGAAAGAATATCATTCAGAATGTTTACAGGAGAAAACAGAAGGTGAAAAGACGCTGCTGGGCTTTGAAGACAGGCACTTCAACCAGCTAAGCCACAGCGCCTACGTTGTTGGATATAAACATGAAACAAAGCTAAAATTTGGGCACCCGGCATATTGGAATTAAAAACATAAAAATCTGGTACAGAGCGTTTAGGAGTGAATCTCTTGTAGAATCTCCTGCTCTATCTGTCTGAAAGTATTACATCTTTCATCTTTCTATGATGTAGAATATAATGCATCATATTGAATTAGTAACAATGCAATAACAATACACATTCATATTCCCATATTTAGCCTCAAATACCTTCAAACTGTTTAATGAGGCGGACACGCAAAAGCAATGTCTTTGGACATTTTTAGTAATTGTTAAGTGCTAACAATTAAACACCCAGAGAAGTGTAATACCCTGTCTTTAAACAACTACCCCAAACCACTAGCACAGCGACAAACAGACTTGCAACTTTAAATCAATTACACTTTGGATTTTTCACAGGGTCAGCACTGGCCTAGCCCTCTGAAATCTTTCATGATAAATGACTGTCCACTCGCCTAAAAATGGGAATCCTCTCAAAGAAATGTGGTAATTGACTCATTTTTCACTAAGCGACTGAAGACCGCGAAGCCTCCGTGTGACAGGCCGGCAGACCAGGCAGCCACCCCGGCCAAGGACATCTGGAGCTGGGTCATCATCGCGCCCGCTTCCCCCGACAAAGCAATCTGTTGTGTGGGCTTGTCGGCCTTGAGAGGGCTGGTACATGCAGGTGAGTGGTGCTGAAGGCTCGTCCTGTCCACATATGGAAGAAAGTGAGAGTCTGCAGATGGGCGTTGTGCATATGTTAAGATTAAAGACATGCTGTAAGTACATGACATAAAAAGTTGTGAGAACAGTGAGTTATCGTGTGAAGAATATTTGAAGTTCATATAGTTGAGGTAAAGTTGTCTGGCCCCAGAACAGATCTATTGTGTATAGTGTAAATGCAGCTCTTTGGTCAAAATTAAACCACTGTGTACTGTCTGTGTCTAATTATGAAACGTATAAACACTGTAAAATATAACACTAGGGTTCACTGGCATTCACCTCCTTTACTTTACTCACACTTACGAATTTGTGGATTATAATGATTGCAGTAAAGTACCGTATTTTTCGAACTATAGGCGAGTTTCATTGTTGACAAAAGCGCGCGTTGCATGCTGGGAATTATTTTGGTCGGCGGCAAGAAACACTAATTCAACATGACAGACAGAGCGAGAAAGCACGTAAAGGGTATTGATCCCGGTTATTTATCCACTCTAACAGCAGAGGACCCAAGACCATTTGACCAGAAATTGGTCATAAGCATCGATGGACGACAAATCACCCTTTTCAACCCCGACAAAAGGTGGACCAAACCAAATTTCTGGTCAGAATCTCCAACTACCTGGACAAATATTCACTTTGGTGATATCCACAATGACTTGGTGGAAACTCCTGGGCCATTCACAGCAGAAAAGATGAAAACCTCCAAGAGTCTGGATGTGTTGTTGAACTTGTTGGAGTCCACAGTTTGTTAGGATCTTCTACGTTTGCTCTGCGAATGTTTGAAAGCCGTTTAATTCACCGTTAGCGGTTCTTTTCACTCAGAATACGAAAAAGACATTTTCCTTCTTCCGTGCTTCTATTTGTGCATCTGATAATGCAGCAGGAATTGACCATTATCGGGGATAAATACGCGAGGTTACGCACTGTGTTTGACGCTATCGTGTTTCTTGCCTCCGACCAAAATATTTCCCAGCATGCAACGCGGGCTTTTAATAACAGTGACGTCAGCTGAAACTCGCCTATAAGTTGCACTTTTTTCATGGTTTGGTGTTTCCTGCGATTTACACTCTGGTGCAACTTATATATTAAAAATTTCACACTGAAGTGGCAAGAGGTTCTAGTCTTGTGTGTGAGTATCTGCTGCTCATGCTACTCCTGTACCACTGTCACTTCACTCTACTGCACATGTCTCCTGCAGAAAGAGCCTCTGTAATGCTGCAAGTAGTGAACTATTCAGCCGCAGAAAGAAAGTTTGTATTTTGAGACACTCCCGTTGCTCTAGCTCCATCCTTCACAGAGTTATGACCAAAAATGCATATTTGACCTTGGTTACCTTGACCTTCAAATGACCTTGATCGGTTTCAACCTGTAACATCCAGTGTGCCCCGGTTATGTGTGTGTCAACTTGTGTGATGATTGGGTGAATATTTTAGGCCACAGATGGATCAGAAATTGCCGAAATTGCTGATCCTTTATAATAGCGTGACCTTTCAATTGACCCGTGTGACCTCAAATGACCTCGGATCATCACCAAACTTTTTTTGCTGCATCGGGCACGGGGGCTTGACCCACGAACCAAATTGGGTTACAATCGGTCCATAAATGGCGGAAATATCGCGGGTGGACACATACACAGTTTGAATACAAAACCTGGTCAAATCTTCGGGGACCAAGTAATGACATAAATTATCTGAAGACCAAATTAACCTCACTGGACCATGATCACTTTTTATTTGGAATGCGGTGACAGGTTAGCTATGTCCAATTATATATCAGATCTACAGTTCAAACCAAACATTAAAGGAGCATTCACACATTGTATTTGAAGGTAGACATAAGTATTTTCACATATTGACTTTTATTAACAGTATTTTTAGAGAGTATATTTGACATATATTTGACTTTTTGACTAATTCTGGTACATTATCTTGTTATAAAAATGGACAGGAGCAGAACTACAACAGTATTTAAGTGATACCAAATCCAGTCTACTTTAAAACTAGGCCAAATGAGGACCAAGCACCACAAAACAATATTTTTTTAAACCTGCTCATCACTCAAACCCCGAGTTGCTCTTCATTTTTTCACAGTTCTGAAGTATGTTTTGTAAGGGACATATTTCTGTTCCATCTGACTCAGCTTTTAACCAGACTGCCTCTCACATATGCAGCACCAGCATGAGCATCTCCGAGCTCTTACCGTCTATATATGCAGGGTGTAGCACAACCCTAAGAGCCAGTGAGTGTGAAATTGGAACAGCGGGAACAACACTGACAATGACACGAGTTTATCAAAGGGGAGAAGGCAGCGCAAACTCAACATATAGTTCTTTAAAGACGCGTTGTGTCACTTTTTTGTAAGGTTATGATGTGTTTTCCGCGGTACGGCACGGTGTTATGACATTGTTCCTTCATCGAAAACATGACTGATGAGGTTTTTCGATGTAATCCGTGCACGTTTGAGTAATTTAGTGATCTCTACAACTGTCCTACAAAGGCAAAAGTCTTTAACTCGCCATAGTGTGAAACTGAAGAAAAATACTTAAAAGTTTTTGTTTTGTCCAGACAAAAGTAGAATACATAGGGCTAATCAAATTTGAGCAGACCAAATAAGAGCTGGGTTTGTGGAGATGCAAGCCCGCTCACAGTCAGACAGATGTACTGAATGTTTCGGAAGGACATTTTTCCTTTTTTTTCTTTTTTCTCAAACGTGGAGGTTTAAAGGGCCCATCTCATGCAAAATAACTCTTTTCACATTGTATCTTCTGCACATATACAAGCACAATTTGGGTTTTGGAACATCCATTACACAATAGTTATGAAATCTAAGGCTGCGTTCAGACTGCAGCCTGAAGTGACCCAAATCCGATGTTTTGGCCTCTATGTGACCTGTATCTGATCTTTTAATGACAGTCTGAACGACACAGATCCGATTTTTTCAAATGCAACCCAGGACACTTGGATATGTGCTCCTGAAACCGATGCATATCCGATCTTTTGACATGCGACTTCAGTGTGAACGGCCAAAGAGCATTCATCCGACCTACACGTTATCAACAAGCCACAAACGTCACTATTCTGTGCTGAAGTAGTTGAAAATTGTTAATGAACTCCGTGTCACTGAAGCGAAGCACATCACCACTCACCACTCTTGGCTACGTCAACACATCCACACGTTCCTTTCAACGGACGTTGCTGCCGCTGTCCAACAAAACACCACGGCCAAAAACCCCCTCCTTCTCAATCTGTTCTGGTTCTGGCTCTGGTATGAAAGGAACTTTAAAATCTCCAGGTGCTCAATGCTCGTGTCCAGCTTCTGTAAACACAGAGCACGCTTGCTGCGGTTGACGTCGTCGTGTCTCCAGTGTCACATGTGGGACACTTTTGGACCGTTTAATGTTCACACTGGAGTCACATACAAGTCACATTTAATTGGAAATGTGAACGACGTTGCAAAAACACAATTGAGCATTAAGCCCTGCAGTCTGCACATAGTCTTAGTGATGTCGTTGCTATGGAGATTAGCAACAGTACACTGGCAGCACAGCTGTTATAAGTGTTAAAACATTGTATATGTCCGTCACAATGACAATGGATTAAATTTTTTTATCTTAATTTTATCTTTATTTAATCTTAATTTTTCTCCAGTGCACATACGGGACACTTTCGGGGCATTTACTGTTCACACTGGAGATCACATACAAGTCACATTTAATTGGAAATGTGAACAACCTCGCAAAAACATCGGATTTCACAAAAAAATCTGAATTGAGCATTAAACCCTGCAGTCTGAACGTAGAATTACTGATTTCTTGGAGACAGTCACAGACTAGGAACTATGAAAGGCTGACTACTGCTCATCCCCCCGCCCGTCCTGACACAGGCTCCGCCTTCCAAACGTGACGTAGGCTCTGAGTGAGCCGCCCTTCCTCCGCCCATCTCAGGGAGGGAGGGGGAGACAGGCGTGACCCTGATAGTGACAGGAATAAACTTTTATTCATCATGGAGATACAGCGCGTTCAGCCGCATGTGTTGGACCCGGAATCGGACGAGGATTTTGAGGAGCACGAAGCTCAAGCACCGCGTCCACATCAGCTGAACATTACTGATTCGTAAAGTATTAATAAACACTAGTAGATCAACTTATTATATCGTGGACACTGCAGTGTAGAACAATGAGCTCATGCTGAGGCGGGGTGGAGGTGGTGGAGTGAGGGAGGGGGTGGGTGCGAAGCACTTTCTGCTATGTCAAATGTGTCATAGGTGTATCTGCTGCATCATTGTTGTAGCAGCTTTAGTTCGTTGTCACGTGGGAGAGTGGTAGAAATATGCTGCAATTTGTCACAAAAAAAATAATAATTGTCTCAATCTAAAAACCACTTCAGCGACAAATACAAGGCCCACACATCACTCTTAGAAGGTAGAAAGCTCTGAAAAGTTGATTTTGCATGAGATGGACCCTTTAAGAAGACTACAAATAAGTGTCTCACAGTAGTAAAATGTTTTTTTTGTTTGTTTTTTTTCTGGACAAACTACTGCCATGGACCACTCCAGGACAAATGACGGATTACACTGAATTGGTGTTTCACTTAAGATTTTGATCGCAATAATAAAAGCCTTGGTCACAGTGTTGATAATATTTCTAATCTACTTATTACAGTTCTAATGATGTGACTGCTTCGTTTTAGTCATTCAATTTGCAGCCATTAATCAAATCAAATAATATTAAAACACTTTTTGTACCAGTGTGTGTTATGGTCAATGTTCTTATCAAAGCAACTTTCAGGTTTTAATATTTAATGATGTCAAGTATAATGATAGTATATGATGAAAGTATAATGATTACAGATGTAACGATATCCAAATCTCATGGTATGATATTTATACATGTCATGGTATGGTATTTATTGCGATATATGACTAGGGTTACCCAACTGGGTTACACAACTGCATAAAAAAAACAGACTTCTACAAGTGATTATAAATGATTTTGTAGCAATTTTGAAGCAATTCTGTCATACATTGCATCTTGGAAAAAAAGACTGAAATATTTCAAAGGACTCAACTGAGCAACATCCAGATTTCGGAGCAATTTTGGTTCATAACCGAGTGTAAAGTCCCAGATAGTTTGTTGGGATATCGGAGGACTCCATACAGACGCATCACCGGCATTGTCACCTTCGTAAGTTTCACTCTCTGAAATTCAATCATCTGGGAATTATTTTCTTCTGTTGATGTTTCACTGTTATTTGAATCATATCAAAATGTTCTTTGTTATGCACCAAATCAAGGTCCAAAAGGGGGCGTACATGAACCCAGTAGCCTGATCAATATGTCCACGAAGTATCCTGCAAAACAAGTTGATCAGTATGTCTGTGAACTACTCTGCTGAAACGAGCTAATCAGTAAGTTAATATTTTAACAAGACGTGTGAAGAATCCCTCAGTCGTCCAGGTAGAATCCATAGCAGGAGAAAATTTAGTTTGTCGACTGGACAAAAGTTAGTTTGTTTGAAGACGTTTCACAGCTCATCCAACTGCTTCTTCAGTTCTGGAGAAGCAGCTTGATCCTCAAAACATCTTCAAACAAACAAACTTTTGTCCAGTCAACAAACTGAATTTTCTCCTCGCCATTTTAACAAGATAAGAGCTGTCTAATCTGCTGTCATTTTGAGACGCTGGTGACCGAATCTAGTTCTGTAAAATGCTTGCGCTAAAATAAAGAGACCTATACGTAGACCTTTCCTGGAGTTCTTTCTTAAGTTACTCGTAAGTCACGTCTGGAAAAGCCGACAGTCGCTATCGCTGTTTTCCACTTTATAATCAACTTCATCATCACTTTGAAATGTATAAAAGTCACTTTCTCTAAACTCATCCATAAAATACGCCCGCTCCTCATTATTTCTAAAACTGTGCACAGCAGCGCCGCAGTTTTTCCATTGCACCTGTTTCGTGTTGTGTTTTTTCCGGAAGCTACAATCGTCACTATTTTGATTAACTTTGGAAAAAATCTGTGAAAACTTATCCTTGAATCCTATTTGTCAGCCTCGTATGGGTTGCAGTGGCCCACACCTATCACAGCCTCTGTTTACATGTGAAAAACAGGAACCGTTTCTAATGGTTGTCAAATCATGTCTTTAGTGAAACAGCGGAGGTGTCAAAACACGTCATTAAGGAATCAAGGGGGTCGTCAAATGTCGTCTTCGTGGGGGAAAGAGTTAACACAATTATGAATATGCTACTGATTACTCTTAAAATGCCTTGACAAGACTTAATCCAAAGAACTAAGATTTAAAAGTGCTTAGAACTGTTGTTTCTTCATGTAGTTTGCACCTAAACTGAGCAAAGGATCATGGTTGATGTATTTCCCTCAATTTTTTTTAGCTGTTGCTACAGCATAACAATGAATTTAAGAAAAGAAACTCGTGATTTGATATATTGTGATGGCCCACAATATAAATGAGAGACTTTTGACAATACAATATCATGATAATTTGGTCTCACCCCTAATAAAAAATAAAAAATAAAAATAAAATAAAAATACATTAGTTTCTGCTTACAGAGAAGAGAAAACTTTGTGTCAGTGTTACATAATTAGGGTCATGGTTTCTACATCTAATTATGAAGTGTTTTATTGTTTGATGAACAGGAGGATCATATTAGCATGCTAGTTATTAGATGGGGCAGTGTAGCAAAACTCTGCACAGGTTTTGGTTGCTTAGAATGTATGAGGTAAATGAGGAATAAGTTTGACCAGTGCAGACTGTTTAAAATGAACTTATTTATTTGATGTATTTATTTGATTATTTGTTAGTGCATATTAATGAACATCTGCAATTAGAGTGTAAATATGAGAAATTATAGCAAAAAAGTTCATTTCCATCTGTCGTCCCTGGGCAGGTGACACAGAAAACAATAAAACACAAAACAGTTCTGTTTTTCTTTGAAAACAGTAAAACTTTCACATCACATTTTTATCACATTTTGACACATCCTCAAGCTCAGTCTTAAAGGTTAATTACTTAATAACTTCTGGTGGAGGGTTTGTCAAATGCTTTTCTCTGTGGAGATGTTTGTTTGGAATGTTTCACCTTGAAACCTTTCTGACTTCATTTAGACCAAACCAGACCAAGTTAGGTTGTCTGGGTATTTTTGAGCAATAAAACAACTTGTACCTTATTTTCCGGGCTATTAGATGCTCTGGATTATAAGACTCACTGTCATTAAATGGTCTATTTTCGAAATTTTTTCACAAATAAACCACACCGAACTTTAAAGGAAACCCAACAGTGTGATGGGTGAGTGGTTTTGTTTGTTTGTTCGTTCACGGTGACTCTGGGCTTTGTTCAGTTGTGGCGTGTAGGGAGGGTGCTGTCTGGGACCAACGGATTGTCAGCGTGTTCACAGTGACTCAGTTATTCAGTTGTGTCTAGAAGCGGCACATTGCGCTCACTTTTTCGGTTCGTTCCTCCGTACCGTTCCTCGTTGGCGTGGAGTGATGAGTGTGTCTGTGGGTGTGTTTTGCCGTGTTTTTCTGCTCCGTGTGGTGCGGGTTTGTGGTTTACTGAAGTCGTGCTGGGACAGTTAATTTATTTTGTTAATTTGTGTTTATTAAGGACATCACAATTGCATTAGACAAGCCAGATGTATTGCTTTGAGTGTTTTAGCACAAGTGATAGTTTTCAACACCTGTCCATGTAAAAATATAAACTACACGCATAAAAAGACACATAAGTTACATACAGATAAAATATATACAGCACATTTTTCAATGGTTGCATTTTTGATTGGAAACATACAATAAATTTGAATTTCCTTTTGAATTTGTTGTTATTGGTTTCCAATTTTAAATGAGCTGGTAAATCGTTCCACAGTCTGGCCCCTTTAAAAGAGAACGAGGACTGACCAAGAGTCGTCAAGTACATAGGAACAACACAATTACCGCTAGTAGCTCCTCTTGTGTTCGCTCTGTGTGAACATTTTATGGTCCTGGCAAATTCTGAGTGCAGTGGTGTTTCGCAGTTAAGACACTTAAAAAATAATTTAAGATTATTAAAATTGGTAAAATTTTCAAAGTTAAAAAGTTGTTTCTTTAAAATTTCGCAGTGGTGCCAGTGTTTGGGCTTTTTGTCAAGGACCTTAAGGGTCAGTTTGTAAAATGAACAAAGTGGTTTCAGTGTAGTTGAGGAGCCTGGGACCATGAGGTGATACAATAAGATCGATGAGAGAAGATCATTGCGTTCATGAATAATTTAGAGGTGCGGAGCGATAGATCTTTACGTATGAAATGAAAGCAACTGAGACTAGTTTTAATTTTCTTCACCAAGTATTTTGTGTGACCGATAAATTTGAAATTTTCATCTACAATGAGGCCAAGGTATTTAACTTCACTGACTGCTTGAATTTGCTCATTGTGCATAGTCACTTCAAAGTCACAGTTTTCTGTTTGTGTACGCACTGAAAAACGAGAAACTATTTTTTTTTTCACATTCAGAGTCAAGTGTGACACTCTAAGCCATTTTGAGACAAGCTGTAAGGCATGACTCAGGTGTGCACCAGCCTGAGCAGGTGTTTTTGAAGATACATACAACACATACAATTACATACAGCACATGGGCCCGGTCAAGCAGAAGTGAACAGCAAGGCCAAAAATTCAAGTTAATTCATCTGATATAAAAATGTATTGAACAGATACATATGTACTCTAGTTTATGAAACTGTTGACCTTTTTTCTGTACCACTTTTGGTTCTAAAGTTCCATATGTTTTAAACAGACCATGTATGAAACATGGAACAAAAATTATTTCCCAAATTTCAAAGACCTGCAAATCATGTCAATAAATGGATGTATTTCATCATATCTTGTGTTATTTGATCTTAGAACTGTTGATGAAGGGACATGATTTAAAAAAAAAAGTATTTAAAATGATAAAAATTAGCTTGGAAGCACTGACATATTTTATAGAAATAGTTTCCTTTCATTTTGAAGTAATATTAAAGTATTCAGAAGAAAAAAGTTGACAAATTATGTAAAATCTTGTACCTTCTACTTGCTTGCACCATTTTCCCTCCGTTACTTTTCCCTCCGTTACCATGACCTTTCTTAATAAAAAATCTCATGAGTCAAAAAGTAAGAGGTTTTTCAACCTAATCTTGTACCATATGGTAGAAAACTATATGAAGCAAATATTCAAACCAGTTTGTTAAGGATATGGAAGTGAGAACCAAGAGTTATCACTGTTTGTATTTATTGCCCAAAAAGTGCTGCATATTTCATTCCCTTCGTTACCGACATGAGGTTTTTTAAATTTTTTGTCAACAACTTGAAAGGAATATCACAGGTTTAACTTGACCCTGTTGGAGTGTAACTCTTTCCTACATTCTGATACTTTACTTATTTCAATAGTCCCTCTAGTTTCTGAATAAGAGACATTTGAATGTCAAAAATCTGCCCCTGTTTCCCTCCGTTACCACTTGACTGGACCCAAATCCAACAGTGGATTCGTGTATAGGGGCTCTGGATTGTGGGGCGTGCAGTTGTTTTTTGATGAGGTTGGAGGCTTAAGAGTGCACCCAATAGCCCAGAAAATACGGTAGTTGATGTAAAGTAGAGCTGTTTAATGTCATACTGTGGAACATTCCAAGCAGAGCAACGGCATATCCAAAGAAACAAGCAGGTGATGAACCCCCTGCCAAAAAAGTTACACAGTGCATCTTTAAACTATAGGCACTTTGCAATGCCAATATAGAGTATGCTGAAAACCTACTTCTTTGCCCAAACTATCCAGCAGAAACATTCCACAACTTTCCCCCTCTTCGCGTGCACTAGCGGCCGGTGTCCCGTTCCACCCTTGGATCTTGGCTCACTCTTGGCGCAGAGGCAGATGGTCGTGGTCGGTGAACCTTGTCAGGACGGCCGGCGGCGCTGCACTCCCGACGTGTCAGCACTTACTTAAACTAATGACCCCATCTCTGGGAGCTGGAAGCACGCCACAAAACACCAGAATAGGAGCCCCGCGGAATCTTCTGGGACTTTTCAATTCAATGGTCCGCATCCGGAACATCTCCCCTGCTCCCCGTTGCCCACGGCGATCAACATGCCAGGTAATTGCTTCTGCCACTTCGCCCCATGTTAAATGACTTTATTAATCAAATTTCTCCATTCAACTCATTGGTCAAGGTTGAGTGTTACATTGGATATGGTAAACGGGATGATTGGCGGTCCCCGTGTGTCCGCCTGTCATGTGTTTTGATTGCCTCTAACAATGTCGTCTAATAACCAAGCCATTATATCGATTCAGGCGATGAAAATGTTTACACGGGAGAGGGGAGAGTAGACAAAAATGTTATTTAAAGGGCTTCTTGTTAATAGGAATTCACTATGTCATGAACTAATATAAACAGGTATAGAAAAAAAGTGACTAAAATGTATCATCCATGCATTTTACAAAGGATTTTGTAGTGTATCAGTTATAGCAGGGGCCCCCAATCCCCGGGGCCGTGGGACATTTGGTACCAGGCCGTGAAAGCACGAACCACCCCATAAGCTGTGTGGACCGTGCCTCCTCCTGTGCACCGCATGGGCTATGTCTTCTCGCGTACAGAGAGAGGTGCCTTCCCCCAAGTTTCCCACGCCACTAAACCAGAACTAAAACCAGGTCTAAATCAGGTCTAAACCAGATCTAAAACCAGGAAAAAACCAGGTCTAAATCAGGTCTAAACCAGATCTAAAACCAGGATTAAACCAAGACTAAAACAGGATTTTAGTCTGCTGAAATGCAGCTTTAGTTCATGCATGAGGTAAAATGATAAAATATATTTATTTTGCAATTCCAAATGATCTTAAACAGGCCGGTCAGAGTGAACCAAAGGACTGTACGTGGCCCGAGAGCTGAACAATGCCCAGGTCTGATACAGAATCTTACCGTTGACCCTAAAGAGGGTTCGGATAGAGCCCAGGAGAGATTGCTAGATTACTCTACATCTAAAACCTCTTCAGGTGTGTTTTTGAGGCAACAAAATAACATGGTAGAAAACTCCAAAATAGTACCCCCTACTTAAAGTAAGCAGAGGTTAGACAACCAAATGCAAACTACCACAACACCATCCTGACAGCTGGTTCTGCGTCATGGCGCAAGATCACAGCAGCAGAAAAGACTAAGTGGATGAGGCTAAAAGTTCAAATTAAAATATGTTCCTGACTCATGGGTTAAAATCCAGAACAGGGTCTTAAACCCTATAAAACCATTTGTATCATATTTTATACACAACATTCTCAGACCTCTGCCCACCCACACAATCAAATTTTTTTAATTTATTTTTTCCTGAAAAACCTGTTGTATACAATTAAATACTTGTCAACTGCCCCCTAGTGGCTTTCCGTGGTTTTCAGGCTCAGAAGAGACATTTTCAAAATGGACGCATTAGTGCGTGTGACTTTCTCTGTTTCTGGACAAACAACTTTGTCAATTTAGAGAAAGAACTGCCTAAATATTGTTAGTGATTCTCCAATATGAACATTTACTTTTTTTAGATGAATCTATAAAGTCTTCATATTTGTATTTTCATTTTGTAGAAAAAATCTTGTTAAAATTATATGTATCAAATTTGATACAGCAGGTATTTGTGATTCTGTTCCTCATCCATCACTATAATGTATTTTATGATGCAATCTTCATAATTCATGCAATTCCATGGAAATTTAACGCCACACAATTTTTAGTATTTCATAACTAAGATGTCACCTTAAAAAAATATATTTTCACTTGTTATTATTATTATTATTATTGTTGGATAATGGTAGAATTTTGATCTTTACATGACTTGATAAATGAATGGTGCAATGGTCTGTTTGGTGTAACTGTCCTGTCTCTTCAATTTTCATACACAAAATCACTTATAATCTTTATTAATCTATATCTATATTTGTTATTATTATTATTTTTTTTATTATTATTATTATTATTATTATTATTATTACTTAAAATATATTTATGATCATTTCACACACATGTACGGTGGGAAAACTAATGTACATCTGAGCTTGAACAAGGACCCAAAGTGTTTTCTCTCCACCACATGGCAAAATAAAAATCATCCTGTTCAGTCATTTAAAAACATAAAAGGAAATGTTCAGAAAGGTTTTTCTGACTTCTAAATGCATCAAAGAGAATTTAGTTTGGTCCTAAAATAAACATGGTTGGGTTCTATAAAATTGCCATAAAGGCCTAACGTATCAAATATGATACTATATGATTTTTTTTATTTTTTCTAAAATGGTCAAAGTTATTATTATTATTATTATTATTATTATTATTATTATTATTATTATTATTATTATTATTTTTTTTACATTTTGTTCAAAGCTCTAATAATGAGTTAAATATCAAATCTGAATTTTCTGTCAATTATTTTATGTGTCAGGCTTTACAGGGGTTAAATTAGAGTCCTCCAAAATAATATCACTTGAGTAGAAGTACAACGCTGTGGTCGAGGAAATCAATCAAGCATGAGTAAGAAAGTATTTCGGGAAACAACTACTAAGTAAGAGTAAATTCAGAGTAACTGTCATCTGATTTATAATTACAAGTGGAAGACACGGAGGCACATCATTCAGAACACAATCCTATTTTAAAACATAAACTGCAGATCTAATCATAATTGCAGTGCTTGTCAGAAAAATCATAATTAGCTATTCTTTCCAAACCGTTCAGCCCTAATGTGCGCAACTCATAATAATAATAGTAATAATAATAATAATGCATGGGTTTCATACAGCACTTTTCACTCTAACTCAAAGCTGCTTCACAATTAATGAATGCACACATTTTTGTATAAATAAGATGACAGTTACTCTTTCCCCAAATACTTTCTTACTTCTACTTGAGTGATTTCCTCGACCATAACGTTGTACTTCTACTCGAGTAATATTATTTTGAAGAACTCTAACTTAAACAAGCAGTGAGGAGCTCATTTGTGGGGGTTATCGGCTGAGAAGGTGTTGAAGGGTAGAGAGGTCCAGAGGTTGGGGGCAATGGTGGCGAAGGTTCAAGGTAATGAGCTTTTGACTAGAGCTGAACATTATGGGTGACGTCACACTCCCTTTGTCGACTTGTTTCTGCAGTGTGTGAAGAATCTCTCAGTCGTCCAGGTAGAATCCATGTCGAGGAAAATTCTGTTTGTCGACTGGACAAAAATTAGTTTGGTTGAAGACGTTTCTCAGCTCATCCAAGCTGCTTCTTCAGTTCTGGTCAGACTCTGGTGGACACTTCCTTATATCTGTCTGCAGGGAGGAGCGAACTAACTACTCTGAAACTAACACACACACTTGTTTACAGTTTCTGTTTGTTAGTTCAGCCTATTGACCTGTACAGGGTGTGAATTAGCAGAAAAAAATCATGGCCATAATGG
Organism: Boleophthalmus pectinirostris; assembly: GCF_026225935.1. Lineage (NCBI taxonomy): Eukaryota > Metazoa > Chordata > Actinopteri > Gobiiformes > Gobiidae > Boleophthalmus > Boleophthalmus pectinirostris. Next base: position 3,208,586 of record NW_026571047.1, read on the forward strand.
AGCTTCCACACCTCTGGACCTGACCTGGCTACACCTGTTGTTTTCTTGTTTGTTTTGATGTGCATCTCCACTTAAAGTCACAGGCCACTCATTTGAGGAAGCGAGGTACAGATTTTAGCCAGAGAGAAACAATGGTTTGAGAGGGGAGTGAAAGAAGCCATATTTGTTAAGAAAGAGAATCCTTCTTGTTAGCGTGTAAAAATAACAACTTGAATCGATCGATTAAACTCATAAAAATGTATTCCCTATTCAATACAATTCAAATACAGAGTTCTGGGTCAAATCATTGTCCCTGACGGCCTACAGCTACACAGGACTTACATCAGGCGATCTGAAAGCCTGTGTGTCCTTCAACCCAGAGATATAAAACAACAGTATGAATATGCAAATAGTATGTTCACGCAGATTCACGTCTTGGATCCTCCTTCAAGTGTCTCTGCATTTCTTCAGTGTGAGGGGATGACAGCCAAGTTTAAATTACTGCCAAGTCTGTTTGGATTCACCTTAGCCCGAACCGTCTCCACTGCTGCTGCTCTGCAATGGATTTCCTTAAAAGCACAAAACCTTGACCTCTGCAAAAGGAGAACCTGAAAAGCATATATGTTTCACACAGTGGTCCCTTTAAACATATATATGATTTCAGTGTTTAAGCATTAACTCAATGTGTAACTGCATTAAACAATATTCAAACATATATATAAATTCAATGTTTAGTATGCACATGTGATGCACTCAAGAAACTTCACTACTTGATACAGCCTTCATTCTCTAAACAGAAATGGAGGCCTCAGACACCATCTATCTCCTATTTACAACTCCATTATAAAAACTTAAATTAAAACAAAACTAACTTTTGTCCAGTCGACAAACTGAATTTTCTCCTCGACTTGTTTATGCAGTCTATGCTCGAGGCCCAAGGTCCGGCGCTTTGATTTGGTTTGAGGAGGTTTGAGTCAGCTGATTGAGGCCGGACGAGGTGAAGCGAGGTACGGAGGGACCGGGTATGGAGGGCTTTGTAGGTGATCAGGAGGGTCTTGACATTGCTGCACTGTTGGATGGGGAGCCAGTGGAGATGTTGCAGAAGGGTGATTGGGTGTGGGTGAGGACAGAGTTCTGAACATATTGAAGTTTTTGAAGGTCAGTTTAGGAAAGTCCGTAGAGGAGGCTGTTGCAGTAGTCGAGTCTGGAGGTGACGAACGCGTGGAGGAGTTTGAGCTGTGGAGGGGGGTGAGGGACGATGTTGCCGAGGTGGAATAAAGCAGTCTTGGTGATGTGGTGGATGTGCGTTCGGAAGGAGAGGATGGGGTCAAAAATGAATCAGAAGTCTCTGATCTCAGCTGAAGGAGTGACTGTGTGGCCGTCTATAGTGAGAGTGAAATTCAAAGTAGTGATCGACTGATATCACAAACCCTTTTTAATCATAAACCTGCTATAAGAGAGCACTTCAGTCCAAATCCAAATCCACTTTATTTCTACAGCACAGTTTACAGACAAAGTGGTTTATCTGTGCTGAGATCACAAAATGAAGACAACAAAAAGGTAAACTGCTAAAATTTGGTCATACCAGTCCTAAAACAATAAAACCAATAAAAGAAAAAAAAAAAAAAAGCATAAAATAGCAGTAAATAGTAAAATGAATGAAATAAATATGATAAATAAAAGACAGAGACACAACTCGCACTGTGTTAAAAGACAGCGACTTAAACTCTCTGGTCTGAGCAGTGTTGGGGAGTAACAGATTACATGTACCGACGTTACGTAATCAAAGTACAAATTATGAGTAACTGTATTCGGTTACAGTTACAGTTTCAACGAGTGGTAATTGGATTACAGTTACTTTGCTGAAATAAATGGATTACATGGCGGTATTTTCCTGTTTTCACAGTTTGTGCTACATCTCATTTATTTATTTATTTATTTTTATTTATTTCGGTAATTCCACTCATTGTACGCTGCGTAGACCGCGCTGCCTCCTGTACGCCTCTAAACCAGAACTAACACCAAGGGACTAACCTAGTCCAGGACTAAACTAGGACTAAACCAGGACTAAACTAGGACTAAAACCAGAACTAAAACCAGGTCTAAACCAGGTCTGAACCAGGACTAAACCAGGACTAAAACCAGGACTAAACCAGGACTAAACCAGGACTAAACCAGGTCTGAACCAGGACTAAAAGGTCCAGGACTAAACCAGGACTAAACCAGGACTAAACCAGGACTAAACCAGGTCTGAACCAGGACTAAACCAGGACTAAAACCAGGACTAAACAATATGACACCTCACAGTAGGTTGGACATAATTTAAGGTGATCTCGTATATAAAGCATTTCTCTATCAATAATATTTTTAATACGGTTAAGTAAAGACTGGACTTTTTATTGTATTATTTTATTTATGTTAAGATTTCCTAGTCTTTGCTTCTCTGCAGCAAACAGTTGCTTATTCATGGAGACTTGGGCTCAACAGACAATTTGAAGACAACAAACAAGAATTCTCAGGCTGTGGTCGCTTCATTCATGTAGTTTAAAAAAAAACATGACAATATCAAGTAATCCAAAGTATTCAGATTACGTTACTCACTTTAAGTAATTTAATGGATTACGTTACAAACTACATTTTGGGGTATCTAATCTGTAATCTGTAGGGGAATACATTTTAAAAGTCACCTTCCCAACACTGGGTCTGAGGCACCATGAGCTGGAGCTGGACCTTGGACCTCAGAGTGCACAGGGTGAGTAAATCTTGATGAGGTCTGAGATGCAACGTGGGGCCAAAACATTCAAAGCTTTAAAAACAAACAATAAAATCTTAAAATCAACAAAAAAATTTACTTGAAACCTGGGCAACAACACTAAAAGCAGGGTAATGTGCTCACGTTTTTGGTTTCTGTAAGTGAGAAAGTGAATGGTGGCTGATGCCGGAAAAAAGTGCATTACAGTCGTCTAAACGAGAGGAAATAAAAGTGTGTGCGACCTGTTCAGATGATTTAAAAGATTAAAAAAAAAGAAAAAAAGGTTTAATTTTAGATAAAAGCCATAAATGATAAAAGCCCTATTTTACAACCGCATTCACTTGGTTGTCAAATTTTAAATCTCTGTCCATAGTGACACTGAGGTTGGTGTCAGTCATGTATAAATCTGGTACTAATCATCTTTTCTTTTGTAGGACATGAGCCCTAACAAACAAAGAAGAACGAGCATTATGTCTTCTCTTTAGGCTCTAACTAAATACTAAACTAAATATCGGCCTGTGCTGGACATTTAGGGCCGATAGTCAATACATAAAAGTGAAAATCTCGGCCCCAGTCAGCCAATCATTATGTCAGTCTATCTAATTGAAAGCTAGAGAGTGAGTTATTCTAAACACGTCACTCTTGGGCCATCAGCGTCATTGAAGGGGCTTGATTAAAGTTTATGAGAATTTATGATGTATAAAAATATTTGAGTGTGTTTGAATTACGGAGCAATGGACAGGTCGCCTGTTAGTAAAATATCACTGACCTTTGGGTTCATTTGTAAAAGTCAAACTGCGCCGTTCATTAAAAAGAACATTTGCTCTGGAGCACGCCGGCGAGCTGCTAATCACCAGGTACATTACACTGTGCAAGTGAAAAGCCACTCAGGGATTAGTTAGAAATGTCTGAAATGGACTGAATGATTTGAATTTGACATTTGAGAATTTGTCCCCATTAAAGCAATGACCATTTCAAATATGCCACTGATTTCATTATGGTTAAAATCTGTTCAATTTGTCATCAGTTATTTGAGTAGTCATCTTCAAAACAGAATATTTACAAATATTCAGTTTGGAAATTTCTGGTGGAGGGTCTGGTGTTCTGTGGAGCTGGTATGACTAATCTGCACAGCTCTGCCCCAACAAGCCGTCTTCTCATAAAAAGATACATGTGCTATATAACACATGTATATACATACATATATATATATATATATATATATATATATATATATATATATTTTTTTTTTTTTTTTCTGACAAGCCATGTGATTAGAATTAGATTTGTGATTCAATAGAACCCTGTTCAAAATTCCCATTTAAACCATATGTAAATAGTTTGGATTCCCATGATGCATCTGGACCGTGATGAGCTCTGGAGAAGCTTGAGCCCCACGCAGAACTATAAAGCAGCTTCAACTTGGAAATCAGCTGACTTGTGTCTTTTATGAAGTCATTTTAGATTAATATTGCTATAAAATGGGTGTCATAGATTATAACTACTGTATTTTTTGGGCTGTAAGTTGCACTTTTTTTCATGGTGTGGATGTTTCCTGCAACTTATACTCCACTGCGACTTATATATTAAAATGTTCACAGTGACAGCCACGAGAGGCTCTAGTCTTGTGTGTGAGTATCTGCTGCTCCTGTTCCTCCTGTACCACTGTCACTTCACTCTACTGCACATGTCTCCTGCAGAAAGAGCCTCTGTTCTGTCTGTATCATGTCAGTCGATCGCAACATTACTTCTGCACCACTGAACAATTTAACATTTAAGTGACACCGAAACCATCCTGTCAAAGGCCAAAATAATTCTAACTGGAACTGATGCTGAGTCTGACGACAGCGACACAGAAGAGGAAGCGACGCTCTGTTTACCTCCGGAGGTCGAGGCCGAGTTGTTCAGAAGTGACACCGAGGATGAAGAATTGAATGGATTTAGTGATTTGGAGTGAGATGGAGAGTTTGGTAAACTTGTTCTGTTCTGTTGTTTATGTTATAGTTTATCTGAAGAACTGTTCATATGTGACGTTAACAGTCTGTTGTTCTTTCTTCTATTGTTATTACTACAACTTGACTTTACACAGGAAATGTTAGTTTCTGGTCTTTGATTTTATAAAATAAATTTCCCCACAAAAGTGCACCTTATATATGATTTTTTTTCTTCTTCATTATGCATTTATTTGGCTGGTGCGATTTATACTCCAGAGTGATTTATAGTCTGACAAATGCAGTACATAGCAGACACAAAGACAGTAGGTCTGCTTTAATCATGTCGCCCTAATTACACTACAGTGTTGAATATACACTTGTAGTGTGAATCAAGGTTAGTAGATAGTTAGAGACAGAGTCTGGAGGCACAGAACCAAACCCCATCATTTCCTAATCGTAAACCATAGTCATAATCTTATTTATAGCCCTGTTTCTAAAGATCATTCCTTTTAATGACCAATCACAGCAGACCGTCCCACTGCACCAGAATATTAAGACAGCACCAGACTAATAATAAACGCCACATATTGGATTAGATCCTGGGCAGATCGACTCAGTGGTTACCTTAATTCAACTGGACACAGGCACCTGTGTGCCTCATGAAATGTTATTGCTTTTGTAATTCGTGGAATGTTCCACAATATAGCACGAAAGTGAAAGACAAGCAGGCGAAGGCAGCAGTCCGAGTTACAGGCCAAATGAACGAAGAGACACTGTAAGAATGAAAACAGAATTTAATAAAATAATGGAACATAGGTGAGTTTGATAACATTTAAATCAGACATGACACATGCTTGTGTCTGTTCTGCAGTTATAATCTGACACTCGTGGATCATTGTTTTCATTTGCACATTTTTAATTACAAAATAGATCTGAAACGACCACTGACTTCTGCATTAGAAAAGAATAGGTCTGCTTTAATGCCATGCTGAGGAACATTCCAGGCAAAGTAATAACACCTAGACAAGCATGTAGCTCATTGAAAATCCTGCTTTAATTACAATTGTATCTATTCCTGAGTAAAAAACAATGTACAATAAATTATAAATCATGATGGCTTTTGACATTATTTTCCCTATAAAGTATTCAAGTAGTATTCCTCATATGACTGTTAGCCTTCTTCTTATACTGTTTTATCATGTATTCTCTTCTATTTAATTACAGCACATGTATCGTTGTGTAGTGCCATCCTCCGTTAGTTCCTCCGTCTACTCACTCACGCGTGTTTTGTTTTCCGTTGTCCCCGAGGCCTGATTGGCGTGAGGATTTCCGCCACTAATTAACTCTCTCTTGTTGCGTGACGCTTTCGATCACGGTGTTTCGAGACTATGTTCCTGAATCTGATCCTTCTCTTCCTCCCCCTTCCCTTTTTCCTCCCTCCATCTCCATCCATCCCATTGAATTGAGTTGTATCTCGTTCTTGGCGTGCTGCTCGCCCTCACCTGCTATCTGGGGCCAGAACTCAACAGATGGCGCTCCCGGGGTGTACAATTCTCGCTTAATTACTTTGCCTCAATAAGCAATTTGCATTTGATAAGGTGGCTTACAAGGCCCACCAATTAATTTGCACAAATCCGATTTAATTAATAGGGAGTGGAGTCTGGGGCAAACAGTGTAAATATTTTCAGAGGTGAATGAAGGAATGTTTTGAACCTAAAAGGACTCTTTGAGACGTATCGGCCTTGATGGATTTTCGGGTATTGATGAATTGATCTTAGCCTGGAGTGAGCTTTTTGCTTCTCAAATGGTCAGAGCAAAAGCAAAAAGCTGTGGACTTGTGTACGTTTAGAAACACTGTGTATTAAAGGTATGGAGGTACTACCATAGACTGTAAAAAAAAAAAGACTTAAGGGAGTGTGATGTCATCCATAGTGTTCAGCTCCAGTTATAGGGGTCAATTTGGAGCCAAGTTCCATATTTGGAATTCCAGTTGTGATTATTATGGCAACCAAATAGCCAGTCCAGTGCAAACCTGTTGTAGATCCTTTTTATACAAAAAAAAAAAAAAAAAAAAGACATGGCTTAAGCCGAGCGTACACTGTGTGATTTTTGACTCTTTTTGAGCCGATTTTTCACTTGTGTGACTGTTTTGGGGATCAGGCCGAGTTTTGGCTTCAGCGTGTGTCGTTCTTTGTGAAGTAAACATAGGGTAAAGAGAAATGATTTATACTTCATGACCAGCTCCCGATCGGCATTCGTAGGTCACAAGAATATGAAACTTGTTTGAAATCCAGTCGCCTCTCGTGAGGGTTTCACTCTGTTGAAGTCGTTCCACGAGCCGATTTGCCAGAATCTGTCAGACTGAGCATGTGTGGACACAGAAGAGGAAGCAGGATATGAGGTTGTGGAGGACGATGGGGCCGGTGAGTGTTGTGGACACAGGACATGGAGGCGCAGCTAATCGAGCAACACAGAACAGAAGTTTGGTGAAAAACTTGATGCTACTTAACTCCAGTTCCCTCTGAAGAACTGACAACCCGTACTGCCCACGTCTGCCCACCTCTGCCCGTGTCTGCCCACGTCTGCCCACGTCTGCCCACCTCTGCCCGTGTCTGCCCACGTCTGCCCACGTCTGCCCAGCCATTTCTTTGACCAGATTTGTCAGCTCTTCTTTTTGGGCTTGTCTGCGCAGAGAATGGCACAAATTGCCAAAGCAGCGTGTTTGTTTTTTGCCTGGATCAGCATTGTGTCTCCGCACATTTGTTGTTTTCTAATTCCGTAGTTTTCTTCTTTGTGGTTTTCTGCTTCTGGAACAACAACTCCGGTTGTTATGTGAACGTACAGTGTGCGCAGGCAGGTCGCATCTGAGCATCGGTTTGTACAGTGTGAGCACATGATTCGTGAACTGTGAACTTTTAAACCCTGTGATTTGGTCGTACAGTTTAAGCTGGGGCTGAGTGACACGACTGAAAATATCGCACAGTGTATGTCCAGCATTACAGCAGCCGCAGCAGAAACAGAGAGCAGCAACAGTTTCTCGATACAAAGTGAACTGGAGTCGATGGAGCCAGAAGCACGCCCATGCACACTTCCTATCTGGAAAATGAAGCTGTCAAAATGTAGCCAGGCTACAGCCACCTAGTGCCTCTGCTCAATTAAATTTCTCTCCAGTGACTAGGTCAGGAATCGGAATACATTAGATGGTTCACAAAAACCCCAGAAGTGCAAGTCTAGGCACCAGCCAATCAGAGAAGAGCCATAGATTCTGTGTTGGCAACGATTCCCGAGATTGAGGATTTAAGCCTAAATAAAGAGAATGTTTGGTGAATTTTATCAAGGGGAAAGACGTTATTGTTCTTCTTCCTATGAGATTTGGGAAAAGCTTAAATATACCAGTTAGCCCCGTCAGCGGTGCATTACATACCAAATACCAGAGATTGGTTAAAGTAAAAAAGTACCTGCCTATCATCAAGTGAACAAATTCTAATGCAGCGAGGTCAGACCGTTTCCAAGAAGTGAAACTGGCTGATGAATCAGGCTAGTCGAAATGGCCTGCCATGATGAAATGAGCTTCCTGCAGCCTAAACTGACCCCGCCGTCTATCGATTCACGCTGCCCCGTTGAAATCGGCAACCTTAAACTTTTCCGTTTACAGTTGTATAGATCCAATAAAGCCAAACCCTGACCCTGACCTCTCCAGTTTTACAACACATTTCTTTGGATTAGTGACACGGGTTTGATGCTGTTTGCACACGGTGATCACACTTTATATCTTAATTATGAACAGTTTCAACTCATTTATATGAATGTGCATAGGTAGTTCATTTGGACAGTTGTATTCTGCTCAAATAGGCTCTGATTAAAGGTCGCAGATATCCACAGAACAATTTAACCATCAAATAAAGTCCCACTGTAAAATCACCATTATTCACTCATTTAGATGAATTAAAGTAGAGGTAGCTCATTTTGACAGGCCGATATCAGGCTCCCACTATATAAGAGAGAGAGAGAGAAAAAAAACTGAAATCTTTTTTATTAAAGAACTTTAAATATATCATATGTAACAATAACATGAAAGGTGTGAATTTCCTATTATTATTTTATTTATACAATGCCTTTCTAAATAAAGTTACATTTTCTACACATGGAAACAAAATATAATATGACGTAATGAAAATGATAAAGAATGAAATGACATTTCGCAGCTCATCCAAGCTGCTTCTTCAGTTCTGGTCAGAAGTGTCCACCAGCGTCTGACTAGAACTGAAGAAGCAGCTTGGATGAGCTGCGAAATGAATTCAACCAAACTAACTTTTGTCCAGTCGACAAACTGAATTTTCTCCTCGCCATGGATTCTACCTGAACGACTGAGGGATTCTTCACACATCTCTATAAAATCAAATATTAAATCCAAACTATTCAATCACCCAAAGAAAATATTCTGCTTCAAATCTAAAATGCACATACACTTTTAAAATGTGACTTGTTACTCCACTTCGATACGGCATTTAAACTGGAACAGCTTTTGGGGGTCGTGCGTATAGTCAGTAGCGCTAGGTAGCTCAAATCGACAGGACACTGGCTGGAGGTCGGGTATGTCAGTTTAAATATACAGTCTATAGATATTGCATGGATTATGAACTTGTTTTGAGAATGCTATATTTACTGAAAATAATGTATTAAAATGTTTAATTTGTTTTGTTTTTAATGCTTTGAGTCGCCCCTCCCTTTGCTCGCCACAATAAGTCACTCCCCATTCAGAGCACTATCAGTGTGAATCCAAATAATTAAACTAGTACACATTGCATCAGGTTTATCAAGATGTAGAGTACAGTTTTGTATCATGCTTTTTAGACCTATATTTATGGAAAAAAATGTTGTGTGGGAGCATGGGTGATGTAAGCTTCTGACCTGAGCTCTGTACAGAAGGTTTTGAAGGTTTGATAGAGATTACAAGATTATTTTTGACATCTAAAACCAGTTTCAGAATGTTTTTGATTAGGGATTTTTACATAATACCCCTCTGCAAAAAGTACACGTAAATTGAGTTCTGTTACTCAAATGAAAAACAACTCAGTGACCAGAGTGGAAGGTACTTTAGCAGTAAATTAGTTTGTTGTGTCCTCAGGTACACTCTAACTCTCTCACTCTTGTTTTTAATGTGTTAAAAATGTGTTATTTTAACTATTTGAAAGTTAAATGTGGGTTCGAGTTGGGGTTATTTGCCAGAGTTGATGTGGTTGAGTTTAATTCAACTTCCTCTAGTGTTAATTCAACTTCCGTTAGTGTTAATTCGGCTCCTGCCATTCACCATTTCAAACTCTTGCGAGAGAAGACCAGTTTGAACCAATTTTGTTCATAATTTCATCTTAAATTAACTAAAATAAAGTAAAAATAAAATAAAACACCTCTGTGTGTTGTTTAGCTAAATCAGGAACTGGGTAACACTTTAAAATAACTACACCTTATTTAGCCTTAATTAAGCATGAACAAAGACTTAAATAATAATGATTCAAGCTTAGTAACTACTTAATTACTACCTGAATTAGCACTTAACTTGCACTTAATTCGCCTGTGCTGTAAATAGTTACTCATAAGTATTTCTTACTTAATTACTCATGAACTAACCATTTGCATGTTTACAAATGCACATTTAAGTTCACATTTGAGCATTTATTAATGATTAGTAAACTAAAGAGAGAATGATTTACTAATAATGCAATGCAATGATCATTCAGGCAGCTGTTATCTGTTAGTTAAGTCTTTCTGAGAGCTTTTCTAAAGTGAAGACTAATTATGTTTATTAATCATTTGTTAAGGTTGGTCAAATTCCAGAGAAACAATAATGCATTATTAGTAAATCATTCTCTCATGGCTTATTAATCATTAATAAATGCTCAAATTTGGAACTTAAATATACATTTACAAATGCACACACAAATGGTTAGTTCATGAGTAATTAAGTAAGAAATAATTATGAGTAACTATTTACAGCACAGGAGAATTAAGTTCAAGTTCAGTGCTAATTCAGGTAGTAATTAAGTAGTTACTAAGCGTGAATCATTATTAATTAAGTCTTTGTTCATGCTTAATTAAGGCTAAATAAGGTATAGTTATTATAAAGTGTTACCGGGAACTGTACAAAGTGTTATCTGTTTACTCTCAAAACGTAAAAATAACTCTGGATTTTGGGGTTAAACAGGAACTTTGGCCCAGTGTTACTTATTTAACATTTCCAAAAATGTTAAATTAACTCTAGAACTGACTGGACACATATAAACTCTGAGAAAATGTTAAAGTTGTTTCTGTGAGAGTCAATTTTAACACTCCACTTTTTGCTGTGTATGAACATGTTTTTGCCTTTGCCTGGTGCCCTCATGACCCGCCTCAGATACACGGGAGATGGATGGACAGTCACATTATCAATAAAATGTCTCTGTATGTTATAATAATTTAATATAAAGTTTTAGATCATAAATAAAACTCTCTTTATGGTCAGAGAGGTGGAAATTACTGAATGAACGTTTCAGCAAAGTAGAGCGACTCTTGGTTTGAATAGTCTGCAAAGTTACACAGTGGAAATGTATTTGCTATTCCCTATCCAGTTTGTTCCATAGCTTTGAATTAAAACCATTCAAGTGTGTGACTGGAGCTGCACATTTGAAAAAGTTAGACTTAGATTTCTTTTAGAGCAGGTCAGCGGGTGCCCTCCACAGCACAGCCACTCACTTCTATTCAACTCATGGATATGTACAGACTGAATGAAACTACAATCACTCCAACATTTTCCATAATAGTCCCTCTTTAAATGGTGTCCCGAATAATTTGTTTTTCTTACAAAATGACACAGTGTTTTGATTGTTCTACTGATATCTAACTAACATGTAGCCTCCATAACCTTGAATTACGCAGGATAAAGCCAGAACAAACAAATCAGAAAACCCAACAGATACCCGCAAATAGTTGCTGAAATGGACGGGTTTCAGTGTTTTGGAATTTTACGGCTGGGTATGCGGGCAGGTAGTGTTTAAACATGGGATGGCCAGGATCAGAATCAAATGAACAATGAACAAAAGAAAAAGACTTGAGTCATGTCCAGGACGTCGTTTGACTGGGAAACAAGTGATATTTTCAGGTCTTTTCCTGGAACAATGGCAAATCAGACTGAGAGAGACTTAATGGTTTTATTACATAAAACCATCAGCGGAGGTGATTGGCTTGATGGCTGCGTTCCTGGTTTAGATGTAGTTCAGTCCTGGTTTAGTCCTGGTTTAGTCATAGTTCAGTCCTGGTTTAGTCCTGGTTTAGTCCTGGTTTAGTCCTGGTTTAGTTGTAGTTCAGTCTTGGTTTAGTCCTGGTTTAGTCATAGTTCAGTCCTGGTTTAGTCCTGGTTAGTCAGTCCTGTTTAGTTTAGTCCTTAGTTTAGTTGTTTAGTCAGTCCTGGTTTAGTCCTGGTTTAGTCGTAGTTCAGTCCTGGTTTAGTCCTGGTTTAGTCGTAGTTCAGTTTTAGTTGTTTAGTTGTAGTTCAGTGTCCTGGTTTAGTCCTGGTTTAGTCGTAGTTCAGTCCTGGTTTAGTCCTGGTTTAGTCTGGTAGTTCAGTCCTGGTTTAGTCGTAGTTCAGTCCTGGTTTAGTTGTAGTTCAGTCCTGGTTTAGTCGTAGTTCAGTTCTGGTTTAGTCGTAGTTCAGTCCTGGTTTAGTCCTGGTTTAGTCGTAGTTCAGTCCTGGTTTAGTCGTAGTTCAGTCCTGGTTTAGTCCTGGTTTAGTCGTAGTTCAGTCCTGGTTTAGTCGTAGTTCAGTTCTGGTTTAGTGTTCAGTTAGTCCTGGTTTAGTCCTGTAGTCGTAGTTCAGTCCTGGTTTAGTCTGTTTAGTCGTAGTTCAGTCCTGGTTTAGTCGTAGTTCAGTCCTGGTTTAGTCCTGGTTTTGTAGTTCAGTCCTGGTTTAGTCGTAGTTCAGTCCTGGTTTAGTCCTGGTTTAGTCGTAGTTCAGTCCTGGTTTAGTCCTGGTTTAGACGTAGTTCAGTCCTGATGTAGTTCTGGTGATTGGCTTGGCAGTTGCGGTGTGTATATATTTATGCTAATGACACTGATTTAGTCCTGGTTTAGCCCTCACGCTCTCCTCGGGGTCATTTTGACTTGAAGATTTTCTTTTTTTTCCTTCCCACTCTCTTTAGGTGGGTCAATCAGACCCAAAAATTTATTTTCAAATAAATTCTCGCCAGGTGAGAAAATACATTTTTGGAGAGCGTGAGGGTTAAACGTGGCTAAGTCCTAATTTAGACCTGGTTAAGTGCTGGTTTAGACCTGGTTTAGTCCTGGTTCAGTAATGGTTTAGTCCTGGTCCAGTTCTGGTCCAGTCTTGGTGTAGTCCTGGCGATTGGTTCGGCAGTTGCAGGAGTGTAAATATTTATGCTAATGACACTGATTTAGACCTGGTTAAGTCCTGGTTAAGTAATGGTTTAGACCTGGTTTAGTCATTTTTAAGTCCTTGTTCAGACCTGGTTTAGTCCTAGTTCAGTCCTGATGTAGTCCTGGCAATCCACTCTGCAGTTGTGGCGAGTGTATATATTTATAATCTGCTAATGACACAGTGTAGGTTCAGTCCTGGTTTAGTCCTGGTTTAGTCTTGGTTCAGTCCTTGTTCAGTCCTGGTGTAGTCCTGGTCCAGTTCTGGTGTAGCCCTGGTGATTGGCTCTGCAGTTGCGGTGTCTATATATTTATAATCCACTAATAACACGGCGTAGGTTCAGTCCTGGTTTAGTCTTGGTTTAGTCTTGGTTTAGTCCATGTTCAGTCCTGGTTGAGTCCTAGTTTAGTCCTGGTGTAGCCCTGCGTATCAGCTCTGTGGTTGCGGTGCGTATATATTTATAATCCACTAATGACGTGGTGTAGGTTTAGTCCTGGTTTAGTCCTGGATTATTGGGCTGTCGGACTAATGGGCTGACCCCAATTTATCACAGGTACGGTCGGATAACGGGTGGAATGTAAACAGGTCTGGGCGAGTATGTCTTTAACTCTGATATAATCACGGGTTAACACGGGTGCGGTGGTGCTGTACTGTGCGGGTGAGGGCGGATGAGGGCGGGTGTGGGTGGGTGTGGTGGTGACCGCTGGTGTGGGTCTCCTAAAGAAGGGCTGGTGCAGGAGTCTGAAACGCATGTACGTGGTGGTGTTGGTTGCAGAGCGCACCCTCCTCCGCTGCTCTGTGGGTTGATGAGTTTTCAGTAGCCGGGTCGGCCAAGTGTAAAATCCAGTGTAATATGTTCCTTTTTAATTTGGGGAGCGACCAGTCACTGAATACCAATGCATCCTGTGGGAACGGGGACTTGTTGGAAGCACCCAACTAGAACAATCTGTATTTCATCATTTTATGCTTGGTCTGGTTTGTGTAAAAAAAAAAAAAAAAAAAAAGGAAGAAAAAGAAAAGAAATTACATTGATAACAAATCTACAGTCAAATTGTTGAAGATAAAGTAGGTGATGGAAAGTGTACGATGTTGTTTTCAGGTGGAAAGTCTTCTGCTTGTCTCCATTTAGATGTTATTTCTTTGCCTAGAATGTTCCACAGCATGGCATTAACTGCATTTATCTGCATTTGGACCAGTTCCCACAGAAAAGAAAACACTCGGAGCCACAAACCCCTTTTGACTCTAAAATGAGGAGAATTTTTTTAATTTTTTTTTTTAATTGAATGCTCTGTATAAAAGACTATAGTGTGTTGCATTTATGAAATTAATGAAATGCTACAGAGAACACGGAATGATATTTGTGCATGTAATAAAAAAAAAACATTTTGAACCCCCCCCCCAAAAAAAGACACTTGGTTGGTGCTTAAGTCCAATTTATGGTTGTGCGTTAAATTGCAGACAATTTGATGTAAACCATGAACTCAGTTCTCTGCTCACCTGCTTCATTTTGTAAACACAAACGCAATCCTAGCCTCCTAGTGTTGTGGCAGTGAATTACTTTGTGGCCGATGCAGATCAAAAATCAAAAACAATGGCGACAATACGATGGCGGCAGTGTCCGTTGAGTCAACGCAAAACTATAATTTGGCTTTTACTTTCAAATGAACTACTCACTGTCTATTTCAGTCCTCGTAGAAAATAAAAATCCAAACTTAAATTATCCAACCAAAACTGCATCTGCTTCTGTATTACATCATCATTTTATCGCACATACTGTGTTCTGTTTTCTTCAGAAACTTTTCTTTTGTTGGAATAATCCATCATTTACCTACCAGTGGTCGAAAAGCTCAATAAATCATGCTTCATCTTACAAGATTACTGGTATCTACAAATTTAGAATTACATTCAAAAATGAACAAACCAAAATAAAAAATATATTGTAATTTAATACTCTTTATTTTCCAAAGTCAAAGGAAGCCACGACAGAAGGATCAAAGAGTCAAATGCAGCTCTGGAGCCACAAGTTGCCAACACCTGATCTAGAAACAAGCAGATGATGCCCAGTTCTCCAAAATATTTATTGTGTTCTGTGGGAGAATTCTTCCTGGGCTCCAGGAGCTGCAGTACCTGAAGCGACCACAAGTCGATCTCAGGACAGAGGAGGAGTGTCTTATCCACTTCTTATTGTAGATCCGTAGTGGTTTCCCAACCTGAAGGTGGGAAGATCGATTCTCGCTCGGATCAAGTCCTGGCGTGTTCAAGACACTTCAGTCAACTTTCCTAATATGAATGTGGTCAGTGGTGGAGACAATGGTGGTGGTCGTATTAAAATAGTAAATGCACAAGAAGCAATCAACTGTGAACTTTTTTGTTTTATTTTTTTAATCTAACAATGACATTATTGACTTCATAGCATAATTAAACATTAGACCACGAGCTCACTGTGCTTAATCTGAACCGGAGTAGGAGTATTTCTTTGTAAAGCTGTTTCTTTAAGTGTCATTGCTTCATTCACAAGACGGCTAATGGTCTCCTCCTTGTCATTAGTGAAATGGTCTTTAAACGTGGATCAATGAAGCAGGCCCAGTTTAAGCATGTGACAGGAATCACACTGCTGCAGGTCTTCTAATGTCATGTTCTTCATGTGTTTAGTGGGAACATCATTCTCATCCTCATTAAAAGGTTCAAGCAGATTCCATACTTTCTTAATTACTAGTATGTCACTGTCCTTTGTTTTCTTCTGACTTTACTTTTTTTCAGCTCAGACAGAAGCAAGGAGTTTGTAAATACTCACTGCACACTCTTCTCTTTCTTTCACAAACAGTATAGCTGAGATTATGACCAAAACAGCCAAACAGTCATGGAAGACCTGTCTGTTATAACACTTTCTATATACTCTGCCTGGGGATGTGCCACTGCTCCAAAGTGTTTTCAGAGAATTCAAAGACGTTCACAGAAGTGTGGTCCTCTTGAAAAGCAGTCGGCTAGGAGACAAAAAGTGAACAGTGAGCCCAGGATAGGTAGCGAGTCTTTAGTAGTTTAATGATGCCTGTGAGAGACCACAAGATCACTCAAACATGTGCAAATGATTCAGAAAACCTCTTCAAGCAAGTTTTTGATGAGGGGAAACGTTAGAACACGGGAGAAAGTTCCAAAAAGTCGATTTAGTATAATAGCCCCTCTTTAAAGTCCTTCATTACATTAGTGGTGATACTTACAGCGCTCAAATAGCCTTCACGCTGCAGCTATGGCACTTTGAACTTAACCTAATAGTAGACCTGTAGTAATAATACATTCATCCATGTGTTTAGCTCCTTTTCCGCTCACTTGTAATTGCATAAATGATTCATACACTCTCCATCCACACTCGCTGGTGCATTTTTAAACAGTATTATTAGAAAGAGGTTTCAATAACGTAAATTAACTGGAATATTTATTCATAAGAAATAACCTCTGTGATCATAGATTACGTCATGTTTTAGCACAACTCATGAGCAGCTCCTTCTGTAGCCATGGCAACCCAAGGGCTGACTGACGCACTCACACTGTAGCCTACATTTATATTCATAGGTTTCAGCTTTTCCATGTGGATGCCATTTTGAGAACTTTTGATCATTCAAAAGATAGAATATTTGGTATTCAGTTGTTAGTTACCATGGCATCAATCCCCTTTGTCACTCAGGAATCCACTGATGGTTTGCAGATTCTAAAATGTCATACTTCCAGACTGCAAGAGCCACTTTTCCAGATTGATCACATTGAAGTTTGACATGTAATATCCAAAAGTTAGATTCACAAATGTTGAATGTTTCTATTAGAGACTAGACCCCTTGAACTCACTGTGTTTCAACAAATGTGTGAATTTGAACAATAGTAATTTTAGTTGCCCATATTCATAATAATTGATCAGTAGAATGTTGTGACGTCTTCTAAAACACAGTAAGAGATACAGTATACGCAAGGTGTGTGAAGTACCATCCCCAAGTCACCTGTCCAGCCAGAAGAACACGCTTTGAATACACTTTACAAAAATGAATCTGGAGCTGCCTTCTTGACTGTAGAGGGTGTGATTGACAGGTGTATGGACCAATCAGAGAGTGCGTTTACATGCACATCAATAACCCGGTTATGATTGGGTTTTTTGAGTATCCCGGTTTCTTCATGGTGCATGTATACGCAGTACCCCGGTTTCAGTATCCCTGTTATGGCAGTATCCCGGTTATTAGAAACTGGCATACTGTAGCTGGTATATTCCGATAGTAACTGGGATACTGTGGCATGTAAACACAGTATCCTGGTTACTGCAACATAAAGTTGAGTGCACATGTGTTCCAAAAGACAAACACTTTCCAGTCTTTTCACCGCAGTAGTGACATAAATAAAGTGACCAACATAAATAAAGTGACCAACATAAATGTGTGAAATGACTGTAGAATAAAAAGCTGCACTAAACCTGCACACAAATCTGCACGCGTATGATCACCGAAAAGATAAAACATGAACTATCACCTATTCGATATATGCACAGAACAAACTCACCATCATCAGAACCTCCTCTGTCACAAAAAGAACTCACATATTCCACTGAGTCGTGTCCTTTAGTCCGAAAGAAGCTGATCGCATCAGTGGCACAAGGAGTGAGATGTTTTTATCAGCGCTAACAGTTTATGCAAATTAGCCATGTGGTCTTAAGTTTTGTTTCTATAAAATGTAAACAAATGTGATCAAAGCTGAATTATCTGATCAAACGGGCTGATGTGGCTCTACAGTGGTTATGTTTTCTATGTTGTAAAGTTGAGTTTATTTATGCAGAAGATTTTAATGAAGAATCTGTTGGGTTTGATTTGTGCAGTGGATTGTGGGAGATCTCACAGCTCCTCACCGCTGGTTAAACCTCCCGAAGCTTCCGACGCTAAAGGAGCTCAAGGTTTGTATTTTTCCTGGTTTATTAAATTGATGTAAGTTATTTTTTGCGCTTGTGCATTTGTAAGATTATGTCAAGAAACCGGGATACTCCATTTGATCATGTACACAGGGATATGCATATCACGGTTTCTCAGCGCTCATGTAAACGCAGTAACCCGAATACTGACATAACCAGGATATGGCTAATAACTGGGATACTGATGTGCATGTACTCAGAGAGAGTCATGCCACCATCCCAGTAAAACAAACAGGACAGTTTAGAATCAACAATCAAATCGGCAAACTCTTACTTATCACACGTAAAAGAAGTTATATTTTTTGTTCTGAATTATGTGAGCATTTCTGTGAGGACATGTCTTTTCCATTTGAGAGACACTGATACAGATTAGAGGCTGTGGCTGGACTGTCTCCAGTTAAGACGGAGGTTTTTCATCCTCTGTGGTCCAGTTTCAGACCCTTCTGGATTCAAACTGGGTGCAGAAAAGACTGACTGCTCAGGCAAATGTCCAAGTACACAACAGGAGATCAGAACGAGGACTGACCCTTCCCATGGAGCCACTGCCACCTTTTATACATCCTCCAGGGCTGGGGCTTTTAGAATAGCTGCGCACACAGTCCTGGACCGAGATAAACCTTTTATCCCATTCATTTTAACAGGACAGTAAAATAAAAAGCTTTTGCCAAACATGATCTAACCTTCAGCTCTAATGGTCTAAGGTCACTCATTAAAGTAGGATTTGTGTTGCATGATCCAATAGTCAGACTGTTTTATTTTTAGTCCATTATAACATTAGAATTGAGAAGTGGTTCTAACATGGTTGTTTGTAAGTATGCTCTTCTCTGACCTAATTGTAGTCGAGTAGTTGTCAGTCGCCGAAACAGCTCCTGGCTTTTCATAGTCTGTGATGTTTGGAGGTTAATGCTAAACCCTCATTACAATGCATCGGGGCTAACATAAGGAGGGCACCAGCTTTTAGAATACAGATTTACACAGGAAAGGTTTATGTCAGAGGGGTCAGACAGAACCAGCGCTTGTTTGGCACTAAAGGCCACCACACGCTACAGGAGAATGTGCCCAATTTTGGCTGCAATTTGCTTCTCCCCGAGTTCAAGGAGGCATGACCCGACTTTGTGTCTTTGTGTGGGATTTTGAAGTCGCTGTGCTCCTCGTGTGTGTGTCAGACCGTAACCAAAATGTCTGAAGAAGGGCTTGGCCTGAAACGTCACACTGCGGTGTCACTGAAATAAAAATTTGGGAGCTTCAAAGAGCTGCAGCGCCGATCTCTTTCCTTTTTCGTTACAGTTTTTGTCCTTGGACCCAACACATAGTTGCAGTTTTTCGTTGGATGTGCATGTCCCTGTCTACCAAGATTGTAACCACCAAACATGAGCAATGCTACGGCAGGAGCCAATAAAATAGAGCATGAGGGGCAGAGGAGTGACGGACACAGACATAAGATACAGACTCAGGAAACAGAGAAAATAATGAGAAGACTTTATTACTCGTCTCTCATAAAGTGATAAATATAAAGTGATAAAGTGCAGCATCTCATCCACATTCTCCATAGAAATTGTCCTCTGCAAACAATGACATCCAGTCTACAAAACTGCGCCGTGAATCCAGCTTGAGGCGTTCTTTAAAAGTAAAAAGGTGAGAATAGTTCTACATGTGTGTCTGTTTACATCCAGACTGAAGTATAGAGGCTTTGCACCGTCACGTGACTCCTACAGCAACGGTACCTACGCCGCCATGACAGCGGGCACACTATGTCATTGACTTCAGCAGCATCGGAGAAACATGGGCAGGTTTTGTTGTGTATTTGGTTGTTCTAGACGCTCTGAAAGGAATAAAACGAATCGATTTCTTTACTGTTCCTCTGGAAATGACTCATCAGGAGCTCACACAAGGGAATTATCAAAAAAAAAAAAAAAAGACGCAGATTATGGCTAGAGAACATAAACCACGAAGAGATTTCCTATGGTACCATCAAGACACCTGAAGTTTCATCAAGGTATTTGCTATTTAAATAGTTTCATATCTTATTTAATGAAAGAAGCACATTTACTGAACTAAAATGTCATTAATTTATCCAGGAAAACCTGCACTAGTTTATGATTCAGCAAACCCACCAGTGTTGGGAGTAATGTATTATAAAAGTAATGTATTACAGTAATGCGTTGATTTTTGCTGTAACGCAGTATGTAAGGCATTACAGGGGGAAAATTGTAATATTTTACTCGGTACAAATGTGAGTAACGCGCGTTACAATGAACCTGGATTGAAGTGGTGGGTTTTTCTTCATAGAAATTCGCTAAAATCACGTGAAATCAGCAGCGGTGAAACGCCGGAGACCTTCAGAACCGTGAGTGACTGTGAGCCTGAACCTGACCTGAACCTGACAAAATCAATCATGGCATGAACAGAAATCCTCTAGCATCTCTGTATGTCTGCATGAAAATCCACAACGTCGACGAAATCTGGTCTCCTGCACTCGGACTCTGGACACGTCGCGCTCAGAGTTCTTGTACCCGCAAATCTGATCAGGACCATTCTGTCCATAAAGCGCGATCGGGTGACAGCCGCTCTTACCTCCATGAGTCGGAAAAGCCGGTCTTTCTCCTGGTCACCTTCGAACCCATCCTGACAGTGAGTCTGTTTTAGTCCTAGTTCAGTTCTGGTCTGGTTTAGACCTTGTTTAGTCTGGTTCAGTCCATATCAGGTCAGCTTTTTCGCAGTCTTGTCTGCAGTAATGTCTTGTCTTTGTCAGTCGCATTACAGTTTAAAGTAACTTGGTCCCACACTGGGCTCCTATGATCAACATGACGCACGAGTCGAAGAGTCTGTGAGCCAAACCTCGAAATAATCATGAACAGATCCTCGCGAACGTTAGAAGGATCCGCTCGCTCGTCTTGGTCTCAGTTTTTAAAAATCTTGGTCTTGTCTCGGTCTCAACCCTCAGAGGTCTTGGTCTTGTCTCAGGTCTTGGTCTTGTCTCAGGTTTTGGAGAAGGTCTTGGTCTTGTCCCGTCCTGTGTCTGAGAACACAGGACTGGGCCAAGACCAGTCCTGTGTTCTCGGTCTGGTCTTGGTCTTGATTAGTGCGGTCTTGACTACAACACCAGACTGTGAAATATTCCAGACAAAAGCCACAGCATCTCCATGGAGAAAAGCATTTGACAGACCCTCCACCAGAAAAGTAACACAATGCACCTTTAATTAAAAATAAAGAAGTAAATACACCTATAATGACACACACCTCTAATCTAAAACTACACACTGAGCAGAATTTGGTGATTCTTGCCGCTTGGTTGCAGATCTGGCTCAGAAAAAACAAAGCCAGAAGAGTGAATTAGGTGTTTTAAAGGCTCCATCTGGCAGCGGGTCGGCGTGGAGCAGAGAGTACAGTGACACCAAACCCGCCTCATTCACTCTGCGCATAATGCCAGTATTCATCCGCCCCTCTCGTTTTGTCCTCCGCTCGGTGCACTCCTTTTTGCTTTGAAAGTAAAAGGCTAATTATGTGTAATGACCAGGCCCAGACTGGATTGTAGACGCACATTGTGGGTTTTTTGTTTTGTTTTTTTTGAGTTTTTTTTTTTTTTTTTTTTTTGATGAGAGAAGAACTGCTGCTAGGTGTAATTTCGTACTACCTTTAGCGGCAGTAAAGTCAAGCAACTTCCATCTCTAACACCTGAAATTGGTGCATGAGTATAGTATGGTTTTAAATTAAAGGTGCACTGTGTAACTTTTCTGGCAGAGGGTCTGAAACGTACTTCTATATACACTGAAAAAATAAATAAATAAATAAAATTAATAATAATAATAATAATAATAATAATAATAATAATAATAATAATAATAATAATAACATAAGATTTACTAGAGAAAAAAAAAATCTCATAACAATTTGCACTAGCACTTTGTAAGTAAATTTTACTGCTGTAATATCAGGCACAATTTAGTCAGAATTAAGTAAAATGTACTTACCTACTTACCACCTTAGAAGTCATATTCATGTAAATAAATTAAGTTAAATATAAATTACTGTCATAATTAACTGCATTGCTGTGATTAAATAATTAGTATTTACTGATGCACAATAAATGATCACATTTTTATACCACACTGTTCCACCTTCAACCCTCAAAGCCCTTTACAACAAGGAACCACACACCCATTCACACATTCACACACACATTCACACACATGTTCACACACACATTCATACACCAGTGCACACAGACACTGGGGGTGAGGTGGGTTAAGTGTCATGCCCAAGGAAACAACAAGAGTATTCATCTGTGGGAGCTGGAATCACACCACCAACCTGTGGGTCAGTGGACTTGACTGCTCAACTAATGATCCACCCATCCATTTTCTTCTGTTTATCTGGTTGCGGGGACAGCAGTCTGAGCAGGGACTTCAGACTTCCTTCACACGAACACTTCCTCCAGCTGCTCTGGAGGGACCCTGAGGTGTTCCCAGGCCAGCCCAGAGACATAGTCCCTCCAGTGTGTCCTGGGTCTTCCCCGGGGCCTCCTCCCAGTGGGACATGCCCGGAACACCTCCCGAGGGAGACATCCAGGAGGCACCCGGAACAGATGCCCGAGCCTCAACTGGCTCCTCTCAACGTGGAGGAGCAGCGGCTTTACTCCGAGCTCCTCCTGTGTGACAGAGCTCCTCACCCTATCTCTAACGGAGCGCCCAGACACCCTGCGGAGGAAACTCATTTTGGCTGCTTATATTCGTGATCTCATCCTTACCCAAAGACCATGACCATAGGTGAGGGGAGGAACGAAGATTCTATAGTAGAACTTACTCATTAAACACTATACTTTGACTACATGAGTACAATAAGTACATTTTGTCCATTGTTATTAAATAAGTTGCAGTTCTCACAGAATTGTGTTATTTCATATAATTTAATATAATAATAATAATAATAATAATAATAATAATAATAATAATAATAATATATGAATTTAATATATTTTACTTCACACAGAAGTTACTTTTCTGTGTATTGCCTCAAATGTTCCACAGTATGGCATTACACTTATTTATCTCTACGGAGACAGCAGGTGACACCACAGCCAAGTTACATGTCAGAACTACGGAAAGGCAAGCTCCCTCACAATAAGAATGGATGCTTTTAGGTCAATAAAAAACCCAGTTATTGAGTAAATGCAAGATGGATACGTTTAACGCCAAACCAGAACATTCTAAACAAAACAACATCTCCATGGAGACAAGCAGGCGTCGGTCCCTCCACCAGAAAAGTTACACAGTGCACCTTTATACTTAATGGAATAATCTTTAGAATGGAAGAACAACTTTTTACATGAGGCCATTTAACCAGACTGAGATTCTACTATGACATGGCCTCTATTTGAAGGTTTAAATGTCCTTTCACTTACTTTTATTAGCTTTACATAAATGAGCTTTACATTGAAGCACAAGTACATCGTAAAGAAAGGTACTTGAAAAGATTAGACTGAAGGATAATACTAGTACTGTGCCTTTTTGCTGTTTTGCAATGGCATTTCAGCAGCTGCTCTCTTAATCTGATGTATTTGTCTGTCAGAAACCTTCCTCATTGTGCCTTTATCTGCATGAATCTGTGTGTGCTCTGAAACAGCTACAAATCTCTTCATAGTACAATGATCAGGCTTAAAAGGCTACGTTAAATATCAAGGCAAGACAAGGCAAGTTTATTTGTACAGCACAATTTGTACACAAAGTAACTCAAAGTGCTTTACAGAATAAGAAATACATTAAAATGACAATAAAAAAACTAATCAAAACATAAATAATCATCACAAAATTAAAGATTAAAATTAAAAAGAGAGAGAGACATTAATTACATAAATTAGAGAGAACAGTGCAGAGTGAAAACCTTTCAGTTATATGCAGTGAAACCGTTTTGAGCCTGGATTTAAACAGCGTCAAAGTCGAGTCTGTCTCACATGTTCAGGAAGATTGTTCCAGGTTTTAGCTGCGTGAACCTGAAACTCTGACTCCCCTTGTTTAGTTCTGACTCTGGGCACCAGCAGGAGGTCGGTCCCTGAGCTCCTCAGAGTGTGAGATGGTTCATATGACACTAACATGTCACAGATGGACTTTGGTGCTCGGCCTTAGAGACACTTGTACAAGCAGAGCTGCTTTAAAGTCTCTGAACCACAGAAGGCAGTGCAGAAACCTGAGCACAGGACGCATGTGCTCGTACTTCCTAGTTCGAGTCGGGACCTGAGTTGCAGTGTTCTGGATGTTCTGGAGCATCTCACAACTCGTTTCCAGAGGCCAGTGAACAGACCATTACAGTATCTAACCTACTGGAGACAAACGCATGGATAAGTCTAAGGTTTTCACAGCCTGGTGCATCAGCCCGTTTCACTTCATGGAAACCATCTGACCTCGCAACATTAGAATTTGTTTGCTCGACTTCGCTGCTATTTGGTCGTGATGTATATAATGCGCCAAATCTCAATAACGTCTTTCCCCTTGATAAAATTCATCAAACATTCTCTTTATTCAGGCTTTAAATCCTCGATCTCAGGAATCGTTGCCAACACAGAATCTAGTCTTCATCTACATCCATCTCGACGCTTTGTTTACTGTTGTGCTGTTCCACAAAAGGGACACAGGCAGGCGCGACGAGTTTGACGTCATGGTTTCACAACTCTTCACTGATTGGCCGGTGCAAGGTCTAAAACTTTCGGGGTTCTTGCAAACTGTCTAGTGTATTCTGATTCCTGACCTAGTTGCTGGAGAAAAATGAAATTGAACGGAGGCACTAGATTTTTATACCTTATCCCAGATATTCAACTACTTCACGCTTTTTGGCACTAGAGAGCTCCTTTCCCCCCATTGCTTAAAAATGGTGGTCTGCTTAATAATATGTGTTCTTCTAAAGTCATTTTTTTCCTTTAATTGGACTTACGAGGCAAACTAAGAGATTGATTTCACTGACCCAAAGAGCCTTGAGACACAAAACCATCCATGAGTTTCACTGGAAAAAATTAAACAAACAAACAAAAAAATCCCTTTATGACACTTAAACACAATTTGCATAATAATTTGGAACGCAGTGTAGTTTAAAAGCAGAGGTGGGTAGACTAGAAAAACATTTTATTCACGTACGAGTAGTGTTACTTCAAAACAACATTACTCAAGTAGAAGTACAAACTAGTGCTTAGTGTTGGGAAGGTGACTTTTAAAATATATTCCCCTACAGATTACAGATTACATACCCCAAAATGTAGTTTGTAATGTAATTCCATTAAATTACTTAAACTGAGTAACGTAATCTGAATACTTTGGATTACTTGATATTGTCATGCTTTTTAAAATGACATGAATGTAGCAAACACATCCTGATAGAGAAATGATTTTTATATGAGATCACTGCTGCCTTCAATTATGTCCACCTACTGTTACGTGTCGTATTGTTTAGACCTGGTTTAGACCTGGTTTAGTCCTGCTTTTAGTCCTGGTTTAGTCCTGGTTTTAGACCTGGTTTTAGACCTGGTTTTAGTCCTAGTTTAGTCTTTGTTTAGTCCTGCTTTAGTCCTGCTTTTAGACCTGGTTTAGTCCTGCTTTTAGACATGGTTTTAGTCCTAGTTTAGTCCTGCTTTAGACCTGCTTTAGTCCTGCTTTAGTCCTGCTTTTAGACCTGGTTTAGTCCTGCTTTTAGGCCTGTTTTTAGTCCTAGTTTAGTCCTGGTTTAGTCCTGCTTTTAGACCTGGTTTAGTCCTGCTTTTAGTCCTGGTTTAGTCCTGCTTTTTGTCCTGGTTTAGACCTGCTTTTAAACCTGGTTTAGTCCTGCTTTTAAACCTGGTTTTACACCTGGTTTAATCCTGGTTTAGTCCTGGTTTAGCCCAAAATGTGAAAACAGGAAAATACTGCCCTGTAATCCATTTATTTCAACAAAGTAACTGTAATCCAATTACCGTTCATTGAAACAGTAACTGTAACTGAATACAGTTACTCATCATTTGTACTCTGATTACGTAATCCCGGTAAATGTAATCTGTTACTCCCCAACACTGCTAGTTGGGCCAACATTATTAAGAGTAAAAGAAGTATTTGAGATGTGTTCCATTTGTGGTGGAGGGTTCGCTACCTGTTTGTCTCCATGGAAATGTTATTGCTTTGTCTAGAATGTTCCACAACCTATGTATCACAAGGGAGACAAGCGGGCTACAGAACTATTCACAGAAGAAATGATTGTATTTTTGAGCAATAGAAACATAATGCGAGTTGGAAAAGTTTAAAGTCAAATCCTGAGCAAAGCAATTACATCTCCATGGAGACAAGTTCTGGGACGTTGCATCTGATTTATGATTTGAAGTTAATCTAATTAAAAGGACAAAACATCAAATAACGCACAAAATCTCAGATACAAAAATGAGTCAAACTAAATCAGATCTGAAGGAGCTGCGAGAAACACAAAAGTCCAGATCATTTCATTCATCAACATAAAGTTTTTGTCACTCGTAGACTTACTCACAGAGGAGCCACAACTTTTACTCAAGAAATATAAATCTGTATTAATAAGGAAAGAAACAATGTTACTCATGCTTACTTAAATTACTATAAATATGTTGCGTGAGAAAAGTACTCTGAAAAATAGAATATCTACTACTACTCAAGTAAGGCTACGTTCAGACTGCAGGGCTTAATGCTCAATTCAGATTTTTTTGTGAAATCCAATGTTTTTGCGAGGTCGTTCACATTTCCAGTTAAATGCGACTTGTATGTGACTCCAGTGTGTCAACATTAAACGGCCCAAAAGTGTCCCGCATGTGACACTGGAGACACGACGAACGTCAACCAGCAGTAAAGTTTGTAGGTGAGATGGAATGCGCTTTGGCTGTGTTCAGACTTCAGAAGTGCGTGCATGTCAAAAAGATCAGATATGTATGTGATTTCAGGAGCACATATATCCAAGTGTCCTGGGTCACATTTGAAAAAATCTGATCTGTGTCATTCAGACTGTCATTAAAAGATCAGATACAGGTCACATAGGGGCCAAAAAATCGGATTTCAGACTGCAGTCTGAACATAGCTTAACTGTAACTGAGCAATGCCAATGTATTTTTTGGTATTTTTATTTTTTTGAGGATACGTGGAAACTTATATATGTATCCAAGACAGTGGTTTGTCTGTTCTGGTTCAACATCAGACTGAGAGAAAAGGACTAAGTGGGCGGACCTGCCAGATTGAAAATCTGAAATCTGCAGGATGGAAGTCGAAACCTTGTTCAGATGACTATTTTTGAAACTGTTTCTACCTTTCTTTCATCAACTTTTTTTCTTGCTTTTTTATCAGTACTGCGCACAATTGTTGAGTGGTGGAAATGGGACAATTGTGTTCGGAAATAAAACAGATTAGACTAAAATTTGGTGTGCGTGCTTGAAGCGTGTGTAAGCAATAAAAAAACATAATGGTTCAAATAAATATAAAGATGATTGGTTTGTCTAAAAATATCTTTCGCAGAAATATGGCTAGGCCCAGTTACCAAAACTCAAAGCAACTGCTCACTGTCTCCTCCTGCTCGTCTCCATGGAAACGCTCGACTGGCTGTAATATTCCACTGTGGAACATTATAGCCAAAGGGATGTTAAAGTGTATGTTGACTTATTGTATGTCTTACACTTAAATCAGACCTATACCTGTTTAACCATGTTGCAGGTGTTTTACCATGTACTCTTTCAGTGTGATCT
Organism: Boleophthalmus pectinirostris; assembly: GCF_026225935.1. Taxonomy (NCBI): domain Eukaryota; kingdom Metazoa; phylum Chordata; class Actinopteri; order Gobiiformes; family Gobiidae; genus Boleophthalmus; species Boleophthalmus pectinirostris. The sequence goes on from NW_026571047.1 coordinate 3,236,306, forward strand.
GAACATCTTTGAGTCATTTTAATCACCACATTTTGCAGATCAATTTCTGTTTTTGCCACCGTCAGTACTGTTTCCATGGCAACATGAGCTCAAAGGTCTCAGTGCAGTTTACCAGGTCAGGGAGGGTCAGCAGATCCTGTGGAAGAGTCAAAAGTGTCCCTCTTCTGTGTCCTGCAGCATCACATCAGTGTCCAGGGGCGCCAGGTGAACACAACAGGAAAGACCTCACTCTTATGCTGCATTCGTTTGTGCTCAGGACACGGGGAAAACCGACCTCCATGTCGACAAAATGCAATGGAATGGCCAATCTAATGGGGGTTCCGAAACACAAGCTTGTTCGGGCTCGGAGTCGTTTGAATTTACGTCGCAACAAAAATGTCGGTGCACACAGTAAACGTGAAGAACTGTCTTGGTCATTTTGATGTATTAACCTTCTTGACGCCACTGTCGACTTAAGTTGACAAGATGCCGCTCTGAATAAAACGTCCGATTTTGTCAAATAGTCATTCTTAGTATTTCCCTAATTTACAGAAAGTCTCTATCTGTTATCATTTTTACATTATAGCCTTTAAATATCAAGATGTCAAAATCAAACGTTGTAGGAAAAAAAAAAAAAAAAAAACTCTGGCGCCTAGATGGTTAAGTTGCGTATGTGTAGAGTAAGTGTCTTCTCAAACAAATTTTTTTTTCACAAATATTTTTATTAAGATTTTACATATTGAAACATAAAATGACATTACACACAACGTAAATAAATAAATAAATGAATTAAGACCCTCCCTCCACCCTAAAACACACACTTCACTCAATTTGAATTATAATTTCTATGTGTCAAAATTTACAATGCGCAAAAAATGGGCAACCAAATGTCTTTAAAATCCTCAAGTTTTCCGTTGTCGCTCAACTTCTCCAGTGCCAAATTGCTGGACATTAGTTTAATCCACTGGTTTACTCCGAGTCTCTTCATTCCCTTCCAGTTGAGAGCAATAACACGTTTGGCCTGTAATAAAGAAAAAAAAAAATGACAAGCTTCTTGGTATTTAAATTAGCACTAAAGCTGTTGGGGAAGATGTGCAATCTCACATTCAATTCAATCTGAAATTACACTAGTGACCTCTTTCCAAAACAGTTGGACTTCTTCACACTGCCACATACAATGAAAAAGGGCCTTTGTAGTGACATTTAAACTTTCTTTCACATCATTTCAGCAGACACAAGTTGTTTTTTTACTGAACATGTAATAGTCAAACTGCCATAACTGAGTCGCCCACAGCTAATGTTAACAGACTCTATTTATGTTACATTAAAGGGACAGTTCAGAGTGTTGGAGACGTGTTTAGACACTTTTTGAAATATTCCATCCAGTCCTTGTATTTGCAGAGGTCGCTGGTGTTAGACTAGTGCATGTCAATGGTCATAGTTCTCCTGCCGCTAAAAACAGTCTTACCCACTCCACAAAACACCTGAAACAAATCTATTATTACACCAGACTGTTTATGTAAATGTCTATGTTGATTAATAGAGAATAATTTTAGAAGTAAAACCAACATTGGATTTGAAGGATTTATATCTGAGCAGCAGCAGTGAGTTGTACTTCCTGATAGAAAACTCGGCAGCGGCGGACTGATATATGAGAAAATAGGTCCTCAACATGCGACGATTCATGCAATGCAAGGTAAGTTTGATACATAGTTTGTTTTGTGGAGGTGCAATTACTTCGAGGCACATAAAACTTTCTGTGACAGCTGCTGATCTGAGAGTATAAGTGTTTTCAGGCATCCACACAGTGCTGGATCAGATCTGTATTCAGATGAATTCATGGGAGCTTGTGGCACCAGATCGTTCCGTCTCTGGAGCTGTTGTCAGTCAGATTAGTGTGGACGAACACTGCATCCATAACGAAAATGACTCAAATACGTACCATTGTGGACGGGGCCTTAAAATTTCCAAATGATAACATAATGATCCACGGGTGTCATAAATTATAACTACTATAGAACACCCACAAGCACAATATGTCTTCTTTAAAGGGTATATGTCTTGTGTAAAGGGTTTACATTCTGTACTTTATCTTTTGTCCTGTTCCAATGCCACGAATGCATAGAAAAGTACAAAAGCAAATTGATAGGACAAAAAAAAAAAAAAAAAAAAACGAGAGAAAGAAAAAGAGTTGAGTTGTCCCCAAGTGCATTTGCCACAGTCCTTCATAGTTGTGGCACAAACAGCTGTCTGGAGGATAGGCCACGCTGCAGTGGGCTGGGGGTCAGTGCTAAGTGCGCTTCCCGCTCCTCATACAACACAAACACATTTAGGCTAAAGAGAAGGGAATATGTCTTCATCTGGGTCCAAGGCTGCTAGCATAGCCGCGACGCAGATCAGGCAGTGGGCAAACTCTTAACGGCATTAGAGCGGCGTGTGTGCTCAGGCGTTTACAATGTCTCACCACTAGAGGCACTTTTATGTGAGCTGTCAGTGTTCACTCTGCATTATAGGGCTCTACAAAAAGTACTCACCCACAAACCATTAGAGACTTAACAGAGCAACAGGTCCTCTCCACAAGTATTATGGCTCATGCTATTGATCGGGGGATGAAGCACTGAAGCGTTGAAGCACCTGCCGGCTTTGTCCATCAAACCTCAAGTGAGACACTACAGGACAACATTTGCTATCTTATATTTATTCAAACAAAGGTGATTTTATAGCTCAAAAATAGAGAAAAACAGACATTCTCACTGGGAGTGGGATCTGGTTGGTCTGGTTTGATCTCTGTGAAGATAGAAAGGTTTAATAACACACGGGTGAACATTCCGCAAAAGTAATAACATCTCCACGGTAAAAAGCATTTGATGGACACTCAACTTTGAAGGCCGTAACACGTGGTGAAGTTTATTGAGTGCATCACATGTGCATGTTAAACATTGAATTGAGACAAAAAAGATGGCTGGATGGAGGACTGGATAAATGTTGTTCACACCATTTATGTAATGGAAAAACTGACATTTAATATGAGACTGGACTTTGACAAATGTGACAGTTACTGGAAAACTTGAAGAATGTTTGTTGCCCCGTTTAGATCCGATTTTAATTGAGTACGACTCGATGAAACCATTGTATTTTTATTTCTGACCGTGTATGTGTAGAAATGTACGTATATGTATATATATGTATGTATATGCATATATATATTATTTAGTTTTATTATTATTTTTTTTTTTTTTTTGTTATTATTAGTTTTAATATTACCAAGCTTTTTTTTTTTTTTTTCAAGCTTGATAATTTCTATAAGTACAGTGACTTGACTTTTAGAAAAGGAGAAAGGGGACTATAATTGATATGATGTGTCAGTGTACGATATATTTTGTTCCGCGTGCGTGTCCTCGTTGTAAAGTGCTATTTCCTGGTAGTTGAAATAGGCGCTGTTCGTGCCGTGGTGCTGACCATGTGACGCGCGTTATGTAATATGATTTTCTTCACGTTTTTCAACTATTATTTTTGACATTTAATGTATATTATTACTGTGTGCTCAACGTAGCATAGACAAGGTAGGTTTATGGTTAAATTGTCTGTTTCTGTAATGATTTGGATATATTGCTCAGTGGGAGGAGCCAGGGGGGTATAAAGGGGAGCCGTTCCTGGCTGTCAATCAGTCTGCCACCAGTTACAGAGCAGGTAACGTCGGTGCGCTGTACAAGGATTTTAAAGAGGACAGTTAATGCTGACCTCGACCCTGTTTTCTTGCTGTAAATACTTTTTGCACTGTTTTGGGGATTTTTGCACTTTGGACACTGGCACAATAAACCACCTGCACTTGGAATTTCGGTCTTGCCTGAGTTTTTAATAGAGCCCCGCCACAGACTATAAGACTAAGAGACTATGAGACTATGAGACTATAAGACGATGAGACTAAAAGACTATGAGACTAAAAGACTAAAACAATTCAGTGCTTTCAGTGCGCATCAGGACGCACACGCGCACTCAAAGCACTTTACAACGAGGACGCACACGCGCACTCAAAGCACTTTACAACGAGGACGCACACGCGCACTCAAAGCACTTTACAACGAGGACGCACACGCGCACTCAAAGCACTTTACAACGAGGACGCATACGCGCACTCAAAGCACTGACGCGCACTCTAAGCAATTTACAAGGAGGCTTTGAGTGCGGGTGTGCATCCTCGTTGTAAAGTGTTTTGAGTGCGCGTGTGCGTCCTCGTTGTAAAGTGCTTTGAGTGCGCGTGTGCGTCCTCGTTGTAAAGTGCTTTGAGTGCGCGTGTGCGTCCTCGTTGTAAAGTGCTTTGAGTGCGCGTGTGCGTCCTCGTTGTAAAGTGCTTTGAGTGTGCGCGTGTGCGTCCTCGTTGTAAAGTGCTTTGAGTGCGCGTGTGCGTCCTCGTTGTAAAGTGCTTTGAGTGCGCGTGTGTGCGTCCTCGTTGTAAAGTGCTTTGAGTTTGCGCGTGTGCGTCCTCGTTGTAAAGTGCTTTGAGTGCGCGTGTGCGTCCTCGTTGTAAAGTGCTTTGAGTGCGCGCGTGTGCGTCCTCGTTGTAAAGTGCTTTGAGTGCGCGTGTGCGTCCTCGTTGTAAAGTGCTGTGAGTGCGTGTGTGTGTGTCCTTATTGTAAAGTGCTTTGAGTGCCTTGAAGGTGGAAAAGCACTTTAGAAAAATGAGACCATTGAATTTATAATATTGTTTAATGCAGTTACTCTGAAATCTTATGTATGTTTAAAGGTACCCCTATGTGAAACATGTATGCTTTTAATAGTATCTCTGCATTCCCTGAAGGAATGCAGAGATACTCCAAGGAAGATTCAAGGCGTTACCTGTTCAACATATTATATGCATATTCATAGTGTTGTTTTATATCTCTGGGTTGAGGGAAACACAGGTGTAGGTGTAGCTGTAGGCCGTCAGGAACAGCGATCTGACCCAGAGCTCTGTATTAGAATTGTATTGAATAGGGAATAAATTCTTTTTGCTTTTAATCGATCGTTTCCAGTTGTCATTTTTGGGAGAACACGCTTAACGGTTTTTTGAACATGCCTAACAACCTGAAAAGTTACACTATTGAGAATGGGAATGTGACGTCACATGACTATGCGGGTCAGAAGTAACCACCCACGAGGTACTAGACCTGTAACGATAACAGATTTTGCTGGATGATTAATTGACCAAGAATTTATTGCGATAAATGATAATATTGACATTTTGAGACCAATCTCAACTATTATAATAATATATAATTATAATGACCATGAAATAAAAATGCAAATACACCCTTTCAAAGATCAATAAACTTTATTTTCAAAATAACATTTAACACAGGAACTGTAAAACAACCAAAAACAACAGGCCTCAATAAAACAGACTTGTTCACACAGGACTAGTCTAATGTGTCTGGCTCACAGCGAGGACTTGTTCACAAAAATGCACTTGAATAAACCATTGTTGAACCAAATACAACCAAAACAATAAATAAATGGATTATTAAATCTCAGTGACAAAATCGCTCTTAAAAGTGATTTCAGTTATTGACTTACATTAGAATATATTGGCCTTTCTCTCTGTGGCTGCTGCTGTGAGCTGATTAAGAAAATACATTTGGAGAATGAAGTGGACTGTGTACAGGTAGTGATGAAAACAGGGGCTGATCAGTAATATGGTGTCTTGAAAATAAGTGATTAAAGATTAGTCAAACATGCATGGATCACAAATACAGCTTTGGGTGAGTAAATGGTGATGGGAAACAACTACAACATGGTTACAAGCTCTGAAAGTCAATTTTGCAGAATAGGTCTGATTTAAAGTACATAAACATCACCTTACTGTGTCCCCAGTATAAGTATAATGCTGATTTATTTGTCTTTACAAAAACAATGTTGGACATGATGGTTATGATGTTTATGTTTGGACTTTTAACTTGGTGTTTTGGTTCTCAAGACGATTATCCAGTAAGAAAGCAGAATGAGTCTCAGATCAATCCCTCTTTTGGGTTACCAGTTTTCAAGTTGGTTTAAACCTAAAAGTCCTCTCTCTGATCTGAATTGTCACTCCATAAACCCCAGCCCCTGCAGCCGATCCCGAATCAGTGCCAGTGCAGCTCAGGGAGGGAACTCTGGAGGTTCTGAGCTTTCACATGAGACCTGTCCATAAACTGAGAATGAGACAAACGTGGATGTGTCTCTATCTACAGGTTAAAGCTCTGGAGACACAGGTTTAGTTGTGATTGTAGTACTTTTTAAAACCGCAAGAACTCAGGTTACACACTGCTCCTTTTACTTTCCTACAAACGTTCCATTTTAATGTTCAAAGTTGCTTCCAGGCTATTTTGTAATTTAAAAAAGTATAAATTACAAAAGTGGGCTAATGTACAATGTGTCACTGGAATATTAGAATCTATTTTGTCTTTCAAATAAACCAGAGCCTAAACTTTTTTGGACAAAGTCGGCCAAAATAACTCCTTGATTTCCATTACCGTTGGGTTACTTTGAACTTGTTGTCGGTGCTTCCGCGCTACCAAAATGAAATAGACTTGTCTGAAAAAGATTGAACATGTTTCAACAGAAGTAACATCTGACAGATAATATTTTTAGATTCTATTTTGTGTTGAATATATATTTTTTTCTTATCAGGTTTTCCTTGGCAAGGCAGTTACAATCTTGCTTTGCAAAATCGACAAACTTGCGGTGGCAGAAGAAAAAAGTTTGTACGAGCACGTTCCACCTCCAGACTGCGAGCGTGTACAATGTGAGGAGCAGAGGAAAGCAAATCAAAAAGGAGGAAGAGTCTGTGCACCCAAAGAAGATAACCAAAATTAGCAGTGATGTTTTTTTGGAAAATGGCACAGAAAAGTTAAGGAAATAAAAATGAAAGTCTTTCCAAGGAGATTTTTGCTACTAAACTGTGTATATGGTGTTTTAATAGCATTGTCTACTGTTCCTACTCATTTTTGAGTAATTTATAATTCAATTAGGGTCCACAAAGATGTTGCATGTGAACTGGACGCCTTGACTCCCTGGTCTGAATGCAGACGTCGCCGTCATTTTTGATTTATGGATCTGTGTCAAGGTCTATGCATCACGAAGTAATTCACCGCCACAACACTAGGGGACTACGATTTAAAAATGGCATTCGTGGTTACAAAATGAAGTGGGAAAGTGGAGTACTGGAAATGTATGTAGAGCGGACGCAGAGAGGACCAGCCACAGCCCTTACCGTCTGCGTTGTTTCGATGCGTAAATACAAAATTTCAGAAGTGCACATCGGTCGATGCAGACGCTCTGCAGAAGGGGTTCGTACGAAAGCCGAGAGGGGTCACAACAAACGCAAACACCACAACAAATACAAATGTGACAACACAACAAAAAGCCACAACAAACCAAAAAAAGTCACAACAAATCAAAATAAGCCACAACAAACCAAAAAAAGCCACAACGGAAATGACCACGGGACTCTATTTTCCAAAGGACCGATCAAGCGGCAAGTGAAGAAGAAGAACTACAATGTGAAACGAATAATGATAAAACAATAAATGACTTTTACTTACGTTTCCAACTTCTCCGTTCCTTTACTTTTCACGTTGTAGTTCTTCTTCTTCACTTGCTGCTTGATCGGTCGGAAAATAGAGTCCCACGGTCATTTCCGTTGTGGCTTGTTTTGGTTTGTTGTGACTTTGTGTTGTGTTGTCGCATTCGTATTTGTTGCAGCATTTGCATTTGTTGTGACGCTTCTCGGCTTCCGTAGGTTCGAGGTGACGCAGACAATTTGAAGCACAACCAAAAATCAGGCTTTAGTCTACCAGATACTGCCCAGTTTTGGCAGTTCTATTTGAAATGTGGTTGTGGGCAGAGTTCAGAGTTCATCCCACTTTAAAATAATACCTACACATGCTGCAAAAACTAAAATTGTGCTGAGTTAAAATGACATGAATCAAGAAAATGTTCTGTTGATTTGAGTACATTTTACATGACAAATACAATTATCTACCAATGGAAGAAGTCTTTTGTGAGAATATACCTAGTAACACTGAGGATAAGAAAAACAAGACATTTTTTCACTTAAACCTTCCAGACCGACATGTTTTATATAACCATGCATAACTTTCCAACCATAAAAGATAGAAACTTACTTTTTCCCCGCTTGAATAGCTGAAAGTTGTGACTTTCTGAGCATATTTCCGGCATTATCCTACATCACACACACGTTGCATAATGACATAGGGGAAATACGAACTTTGTTTTCCGCCAAACTCATGCACTCCATTCATTTTAATTGGGCCAAACTTTGTCAAACAGTGTAGTGAGTCAAAATGGTTGATGCTCTGAGCGTCTATGTAACAATTCAAAAAGTCGCTCTAAGTGCACTTATTTCTCAAATAATTAGCAAATTACACATATTAATCTGCGTAACTGCACATCTGTTGCTATTTTTAGTTGAAAAGTTCATTTCAGTCAAAATGTCCAAATCTAAATGTAATAAAGTCCATGGAAATGCAGGAAGTGATGTGGCTCTGTGTCCTGGACCTGACATCAGCTGTTTCCACGACTGACACCAGGAAAGTCATGGGGACAATGCACTTTGTTTTGTTTCGAATCAATAAGTATATTTTGAGTTTACTTACACACTTGATATATGCACTTTTGTAGCTAAGGCCCTAAAGATAAGATAAGATAAGATAAGATATGCCTTTATTAGTCCCACAGTGGGGAAATTCCAGTGTTGCAACGCACAATTTCAGAACAGCAGGAAAAGGTAACACAGATAATAAATAATAGCTTAAAATAATTTAAAAATAGACTTAAAAATAATTGCACATGGTTATGATTGACTGGTACATGTTCAGTGTTAGCAGTGTTTGTTGTACAATCTGACAGCAGCAGGAAGGAAAGACCTGCGAAACCTCTCCTTCACACAGCGAGGGTGAATCAGTCTGTCACTGAAGCTGCTCTCCAGAGCAGACAGAGTGTCCTGCAGGGGGTGAGACTCATGGCCCAGCATAGAGGTGACCTTAGTCAGGACCCTCCTGTCCCCCACCTCCTGCACTGAGTCCAGAGGACAGCCCAGGACAGAGCTGGACTTCTTGATGACCCTGTCCAGCTTCTTCCTCTCCCTCTCTGTGATGCTGCTGCTCCAGCAGACCACACCGTACAGGATGGCTGATGCCACCACAGAGTCATAAAAGGTCTTCAGGAGTGGCCCCCCCACTCCAAAAGACCTGAGTCTCCTCAGGAGATAGAGCCTGCTCTGGCCCTTCCTGTACAGTGCATCTGTGTTGTGAATCCAGTCCAGTTTATTGTTCAGATGAACACCCAGGTACTTATATGAGCAGACATGTCAAACTATATAACTATAATATAATTATATTTGGCCCTCGAGATCATGTCAGATATGTATTAGAGCTGGTCCACCGGCTACAGATAGACTATAGAAACATTATTTATTTAAAATGTTATTCTATATTCTGCTTGTTCTGGATTCAATGTTTAAGCAAGAACTATTATTAAACATTTATTTTAATACGAAAAGGAATTACATCTCAAAAGAAGAGAAAACATGTAGATGTTGTTGACATTTTTCAATAAATATTTAGTCTGGTCCACGAATTTTGACCCTCTGTGAATTTGAGTTTGACACCCCTGCCCTAAATTATGCTTTTTTTTTTTCTTTTTTTCTTTTATGTCCAAAAAATGTGTTTGCTGTGTGTTTTGTATGAGAGTGTGAATTTTATTTACTAAAATACTAAATACTAAAAAATTACTAAAATTGCCCTTAGGTCTGGAAGCATTAAGATAAGAAAGAAAATTGTTTGTATAAAAAAAAAAAATGCTTATTCCATTGGTAGATCATTTTAATTGCCAAGTGAAATCAAGTTAAATATTCTTAATTTCAGTAATCTTCAGTAAAATTTATCTAGATAGACTTTTTGCAGTGTAGAGGAAATCCTGGACACCACCAGGCCAAGTTACAGGTCAGATCTGTGGAGAGGTGAACCTGCTCACACATGTTTTTTCTTCAAGACAATACAGGATAACTCAAATAGCTACGAATCTGTTAAATTAAGACTCTAACGATGAGCGAACGCCGTTATAATGATCTATGTTTTTGCACATCCCCTTTGACCTTACCTTAACTTGACCAGCTCTAGTTCTTTGAGTCATTTGTTCGTACCGCACCATCTGCATCATAAATTAAAGACATAATTAGAAGTTCCTCGCGGCAGCTTCGACTCGATACAGAATCCCCCTCGGAACTCCTCCAAATCAATCACATTGACATAACAATTACAAGGCTCTGTCATGGTGCCCGGCGGATCAGCCATCACAAAGCAGACATCAGCGAGACACAGACATGCATCCTGGTCACGTCGTCACGGAAACCCAAGTGCACAGGGGGTAGTACTCAGTTACACTTACTTGAGTAACTGTTTAAAGGTATTGTACTTTTCGGAGTACACTAGATCTGATTTAGTTTGTCCCATCTTTGTGTCTGTCCTTCGAAAATGTGTGCATTATTGAACGTTTTGTCCTTCAAATTAAATTAACTTCAAAATGTTCAAACAGTTGCTCTTTAACTCTTTCCCCCATGAAGACGACATTTGATGACCCCCTTGTTTCCTTAATGACGTCTTTTGACACCTCCGCTGTTTCACTAAAGACGTGATTTGACGACCATTACAAACGGCTCGTTTTTTCACATGTAAACAGAGACTGTGATAGGTGGAGGCCACTACAACCCACACTAGGCTGACCAATAGGATTCAAGGATATGTTTTCGCCAATTTTTTCCTAAGTTAATCGAAGTAGTGACAATGGTAGCTTCCGTAAAAAACACAACACGAAACACGAGCAATGGAAAGATCACGGCACTGCGGCGCACAGTTTTAGAAATAATGAGGAGCGGGTGTGTTTTATGGGTAAGTTTAGAGAAAGTGACTTTTCTAGATTTCAAAGTGATGATGAAGTTGATTATAAAGTGGAAAACAGCGACGGAATAGTGACAGAATTTCAGAGAGTGAAACTTACAAAGGTGAGAATGCCGCTGATGCGTCTGTATGGAGTCCTGCGATATCCCAACAAACTATCAGGGACTTTATACTCGATTATGAACCAAAATTGCCCTGAAATCTGAATGTTGCTCAGGCGAGTCCTTTAAAATTTCAGTCTTTTTTTCCAAGATGTGCAATGTATAACAGAATCACTACAGAAACAATATGTGGAGCTCTGCGCACGAGAAAGTAACCAAGATGACAAATACTGGACACACACTGACAAGGAAGAGTTTTATTATTATATTATTATATTATAATAAGATAAATGAGTTGAATAAGTTAAATGGAAAAAATGAACTAGGTTCACACAGGTGAACAACAGGTAAAAACAGGTGTACACTTGGCTATACTGTATCTGGTGATATGAAATCTGTTTAAATACTTTGACAAAGTATATTTAAATTTTTTTTATGAATATAGTACTCAGAACATGCAGATATCAGATGCTGAATGTTGTTTTTGTTTTAAATTTTGCACCTGACCAGGTAAACTCTCATTTTCAGTGAGCTGTTATACACCTATAAATGAGTTGAATCACATTTAAACATCCAGAAATGAAGAGTTCAGAGTCTAAGGTTTCCAGAGATACAAATATGTCTGTGTTACAATTAAGTTCATGAGTGTAAAAATCATTTATAATCATTTGTGGAAGTCTGTTTTCTTTTATGCAATTATGCTCTAAGGGCAGCCCGAGGAATATATGTATGGGTTGTTCCTAGTAGGCGTCCAGGGGGGAAAGAGTTAAAGGTCCTAGGTTACACAAAATTGACTACATCCTCAGAAACATACTTGGAGTAATCATTAGGGATGCAACAATATTCATGGTACGATATTATCACGACAGGCCTCTCACCGTACGATAATTATTATGATATTTTCGTCAGGTTAACAGAATTTTACATATGCTACTTTTTTTTTCTTTTTTAAATACCTTGACCAGTCGTCAGTGTGAGTCATTGCTACAACATTCCAATGTTACGACCCAACTCGCTGGGGTCAGGGGACGTAACAAAAGAACGAAGATGGAGAAAAGAATAAATTAAATCATGTTTAACCATGTTTTAGCAGGAATGGAAAAGGTAAACTTAACAAAACAGGCTAAAATATATACAGAAAATAACCTAAACTAAGAAACAAAAAAACAGGATTAACATTTAATGAGTTTTGTGCCAAAAAAAAACAAAAAAAAAAAAACAGGTCATGCAGGTCTATAAAAAAATTTGTGATTAAACTAAGGGACACACAACAAAACTAAAACACAAGTGCCCTAAAGTAAAACCACATAAACAGAATTGAGTGACAAATTACAAAAGGCAAAAAACAGAACTAAACAAAACAAGTGTCTCAACACAACAAACAGTCAGACACATACTAGTACAAAATGAGTGACTAACATGACAGAGACACACCGAGCCCCCAGGTTCCAAAATAGTCGATTTAAGGAGGTGAGGCAGGATGGACCAGGTGTAGAAGTGCCCCACCGATCACGGATCAGGGCTCCCACAGCAGGAATCAGGACAGCCAACAAAAGAAATTAAAGCACACAAAATAAATTAGAACTGAAGGCCTGGGACTGTAACATCCAAAGATATAAGATTTAAATAGGCTTAATAACAGTTATTTTATTGTGAAGTAAAGTAAGTAAAGGATCATGGCCTATGCAGTTCCCTCTTTTTTAATACTTTTTAAGTGAAAAACCTTCCATTTTGATATATTGTGATAGGCCACGATGTTATTGTCAGAGTTCTGATGACGATACGATATGTGTAACGATATCACGATATTTTGGTTATTGTTACATCCCTAGTAACCATGTTTTTCTATATCTCCAAAGCTCAAAATATTGAAATCATCCAAATGAATCTATTGAAGATTACGACGTGGTGGAACAGAGTGTTTTCTGTTTGAGAAATCTGCAGGATTTGTGTGTTAAACATGAAACAGAACACAACTGCAGACATGTTTGTGATGAGGAAATGACATTATAACATAGATAGATGAAAAAATAGTGTGATATGTGCTCTTTAACTTCAAAGCATAAAACATGTTAGATGTTACAAGTTACTCTTACTTGAATGATTTCTTGGACTGCTAGTGTGTACTTCTACTACAGTAATATTGTTTTAAATAGGCCTGTAACGATAATCAATAAACCAATTATTCGCACAATAACTTTTCACAAGCTCGACAACTTTTCCCACCGTGATCATTTCTGTTTGCATGTTTGTTTGTTTTCCTCATCTCTCTACCAAAGAGACTAAATGCCAAAAGGCTTCTATTGCTCTACTGACTCTTCTCGTTTCCTTCTTGTAATGGCCATACCCCCTTGTCAAAGTCTGATCAGTTTACATGAAGCCACAACGCTAGCGCCGCTGTCAGAGCACTAAAACAGTTCATCTCCATGTGACAAAACAAGTCAGGATGCCAAATCAACACTAGTGACAGACACGTCTCAACAGCCCCCAAACAATGAGAAGAAAACCCCAATCCCCAGGAAAACATGCACCCATACCCCATCGACACCACTCGCCCCGGGAGAGCCCGAAATCCACTGAGATCCCACAAAACACCGACACGACACCAGACAGGACAACGGCTCTTTCTGCAGAGTGCGAAGTGATGCAGTCTGACAATCCCTCTATACAAAGTGGACTAAGTGAGTGTGACGTCAACCACAGGGTTCAGCTCCTCTCAAATAAAGCTTTCGATGCTAATGATAATTGGGGCGAATTTGGAGCCAGGGATTGGGATTTTCTGACAGACAAAATAGCAAAATAGGAGCAGGTTAATAGAGCAGGTTAATACAAAAATTTTAAGACCAAAATGACGAGATCACAGCAGCAGCCACAGAGAGAGGACCCACAATAATCCAATGTAAGTTAATGACTACAGTCACTTTTAAGAACAGTTTTGTTACTGAGATTTAATAATCCATTTTATTTTTTGTTTTGGTTGTGTTTGGTTCAACAATGGTCATACAATCTTAACCTCTCCATGCAAGGTGCTGACATGGAGCAGGTGAAAGAGGCCGAATTATTGGGTGTTAAAATTGACCCCACTTTATCATGGGCTGCTCATTTTAAAAATATTGTTGCTAAAATGAGTTCAACCATCTCAAAAATAAGACGCTGCGCATATTTTTTTACCCTTTTCAAATATTAAGATCATTATTCAGTCTCTGGTCCTTTCACATTTAGACTACTGCTCTGTAATCTGGTCAAGTGCCTCAAAAAAGGATCGTGTCAAACTTCAACTAATCCAGAACAGGGCGGCTCGTCTGGCTCTACGTTGCCCATTTAGGAGCAGCGTGAGCATCGTGCACTAGAGGTTATCCTGGTTTACTGTTGAGGACAGACTTACCTGTAGCCTTATTTAGTTTTTTTTTTTTTAAATGTATGTATTTTACAAAGACCGTTGAGCCTGTTTGCACAACTACTGCCCTTTAGTGGTTGGCATGGTTTTATCACAAGACAAGCTTCACATGGACATTTTATTTTATTCTTTATTATTATTATTATTATTTTTTTTATTAATTTTATTTGCAAACTACATACATTACAACGAATAGGAACCAAACAACCATACAAGATACAAGACAGACGATTACGAAGATTACACACAAATAGGGACAAAGGTGACAGCGTGTGTGTGCCTGTGTGTACGTGTGTGCATATGCATATGTGTGTGTGTGTGTGTGTATGTATGTGTGTGCATATGCGTGTGTGTATGTGTGTGCATATGCTTGTGTGTGCGCGTGTATGTATGTGTGTGCATATACGTGTGTGTATGTGTGTGCATATGCTTGTGTGTGTGCGTGTATGTATGTGTGTGCATATGCGTGTGTGTGCGTGTGTGTATGTATGTGTGTGCATATGCGTGTGTGTGTGTATGTATGTGTGTGCATATGCGTGTGTGTGCGTGTGTGTATGTATGTGTGTGTGCATATGTGTGTGTGTGCGTGTGTGTATGTATGTGTGTGCATATGCGTGTGTGTGCGTGTGTGTATGTATGTGTGTGCATATGCGTGTGTGTGCGTGTGTGTATGTGTGTGTGTGCATATGCGTGTGTGTGTGTGTATGTATGTGTGTGCATGTGTGTGTGTATGTATGTGTGTGCATATGCGTGTGTGTGCGTGTGTGTATGTATGTGTGTGCATATGCGTGTGTGTGCGTGTGTGTATGTGTGTGTGCATATGCGTGTGTGCGTGTGTGTATGTATGTGTGTGCATATGCATGTGTGTGTGTATGTATGTGTGTGCATATGCGTGTGTGCGTGTATGTATGTGTGTGCATATGCGTGTGTGTGCGTGTGTGTGTATGTGTGTGCATATGCGTGTGTGTGCGTGTATGTATGTGTGTGTGTGCATATGCGTGTGTGCGTGTGTGTATGTATGTGTGTGCATATGCATGTGTGTGTGTGTATGTGTGTGCATATGCATGTGTGTGTGTGTATGTGTGTGCATATGCGTGTGTGTGCGTGTATGTATGTGTGTGTGTGCATATGCTGTGTGTGTGTGTGTGTATGTATGTGTGTGCATATGCGTGTGTGTGCGTGTGTGTATGTATGTGTGTGCATATGCGTGTGTGTGTATGTATGTGTGTGCATGCATGTGTATGTGCATGTGTGTGTGTGTATGTGTGCATGCATGTGTGTGTGCATGTATGTGTGTGCATATGCATGTGTGTGTATGTATGTGTGTGCATATGCATGTGTGTGTGTGTGCCTGTATGTATGTATGTGTGTGCATATGCATGTGTGTGTATGTATGTGTGTGCATATGCATGTGTGTGTGTGTATGTGTGTGCATATGCATGTGTGTGTATGTATGTGTGTGCATATGCATGTGTGTGTGTGCCTGTATGTATGTGTGTGCATATGCATGTGTGTGTATGTATGTGTGTGCATATGCGTGTGTGTGTATGTATGTGGTGCATGCATGTGTGTGTGTGTATGTGTGTGCATATGCATGTGTGTGTGTGTATGTGTGTGCATATGCATGTGTGTGTGTATGTGTGTGCATGTGTGTGTGTGTGTGTATGTGTGTGTGCATATGCGTGTGTGCGTGTATGTATGTGTGTGCATATGCATGTGTGTGTGTGTATGTGTGTGCATATGCATGTGTGTGTATGTATGTGTGTGCATATGCATGTGTGTGTGTGCCTGTATGTATGTGTGTGCATATGCATGTGTGTGTGTGTATGTGTGTGCATATGCATGTGTGTGTATGTATGTGTGTGCATATGCGTGTATTAGAGATGCGCGGATGGTGGTTACAACCGCGGATTCCGCGGCTAAACCGCGGGTCGGGCGGATGAAGTGATGAAAAATAATATTTTTATTAAATTCGGGCAGGTGGCGGTTTCACTACTCAAATAAAAAACTCTGAACTCGGAGCAAATGGGAAGAGACCGAGCGGATGGCGGGCGGGTGTGGTTTTGAAAACTGGTCAAAAACTGTGGCTGCAAATGGATAGCAGGCGGATGATGAGTTTTGCGATGCGGTTGCGAATGAAAAAGTAGCCCATCCGTGCATCTCTAGCGTGTATGTATGTGTGTGCATAAGCCTATGTGTGTGCACGGGGGTAGACAGACTATGCTGATGATTTACTGTTGACCTGTATTATTGCTATTTAATTTGAGTATTGAAAATGTGTTAAGTGTGTGTTGGAGTTGGACATTGGACATTTTATACTTCCACTGCCCAGGACTAATACTCTGAAAAGAATTGTTCTGTACAGAGCGACAGCTTTGGAACAGGCTCCCCCAAACCTTAACTGTTCACAAGCACAAAGTAAGTTTTAAGAAAATGTTAAAGAAATATATTAGAAATTGTATATAATTATATTTAGTCACTATAACGCATTGTAATTTATTGGATATATTATGATTGTAGTAGTGTTGTGTAGTGCAGTACACCATGGAACACAACTGTATGAACTTAATTGTGAACTTTTTGTTATTATAATGGAACATTTTATTGTAAATTATGCCAACTTGGACCCCAGGAAGATTAGTCTTTACCCCAGTAAAGACTAATGGGGATCCAATGAATAAATAAATAAATAAAAATAAAATAAATAAATGAATTCAAGTGCACTTTTTTGTTAACAAGTCCTACACTAGGCTATTCTTCTGTTAACAAGTCTGTTTTATTTAGACCTATTCTTTTTGTTTGCCTTCCTGTGTTAAATGTTTATTGATCTTTGAAAAGGTGTATTTGCATTTTTATTCCATTGTCGTTATATTAGTTGAAAATGGTCTAAAATGTCAGTATTATCGTTTATCACAATTATTTCTTAGTTAATTAATCATCCAGGAAAATCTGCTATTGTTACAGGCCTAGTTTTGAAGTAAGGTTACTCTTGAGTGCAATTTTTGCCTACTCTGCCCACCTCTCCCCAAGTGCAAATTGCCAATGGAGTAGAACATTGGCAGTCCACTTGAGGCTCTCCTTCAAAGGGAAGTAGAGCTGATTGTACAAACATATTGGTTTTGTATTCAGATGAAGGACTCAGAGTTGGACTTCTTGTATTGTCTTGTTTCAGAACACGCAGTCATTAGTTTAATGACTTGCTGAGTCTTGAATGGGAGTGATTTGAAAAGATCTGTAAAAGCAGGGGGCTAATTGCAGCCAGTGTTTAAAATAGAACAGCAGCTTTTGCAAGAAAAAATGACCATCTGTGGAACAATAGTGCAGCTTACAGGTCCTATACTCTTCCAAACTGACCCTTTAGATGTATTACAACATGGTGTGTATAGTCCTATAGTTAAATGAAGGTTTTATTTCATTATTTGAGCTCTACAGAAGTTTGGACTCCAATGAGAAACAATACAACCTACTGTAAGTGTAAAACTGTCAATTTGGTCCAGGTCATTTTAAAGATGGACTGTGTAACGTTACAGTTGAGGGTCCATCACCTTCTCGTTTCTATGAACATGTCATTGCTATGCTTAGAATGTTCCACAATATGACATTAGACCGATCTACCTTACATTTATTCAATTACAGGTGGATTTATAGCTCAAAAATACGTCGAAAAACAGACATTCTGACTGTGAGTGGGGTTGCCTCTCCACAGATCTGACCTGTAACTTGGTCTGGTGTGGTCTCCATGAAGGTTGAAAAGCTTAATAAATCCGTGTAGCATTTGTTCATTCATTTTTCAATATGAAACCAAAAATAAGAAAATGAAAAAACAACTTTTCTTCATTATTTGTCTCCAAAACCAAAATGAAAAAAACAGATAATGATTCGTTTTTTCAGTTTTCAATTTTGTGTTTAAATGAAGAATGGAAAAAAAGGGATCACGGTCGTTTCTCTTTTACGTGACTTCCATGACTGCGATGCTGGACTTTTACACTGCATACGGACTGAAACAGGACTATTCGTGAATTTATGCCTAATTATACATAAAAAAAAATAAAAATACTCACACTACAAGAGATGTGTTTCTTTTTTCTCTCTGATTCAGTGCAGTTAAAATCCAAATAACCACTGGGGAGGCACGACACACGCGGACTAAACCAGGACTAAACCAGGACTAAAACAGGACTAAAACAGGACTAAACCAGTAGTAAATCATGCTGTGTGGACGTGTCTCCTCTTCTATCAATAATATTTTTAATACGGTTAATTAAAATCTGGTCTTTTTATTTTCTTTTAGCAGACAAAACATCTTATGTTACGATTTCCTCATCTTTGCTTCTCTACAACAAATCAAGTAATCCAAAGTATTCAGATTACGTTACTCACTTTAAGTAATTTAATGGATTACGTTACAAACTACATTTTGGTGTATGTAATCTGTAATCTGTAGGGGAATACATTTTAAAAGTAACCTTCCTGCACAAAACCACACACAATTACACACGATTGTACTATATTATTTTGTCAATGGACTAAAACAATCAGAACAATCTACTGCTCACTTTGCTTTTCTCTTTAAAATCACACTAATTAACCAACGATAATTACAGCAGGACCTCTGGCACGGGCCTAAAGACGGCTCATTTAGAACACACCATCGCTCCGGGGATGTACTTTATGAAAACGCTCAAAATCAGTCCCTGTGGGGGTTTGTGCACGTTAACCCGTGACCCACTACGACGCTCAAAAAAATAAGACAACGTTTCACACGCGAGCTTTGAATGTGATTATTTGTCTGGTTGTTTTAAATAATTTTCCAATCACCACGGCGCTGTGGGAATGTGGAGGCCGCGTTTGAAACAGAATTGAAGCGTGAACTGTGAAGAAATGATTAATAAAAGAAGGTTATATCTGACAACAGTTATTACGGCAACGTGTTTAAGTCTTAATACAGTGGTTTTACAGACGTGTGCAAAATACTGAAGCTTCTATAGAGCTTGGAAAAGGGCCCATATTACACCATTTTTCTGATCTGTGTTATAATGTTTCCTCATCACAAACAGACCTGGAGATGTGTTTGTTTCATTCACATGTTGAACTCTTCAAGATCTAAGGCAATGTTAGTAGATTTGTCCTCGCCTGGATTCTTTTTTTTAATTTTGCTATTAAAACTCCCCCTTTTACCCCCTAATGAAGTGTTATACCTCCTTTTGTTCAGTACAACCTGCTATTTCACAAACTGCAGTTGTGTCATATGGCTGTAAGAAAAGCTATAGGACCACAAATACAAATGAATATAAAATAAAAGTGAAATAAAAGTGCAATCGCCCCATTATTTTCCTGGTGCCAGTCATGGAAACAGCTTGTGTCACAATTACAAAGACCAAGATGCGTAATTTTAGAGCGGCTTTTTTAACTGTTACGAACACAGACGCTCAGAGCATCGACCATTTTGACTCACTTCACTCTTAGGCAAAGTTTGGCCCAATCAAAATGGATGGATCACATGAGTTTGGCGGAAAACAAAGTTCCTATTGGATACTCATTAGGAAAGCTGCAACTGTCAGCTTTTCCAGGGGAAAAAAGTAAGTTTCTATCTATTATGGTTGGAAAGTTAAGCATGGTTATATAAAACATATTCCCAGGTATCTTATATGATACCGTCGGTCTGGAAGGCTTAACACACAGACATTTAGGCTGAGTTAAAAACACTCTTCCACCTTGTGATGTCATCTGGTCACATACTTTCACTAGAATCATTTGGATGATTTCAGGTCTGGAATTACCCATCTCTACAGAGCTAAAGGTAAAAGCAGCTGTTAACTATCACTTCATGACATCACAAGGTGAATCAAAGCATTTTGAGCTCTGGAGATGTAGACAGACTAATAATAAAGAGTTACTCAAACAGATGTGAATGAAACAAAACACAACTTCAGGTCTGTTTTTGAAGAGGTAACAGCATTACCAGTATAACTGGGCTTAAAACTCACATGAGTCAATTCTGTAGAATACAGGACCTTAAAATCTCCATTGGGTTAGACTTAGCAAACTGAAAATTACAATTCTAAGCTCAACAGGCTATTATATAGGTAAGTCTATATATAGATGTTGTTGCAGTATAAAAAAAACATTTACATTTTCAAAATTCCTCTAAAAAACTCTCTGTTGATTGGTTGATCTAACACTAGTAAAGCCAACTACAGTTATGCATTATTACTGTGTGTAAGCTTGCAAATGATTATTTGTTATTTGGCCTGGTGGAGGGCCTCCTGCTGGTGTCCATGGGAATGTTCCTTTGGCTGTAATCTCCCACAGAATGGCATAAAACATATCTATCTCCATGGAGAATGTTGTGGAGTATAACTGTCCTACAAAGGGGATTCCATGCCGATGCATGAGAAAAATACTTTTGGTATATATCATTTCATTTAGTGTAAATCCCTTCTCCGTTTGTGTGGAGATGGTCCCTCACCAGAAATGAAATGTTGACTGCACAGACGACTGGACTCAGTGGCTCCATCCTTCTCTTTTTATGTCGCTCTCCACCTCTGTCTGTGATCTTTACCAGCCGGGATCCAATAGAAAGATACTGGCACCCTTTTTAGCAGATTGACTCCGGCCAGAACATCCAATAGCAACACAGCTCAAAACCATTGTTATTCAATTCAAATTTTATCACACACAAATACCACACGTCGGTCCAGATGGATAGATTGACTCCAATATGGCAGTCACGCGGGTTTGTGACGTAGACGCAAAACCTCAGTAGTATGTACAGTATCAATAAATACACAAATACTTTCACTTTCAAGATTATTTAAGCATAAATGAACACAAAGGTATATTTATTGAATGTGTTAAGACCCTGTGCCTAACCCACAAAAAAAAAAAAAAAAAAGGAGGAGGCTAGAGGTTGGATTTAAAATAAAATCATAAATACAACATACACTGTTACTACCTTTGTTTTTGCACGACTCCTTATTTTTGGCTCATGATACAAATGTAGCAGAGCGGCGTATTTTTAAGTGCAAATGTAGCAAAATTACCAACAGTACACAGGTTCATTGACTGAATGTGGCTTGAGACTTGAATAGACTTTACATTGAATTTATTATCCAATTTGCAAAGGGTTAATAACAAACACATATCCTGGACCAGTCCAGTATGTTCATTGTCTATTCGGTTGCATGGCCTCATTTACTCGGGATTACCTTAGGTCCATTACCACAGTCAATATTGCGCCTCACAGTAGCGCTTCCCACAAGATGAAGATTGCAGAGGGCGAGTCCTTTCACCAAGAGCCACGACCAGAGAACAGAGTAGGTCCACAGAGAAAGAAAGAGGGGAATTTTCCCACTAGCAGGAGCCAAAATATAACAAATTACATTTAACACACAATACAAATTTCACAAAGAGGGACATAAGATAAACAACAGCAACATACCATATAGATTTCACCAAGGCCCAATCACGGCGAAGACCCCACAGCACTAAAAACACAATCCATGTTAACCAGCACGGCGTTATTGAGCCAACAAGACGATTTCTCCACTTACCTCCATGATGCCCGCACACTCTCTGCAATTACTGAGCTGGACGCCTCGCAACAGTGCAATAGTGCGCCTAAATGTGGTCCACTCGGGGTCTTGTGTCTTGCGGCCATGACAGCTTGGCTCCACCAGCGTGCGACGTCAGTGGTTCAGGAGGGAGGGTTGAGCGTAACACATAGTGCGACTTTTATAGGCGAGTTTGTGACCAGTAAACCTGATACTATCACACAAAGGCACAGTACAACTGACAAATAATGGTCAAAGGTCCATTTTGAGCTCAATATTTTTCATGATATTTATTCCCATGATAAAGGAGGTTTCAAATACAAACAAAATGACATGAACTCATTTTTGACCAAACATGATGTTACGGCGTTCTGCCTTTATAGGGCAGAATAGTATGGGGTTATTTTTGTCTCATTAATATTCACAAATACACAGATGGTAATCTACAAATAGTCATTGATTTGTTCATGTGTTTTGATCCACAAATGCAAATTTTATAATTGTAACTTGTATTTTGGTATTTACAAATAGATGTGTATTTGTAAATATATCTTTTTTTTCATTTGCCAAAAAATAATTTCATTTGTAAAACTAAAAATTCTGTTTAGAGTTTGTGGATTTCTCAAAATGAGTGTCTCAACATTACGTCATACTGGAAATCGATGGATTCATAATTGCTGATCCACAAATACGAATCACATTCATTTGTGGATATCAAATCAATGAACAAACTAAGAAAAAACTAATGTGGCAAAGACAAACATGAAATAGAACATTTTAAACACTGAAATAGTCTTTTCAAAACGCATTGTACAATGGCTTCCAAATACAAAAGTTACTCTAAAAATCCATTCATTCACTGTCACATGTCGCCAGGTGTTTCCGGTGATCAGGCTTCTTTTGTGCTGTAAAAACGCACCAACAATCACATCTAATTATCAGCTTATCTGATTCTCCTGGTTGATTTTCCTCGGCCACGTGAAACCCGGTGCTTTTCACAGCGATTCAGGCTATTCCGGCTCGAACAATAGTGAATACGGCCCCTTTAACCTTTGTGCGGACTCATCGGTTATGTATCAACTCACCCTGACTGCCCTTCCCTCCCGAACCCCCCAGCTCCACCGCCGGAGAAAAGCATAAGAAAAACTAATAATTGAAAGCGAGGTGGAGGGGACACATCCAAAAAGGCAGCCGAATAGACCAGCGACCACTTCACTGGGAAATAAGGTACATCCAATCCTGGTGGAATCAAGCTCTGCCGACCACTCACTTTGTATTCCGGTGGCGGGGCTGTGTTGTTCAGATGAGAGTAAATTTCCTTCCCCCTTGTGCAGCGAATGCCCTCTTCTCTCCTGAGTTTTGTTCCAGTCCAAAATGACCCCAATTTGTTCCTCTCCATGTTGCATTCAAAAAGCCACATCAACACCAAGGAGAGTGCTGGAAGCGGCCTGTGTCACATTGGGTAGTGTTGACCGAAGAGAAGAGGTTGTTTGGTGGTTAAAAAGTTACTGCCTATAAATAATGGAAGGTGTTATAGCGAAAGTGTGATTTGGTAACATTTGATAATACTTAAATGCTTAAAAGAGGGGTTATTTTACTTTTACTGGGTGTTAATTGCTAATACATGAACATATTTAGATCTTTTTATTGTTCTGAAAATGCGATATTCACTGAAAGCAATATAAACATGTTTAAAAGGTCCTATATAACACAAAATGGACTCTTGTGAGCTTTTTTGAGTAAGTTTTGAGTTTGAGTAATCCTTATATTATTAGTATAGGGGTGTAACGATATCCATGTCTCACGATACGATATTACCACGGTTTGAACCTCACGGCACGATATTTATTGCGATATCGTCGGAAAGCTCACAAATGGTGGGGAGGCTCAAGATTAGGGATGTAACAATATCCAAATCTCTTGGTGTGATATTTTCACGATATACATCTCATGGTAAGAAATTTATTGCGTTATTTTGTGGAGGCTAAACAGCTAAAACT
Organism: Boleophthalmus pectinirostris; assembly: GCF_026225935.1. Taxonomy (NCBI): domain Eukaryota; kingdom Metazoa; phylum Chordata; class Actinopteri; order Gobiiformes; family Gobiidae; genus Boleophthalmus; species Boleophthalmus pectinirostris. The sequence continues at coordinate 3,260,270 of NW_026571047.1, forward strand.
GTTAACATACTACTTTTTCTTCTTAAAATGCCTTGATAAGACTAAATCGAAAGAACTAAGACTTAAAATTGCTTAGAACTGTTATTTCTTCTTCTTGTAGTCTGAAATGGAGCAAAGGATCATGGTCTATGTAGTTCCCTCTGTCTTTGCTGCACCATAACTCTTCATTTAAGCAAAGACACTTGTAATTCAATATATTGTGATGGTTGATGATATTTCGGTTATTGTTACATCCCTATTTATTATTGGCACTAGTTTATCACATCCCCAGCCTGAGATAATCCCAACAGAAACAAATTAAAATATGTTGGAAGATATAGAAAAAATACATATATATATATATATTTTCTTTTTTTTAATGCACATAATTTGATGTGCAATTTTGCTGACAAAAATGGGATTTAAGGGTTTAAAATTCAATGTGTATGATTAGGGCAGAAGTAAATGAAGACAATGATATATATAAGTACATCAAGTTTCTGATATCAAGAAATCCTACCAATGGCTTGAGAGGGTCTGAAGGACACACAGAGACACTGATCCTGGCTGCTCAGGAGCAGGCCCTGGGCACTCGAGCAATAGAGGCCCAGATCTACCACACCAGACAAGACCCACGGTGTAGACTGTGCAAAGAGGCTCCTGAGACAGTCCAGCACATAACTGCAGGGTGTAAGATGCTGGCAGGGAAAGCATACATGGAGCGACATAACCATGTGGCGGGCAGAGTGTACAGAAACATCTGTGCAGAGTACAGGGCTGGAGACCCCAGGATCAAGGTGGGAAACACCTCCAAAGGTTGTGGAGAACGACCAAGATCCTGTGGGACTTCAGATACAGACTGACAGGATGGTGATGGACAAACCAGACATAGTGGTGGATAAGAAACAGAGCAGAGCCGTGGTGGTGGACGTCACAATACCAAGCGATGGTAATATCAGGAAAAAGGAACACGAGAAACTAGAGAAATACCAGGGGCTCAAGGAGGAGCTGGAGAGAGCCTGGAAAGTAAAGACATCAGTGGTGCCTGTGGTGATCGGACACTCGGGGCTGTAACCCCCAAACTGGAAGAAGCTACAACAGATACCGGGAAAAACAACGGACATTGCAGTCCAGAAAAGTGCAGTACTGGGAACAGCAAAGAGACCCGAGCTGAATGAGGGTGAGAAACCAACCACCATGGAAGGTGAGAAACACATTATATACATATATATATAAATATATATATATATATATATATATATATATATATATATATATATATATATATATATATATATATATATTTATATTTATTTATATATATGTAGAGGAGAGAGAGAGAAATATCTGTACTGCATAAAAAATAACATGGTATTTTTGTCCGATGTACATTTTAATCACGATCGACCTTTTAGAAGGATCACAGTTGTGATTATTTTAAAGGGTTTCATGAGGGTTACAAAAGTGTACGTCATATCTGGGTTCACAATCATGTGTATGAAATTTAAAATCTAAATCTTACACTGAGCAAAGTAGTGCAATTTCTAAAAAGGAGTAGAAAGTATTGTGCAATCACGTAGTACCACACTTGGTCTGCTCTGGACACAGCCATAGCAGCTGCAGTGACATCTCTTGTATTAATCTTCATTAGTCCTCACACAGACTCTGGAGGGGCAGTGCTGGAGTGTGGCTGTGAGAGGACCGAGCGGGACCGCACAGGGATCAGTTCATATTTGCTTCTCTGGGCGAGTAGATGTGAGAGTCATTACAGGTCAATGACGCTGCTTTGATGGTGCCGCGGCTGCCAATGGTGTTACACAGACAGTTAGGCTCCTGATGGCTCTGTTCTGATGGAAAACTGGGCCTGCTCCAGTCACCTCAGGGCACCGCCGGCCCGCTACATCCAAGCACTGGGCTACAGCTGTTTCAGAAACACTTAATTACACAAAATGGACTTTTACGAGCATTAAACCACCGTATAACATTGTTCCCTGATATATCATTAGTTCATTCACATTGATTGATGCGTGTTTGAGTAATCTAACATTGCCTTTCACTGGGGATATGTGTGTCACTCTGAACTGACTTCTACACATTGTCAATCTGGAACAGCTCTCACTGAAAGAGATCTGAAAATGTCGGATGTAATAATGACTACCATATTTTTCTGACTATGAGTTGCTCCGGAGTATAGTCACAAAAGCCAAAACATGTGTAATGAAGAAGAAAAAAAAACATAAGTCGCACTGGACTATAAGTCGCACTTTTTTAGGAGAAATTTATTTTATAAAATTAGAGACCAGAAACCGACATTTCCTGTGTAAAGTCAAGTTCTAGTAATAACAATAGAAGAGAGAACAACAGACTGTTAACGTCACATATGAACAGTTCTTCAGATAAACTATAACATAAACAACAGAACAGAACAAGTTTACAAAACTCTCCATCTCACTCCAAATCACTAAATCCATTCAATTCTTCATCCTCAGTGTCACTTCTGAACAACTCGGCCTCTGGAGGTAAACAGAGCGTCGCTTCCTCTTCTGTGTTGCTGTCGTCAGATTCAGCATCAGTTCCAGTTAGAATTATTCGGGTCTTTCTGAATCCCGACAGGACGATTTCAGTGTCACTGAAGTCCAGACTTTGTCGATTCCATCCAGTGACTTCAGGAAAGTTTCATGGTGCATCCCCTCGGTGTCACAAGTTTCTCATTCACACCAAACTTTCTTTCTGCTGCTCGATTTCCGTTTTCAGCTGCAGATTTCACGACTTGCAGTTTGTAATCTGCAAAATCTGATGTTCTTTTTGGGGACATTTCTGTTCAGTCTTCTCAGTGTCTTTATAATTTGTTTAAATTTAAAATGTTCATGATACAGACAGGACAGAGGCTCTTTCTGCAGGAGACATGTGCAGTAGAGTGAAGTGACAGTGGTACAGGAGGAACAGGAGCAGCAGATACTCACACACAAGACTAGAGTCTCTCATACCAATATAAGTGATAAGTCGCACTAGAGTATAAGTCACAGGAAACACCCAAACCATGAAAAACAGTGTGACTTACAGTCCGAAAAATATGGGATTTGAATCTGGTCACAATGAAAGAACACAGGATCAAGCCGAAAAATCAAACTTAAGTTAAATCCAGTTGAGTGAAAAGCACAGAGATCTTTCTCTTCTCAAATGGACAAAGTACTAACCTTCTGCTCATTTTTCACATACAAAATAGTACGTATTTTCGCTAAAATAGTCTGAAGTACGTCTTTTGGTTTGTTTTACACTTCATCTTTGGCTCAAACCGCAGCTCACACATTTTACATGAACCATCTTGCTGCGCCATCTTGACTGTTAAGAAATATTCTGCTTTCACCTACCTCCATCCCCGTCCACTTTGCTGTATTTACTTGTGATTATTCCAAAACAGGGTCATGCACACAGGATACAAAACTCTCCGTAGTCATTTTTCTGTAGTTTTTGATTGACTGATTTTACCTTTATTTAACCAGGAGATCCCGTTGAGATCGAGACCTGGCCAAGGTGGCAGCATCTCGTGAAAAAAAAACAAACAAACATACACATACACTCTTGACCGCAACACTTTTTTACAATTTTCCTAAACTTATCCAGTGACACCATAGATTCCAGTTGCTAGTTAAAAACGTGTAAAAGAAAACCCACTGCTTGCTGAATAATATTCAGTCAATAGTCCTATTTCTATTATTAAGCTGTTTCAGATCAATGTTTGGTTTATAATGAACAGAATGTGAAATAATGATGAATTTGACTGTAGAATAGATCAGAACTCTGAAACCTAATTATCAGAGTAAATGTTGAAATTCTAATGATTTAAATCAAACATAGAATGCCTCTGTCTCATTATCTACAATGTGTAGATAATAGTTTTACACTGAGTTCATTGTAAACATTCTAAAGACAATACTAATATTCTATACTATACTAATAATTTGCACAAATGGTTACACCATGCAGCTGAACTCTGTAAATCATCATTTTAGCAAAGACATTCAAAGAGCAAAGTACAGAGCCGTGAACTTTTATAAAGAAGGTTAAAACTAAAATGTTCAGAGTAAATGGCACTTGAATGTAGAATACAGATTACAAACATGCTTGAAACACACACAAGAGAGTTTGTGACGAGGTGAACCAATTATGAAGTCTTTTTTAAAAATGAACGTTATTCATGTCAAGAGTATTTTACTGTATTGTTGTTGTCGTTTTTTGAGTTTTCTACCATGTTATAACGTTTCCTTATCTAAAACATGCCCGAAGACTTTTAGATGTCCTTTATCCATATGTTATTAGGTTCTTTTTGCAGATCAAGAGTTTGTTTTCATACTTGACAATTTGAACTGCTTACGAGCGTTTTTTCTCAGAGTCATGTGATGTTGCTGTGACGTGTCGCTCAGTTGATTTATACAGATTTTGGCGCCGTCTTCCTACCGGGGGAGGCAGGATGACAGCGCCACCTGCAGTTTCAATCAATCAATCAACAACTTTATTAATCTCAAAGGGCAATTCAGTTTGCACATCTCTGGTCGTGCACAATCTATAAATAATAAAAGAAAGAAAGAAAGACAGACACCGTACATTCAAACCTCAGTGCATCAGGGACACAGTAGCAAATTCACTTTCCATTTAAAAGCTTTATGGCAGAAGGATTTAAAGATTTAAAGGATTTGGCGTAGCGGTTAGTCTGACTTAGGTCTGACTTCCTCAGGACAGTATCCCAGGTGTGTGAGAGTAAAAAAGCCCCTCGTCCTGGTTTATCATCCTGTGGGTACATTTCTATATTTCGATTGGCCTCTTTAATCCAGCGACAATGTTTATTGTCCTCTGTTCCAGTGATGTTTGCTCTGTCCCAGTCCAGAATGTGCTTCTCTCTTTTACAGTGTCACAAATGGCCAATTTGAGTTGTTCCTGTTCTGCTTTGTGTTTTGTTGTCCGTGTGCACACCTTCGCAGTTTCCTTCTCACATTCTCTCCTATGTTCCTTTTTCCATGTACTGAATGCCCTTCCTGGTTCCCTGATGTGTGTTTGATTGCAGGACATGCAGGGTGTTTCATATATGATGTTACATTTATGTTCCAGTTCTATTTGATCTTTTAAGTGGACGAGTAATTGCGAGAAAAGAGTTTTCTGTACGGTTTCACTGGTGTGTTCATATTGTGTTTTCTCATTACCCTGTACACTTTTTCTGTTTTGCCCCTTATGTACGGTAATGTTACCATGCCTGTGCTCTTTTTTTTTTTCAGTTTTATTTTTTGTTTTTTTTTTAGTCATCCTGCCTCTACCAGTAGGAAGACAGCGCCAAAACCAATCAGCTGTGCGACACGTCACATGACTCTGAAGAAGAGCACTAATGAGCAGTTCAAACTGTCAGGTATGAAAACAAACTCTTGATCAGAAAAAAGAACCTCATAACATAAATTATCAGAAGACCAAATGAACCTCATTGGATTGTCATACATTCATGTTTGAGTAATTTAGTGGTGTCTTCCGGGCCCTTTTCAAACCCTCCTTACAGTTAGCAGTAAAATTATGTGCAATACTTAATAAAGCCTTAATCACCCATTCTCCCATAATACAAACATGATACAAAACTGCACACAGCAGCTGGACAAAACTGATGGGATGTGCAGTAGTTTCATTAGCAGGATATGTTACTATAGCGCTTTGAAGAAGGAGTGGCATTGCACAGAGAGCAAAAGGAGGGTGTACTCAGGGCGTCAAACAAAAAACTGGAATTGTATTTTTAAAACAATAAAAGGTAAGGCAGTCTGGCACCACCTAGTGCCTCTGCTCAATTGGATTTCTCTCCAGTGACTAGGTCAGGAATCAGAATACACTACACGGTTTGCAAGAACCCTGGAAATGCGAGGTCGGGCACCAGCCAATCAGCGAAGATCCAGACATTCTGTGTTGGCAATGACTCCCCAAACTGAGGATTTAAAGCCGGAACAAAGAGAAAGTTTGGTGAATTTTTTCAAGGCGAAAGACGTTATTGTCCTTCTTCTTACGGGATTTGAGAAAAGCTTAGTATACCAGTTAGACTTGTTAGCAGCATACGTCATGACCAAATAGCAGCATTTGGTTAAATTAAAAAAGTACCCGCCTACCGTCGAGTGAAACCGGCTGATGAATCAGGCTTATAAAAAGGTAACATGGTGATCTAAATGTCATTTGTTAGCAGATAATTGTCTTTTCTATGTATTGTTGTGGCTCTGATCCATCTTGTTTCCGTGCAGATTGGACTTTCGTGGGATGGCTCTATTGCGCATTGGGTATATGCAAAATTTAGCCCAGATATGATGAGAGTAAATCCACACAACTGGGTCACCTACTTCCATGTCTCCAAAAAGTCCAGAAAGCGTCAGAGCTGCGTGTGCCTGTCAAATATGGCCCACTTAGCAGAGGAGAGCTGGAAATAGATGTCGCTATGTTAGGATTACAAATTAGTTAAATAAAAAGGGAAGGATGTTGAATTTTAGTTTTTTTTCTGTTTCTGTTGACATGTGTAGATTTTGAATTATTATTATTTTTCCCGTGGAGGCAAGACAACAGTAGCCTGATTCACTTCACTGTTTTACATCGTAGAAACCATCTGAACCCAAAAAAATATCTTCATTCATTCATTTATTTTCTCACCAGGAGAGAAAATAAATGTTTGTGTCTGACTGACCCACCCCAATTGATGTTATTATTTTTTGTTCGTTGACTTTATTATTATTCTTTTATCTATTGATTCCATTAGTTCCTTTTGTTTGGACATAACTCTGCTGATTTTTTTTTACAGTTAAATGTTTCACACTGCTATGTAAAGCACTTTGGAAACTGTCTTGTTTATAAAATGTGCAATTCAAATAAAGTTGGATTGGATTGGAAACTGTGATCATAAAACAAATGCTGCAAAAAGAATTTATTAGTGCAGGAAAAACAAACTAATGCAGATTAGATTAGAATATGCATATACAATTCATTTCTGTTGGATTGATGAATATATTCTGATTCTCATTATGATGAATATAAAGACATAACAATTTCTCATTAAAGAGCTGACTGAAAATTTAATCTTCCAGTGTTATCCTCAAAACAAAGGTATTTTCTGTCTGCATTTGTGTAGTTAATTATACTGTTTACTTACTTTTTTGTCCTATATCACACACACACACACACACACACAGACACACACAAATGCCCAAATGCCTTTTTTTTTTTTTTTTTTCCCCCGTTTGCCGCTTGGGGCTTCCGTACATCACAGGTGGAAGCGTTTCCTTTTGAGAGAATAACTCCGTTTAAATATGCAGAGTTTGCATAAATAAGAAAATAGTGTAACATGGGCTCTTTAAACCTTAACCACAACATTCACAAGCACTTCTGAATCATGAAAAGAGACATTTTTTGATGTCCTTAATCCCTTTGTGGCCATATCTTGTCAGATCTTGCAAGCTAAGACCTCTAGGAATATCACATTCATATCACATTCAAACACACATTCACACAATATTTACAGGTGGGTACAACTTTGGTTTGTTTTTAACCAGGACTTGAGCCTCGAGGTGAACATCTGAAGCGCTGTTCTGCGGTTCAGTTCAGAAAAAGGTGAATTCCATAGTTGACCACACTGATATGAAAAAGGTGATTGTCCAAATGTGGTGTGGGTTTGTTCGGGTTTTACTGGAGGTGCTTCTGGTGACTCACACACATTGCCAAGTATGAAGGTGGTGTGTGAGGGAGTGAGTGATGCTGGTGGTCAGAGGAGCCGATGGAGCAGACTGGCAGCTTTGCTTACATTGGTCTGTTCCAGGGCAGCTGTGGCTACAAAAGAATCTGAGCAGCACTGAGCGTGGAGTGAATAATGCACTGTGAAGTAATTTAATTTAGTTTACTTATTTAGTGTCTTTTAGTTGGTGCCCTGCCTGCATGGTCTTATAAGACACATAAAACAATAAGCAGACAGATCACACATCAAACAACAAACATAAAGTGTGATTTTGCGGAGGTCCCAGACTTTCAACACAAACTGAGCCAGCTTGAAAACATTACATTTAAACAAATACTCCAGTCTCTCCTCATCAGACTTCGCAAACAAACAGTAAGATACATCAGACAACTGACAGTGCAGCTCATGATAAAAAGGACAGTAGAACAGAAAATGGATTTCATGTTCAATGTGTTTTTAAGTTGCACAGACACGTGTTCCTCCTGTGGGACTGATGGAAGCATCCCGTCTCCAGAGCCAGAGTCCCACACCTCAGCTGGACACATACTGACCTCTGACCTCAGCTGGACACATACTGACCTCTGACCTCTACTCAAGTTAAGAGTGACATAAGGCTCAGGACCAAAACAGTCTTTAATTAAAAGATATGTTCTTAAGTTTAGTTTACATAAGATTTCACTGTGCCACTTCTGTTTATTAGCTTGATTCATCAGACGGTTTCACTTCGTGGAAACCATCTGACCTCGTGGAAACCATCTGACCTCGCAATGTTAGGATTTGTTCGCTCAAGGGTAAGCGGGTACTTTTTTTATTTAACCAATTGCTGCTATTTGGTCGTGACGTATGTAATGCTCCAAATCCTGAAGGAAGAAGGTCAATAACGTCTTTCCCCTTGATAAAATTCACCAAACATTCTCTTTGTTCCGGCTTTAAATCCTCGATATCGGAAATCAATGCCAACACAGAATGTTTGTCTTCGTCTACATCCATCTCGACGCTTTGTTTACTGTTGTGCTGTTTCACAAAAGGGACCCAGACACGACGCGACGAATTTGACGTCATGGCTTCAAAGTTTTTCACTGATTGGCCAGTGCGTGGTTTACAACTTCCAGGGTTCTTGCAAACCGTTTAGTGTATTCTGATTCCTGACCTAGTCGCTGGAGAGAAATTAAATTGAGTGGAGGCACTAGGTGGCGCCTGCCTGGGTATCTGTTTATACTTGTCAAAATACTGTATTTTCCGCACTATTAGACGCGCTCTTAAGCCTCCAACCCCAACAAAAAACGACTGCATGCCCCAGAATCCAGATCGACCTATACACGAATCCACTCAGGTGTCCCAGCATGACTTCAGTAAACTACAAAGCCGCACCACCCGCAGAACACACAAACACACACAGAGCAGACAGCGACCGCACAGCGAAACACACCCACAGACACACTCATCACTCCACGCTGACGAGGAACAGAACGGAGGAACGAACGAAAAAGCGAGTGCAATGTGCCACTTCTAGACACAACTGAACAACTGAGTCACAGCGAACACGCCGACAATCCAGCGACAGACAGCACCCTCCCTACACGCCACAACTGAACAAAGCCCAGAGTCACCGTGAACGCCAACAAACAAACAAAACCACTCACCCATCACACTGTTGGGTTTCCTTTAAAGTCCGGTGTGGTTTATTTGTGAAAAAAGTTTGAAAATAGATCATTTAATGACAGTGCGTCTTATAATCCAGAGCGCCTAATAGCCCGGAAAATACAGTAAATTTTCCTTGTTTGTCTGACACTATAGATTAACTTATTTCTATAAATAAACTGCATCCTAAAAAAGTTCTCATCATCTTTACTCCAGGAGGATTTATGTAACAGACTCCAGTTAAATACATGTTTGGTTAAATACACATCCAGTTCATTATTATTCAGATATATAGAAATGCTTTGAAAGTATTCTGCAGAAGTTTGCGTTGGTGTATTTTTCACAAGTGTAGCAGCTAATTGTTTTCTTGATTAGTTTAAGATTCTCCAAAACAAATGCTGTATGTGTGTGTTTGAGCAGAGGAGCAGATCTGATTTCACGTTGTGTGACATGGCAGCGTACAGCGGAGCTTAAAGGGAAAGCTAATTGGATGTAGATAAAACAAAAAGTGTCTGAGCACATCTGGCGGAACAAACACAGATGACAGATGCAGCGTGTGGTGCCACTCACAATCACTTTATCTTTTTGTTCTTTTCAGTTTTTCTTCAGAGGTTTAGATCTTGTGTACAATTTGCCAAACAATGAAAAACATTTGAAAAACCTGCTTGTTTTCAGAGCTGTTTGTGGTACAAAAATAATGCAGTGGATTTTCAGAAGCTCTTTTCAGACACTCTGATGCTACTAATCTTTCCACGGCTGACCTGAGGCAGACTGATGGAAGGTCGCCAATCTGCACCATCAGCTCACAGGACACATTCATGCTAGGCAATGTGTGTGAAGTGTCCTGCCAAAGGACACAAGAGCAGAACCAGAGCCAGTGCTGTCGCCCTAGGGCAGTTTTTTTTTTTTTTTTTTCTCCAATTCCAGTTTTGTTTTGTTTTTTTCTGAGGGGGGTGGGATTAAATAAGTTTTCTTCTTCCAGTGAAGGTGTATGGAGTTTAAAAATACAGTGGAGCACTTCCTGTATTACTACGTGACATCACAATGTGAAAGATCAGAAAAGAAGATCAGAGAATAGAGTAATATGTATGAGTAACAGAGTAATTCATACTAAGTGTGACGTACTTGACCGTGAGCGGGTTGGGGTTCAGTGAGTAAGGTTTAAAAAATCCAGACAAAGATGTGAAGCAGCAGTCCACAGTTTACTTTTTTGTTTTCAATCATTGCAAAAAGTGGAAGGTGCAAAATGGAGGCACACAGCAGTTTTCTCTCGAGCAGCAGAGACCACATCTCTTTCCGTACTGCACGGACACTGCCGTCTTCCCATGCACTGTGTGTGGACCGTGTTTTCTTATGTACGCTACGTACACCGCACATCCTCCTGTGAGCCTCTAAATCAGAACTAACACCAGGACTAACACCAGGACTAAAACCAGGTCTAAACCAGGACTAAATCAGGACAAAATCCAGGCCTAAATCAGGACTAAAACCACGTCTAAACCAGGACACCTAACAGTAGGGTGAACGTACTTTTTAGGCAGCAGTGATCTCATGTTGAAAGTATTTCTCTATCAATAATATTAATATGAATAAGTAAAGACTGGAATTTTTTTATTTTCTTTTAGCAGACAAAACTTCTTATGTTAAGATTCTAGTCTTTGCTTCTCTACAGTGTAAACCTGTTCATGGAGACTTGGGCTCAACAGCCAATTTGAAGAGAACGAACAAGAATGTTCAGGATGTGGTTGCTAGTTCAAATAGTTTTAAACAGAATGACAATATCAAGTAATCCAAAGTATTCAGATTACGTTACTCACTTTAAGTAATTTAATGGATTCCTTTTTGGGGTGTGTAATCTGTAATCTGTAGGGGAATACAATTTAAAAGTAACCTTCCCAACACTGAGTGTTTTAAAGTGTCTTAGTGAAGGGTGAAGGTGCTGAGTGTGTTCATGGGTGCCAAACCAGCCTGTTTCTTACACTAAGCAATGTGGGTGATGTGTCCTCTGACCTTGAGATTGGGTCACAATTCTAACCACTGAGCCACTGTCGCCCCAGCTACTGACAGTGTGAATCTGTTAACTCAATTAGATTTTTTTTTTTTCATACCCATAAACTGTAAAGGACATAACTAACCTGCTGGTTTCTGTATTCCAAATAAGACTTGAGGTGGGTGCGCTCTCGGCTCCATCGGCTCTCACACCGATTCACTTTGTATTGGAAAAATGGTGTTCCTCTCTCTGTAACTGCTGCTGTCACACTTATCATTTTGGTCTTAAAATGTTCGTATTAACTTTTTCGTGGTCTGGCCCCTGTCCCACTACAAGAATTTGTTGAAAAAAAATAAATAAAATCAGAACAGATCAACAAGAGCAAACTCCAGAGGTGATTGTATAAAACCATCAAGGAAAAGTGCCGTTGGACAGGCTGTGTTCTCTTTCGGTGCCTCTCAAACCTGGAACTCCGTCTCAGTGACTGTACATGAGCTGCTACACTCAGTTCCTTCTCTGCTCAGCTTAAAGGGCCCATCTCATGTAAAATAATTCTTTGTCACAATGTATCTTCTGCACATAAACAAGCACAATTTGGGTTTTGGAACATCCATTACACAATAGTTATGAAATCAGTTATGAAAACTGATTTCTTAGAGACAGTCACAGACCAGGAACTATGAAAGTCAGACTATTGCTCCTCCCCCCGCCCGTCCTGTGAAAGCACAGGCTCCACCCTCCAAACGTGATGTAGGCGACGAGTGAGCCGCCCTTCCTCCGCCCATCTCAGGGAGGGAGGGGGAGACAGACGTGCACCCTGATAGAGGTAGGAATCAAACTTTAATACATCATGGAGATACAGTGCGTTCAGCCGCATGTGTTGGACCCGGAATTGGACGAGGACTTTGAGGAGCACGAAGCTCAAGCACCGCGTCCACATCAGGCTGAACATTACTGATTGGTAAAGTACTATATTTCCGGGCTATTAGGTGCTCTGGATTATAAGACGCACTGTCATTAAATGGTCTATTTTCAAACTTTTTTCACAAATAAACCACACTGGACTTTAAAGGAAACCCAACAGTGTGATGGGTGAGTGGTTTTGTTTGTTTGTGGCGTTCACGGTGACTCTGGGCTTTGTTCAGTTGTGGCGTGTAGGGAGGGTGCTGTCTGGGACCAACGGATTGTCGGCGTGTTCGCAGTGACTCAGTTGTTCAGTTGTGTCTAGAAGTGGCACATTGCACTTGCTTTTTCGTTCGTTCCTCCGTTCTGTTCCTCGTCAGCGTGGAGTGATGAGTGTGGCTGTGGGTGTGTTTCGCTGTGCGGTCGCTGTCTGCTCTGTGTGTTTGCGTGTTCTGCGGGTGATGCGGCTTTGTAGTTTACTGAATTTGTGCTGGGACACTTGAGTGGATTCGTGTATAGGGTGCTCTAGATTGCGTTTTTTGATGGGGTTAGAGGCTTAAGAGCGCGTCTAATAGAAAATGCAGAAAATAGGGTATTAATAAATACTAGTAGATAAACGTATTATATCGTGTAGACTGCAGTGTAGAACAATGAGCTTATGTTGTCACTTTTGTTTAGGTGTTCATGTGGGAATTGTCAGACGATCCTGGTGGAGGCGGTGGAGTGGGGGAGCGGGCGGTGCGAAGCGTTTTCTGCTACTTCAAACGCGTCATAGGTGTATCTGCCGCGTCATAGTTGTAGCAGCTTTAGTTTGTTGTCACGTGGGAGGGAAGCAAAAACACGAATCAATCTAAAAACCACTTCGGCAACATATACAAGGCCCACACATCACTCTTAGAAGAGGGGCCCTTTAAATCATGACTATTGGACAATCACATCTGTCCACACAACTGGACTTAAACGAAGGTTGTCTTCTGCACAAGAGACTTGGACTGCACTCAGATGTGTATATACATCTGTAAATAGAGTTAATTCTGTGCATGTGGAAGTAATGTCTAAGTCTAAGTCTGAGTCTAAGTCTGACATGTACATTGTAATACTAAAGTCATATGAGTGTGTTTTACAGTGTATGAGTGAGAGATGCATGTGGGAGCAGGTATTGTTGGCTTTTGTTGTGTTTTATGAATTGTACAGTTGATGTGGCCTTGGTACAATCCTGCATAATTACAAGTACATGTTTGTCTCTTTCATTATCTTGTCTTTTAATATGCTTTGTCCCTTTAATAAATACAAATACAAACACAGCCCACTTTACATGATCCTGGAGTTTTTATTTCTCTATTTTGTCCGTAAATAAATTCCTGTTCCTAATATGAAGCCTGGTCTTGTGAGTTTCATTTAGTTGAAACCGGAGCGATGGGTGACGTCACACTCCTTTAGTCTACTGCTTTATACAGTCACCAGCGCCACCTAGTGCCTCCGCTCAATTTCATTTCTCTCCAGTGTCTAGATCAGGAATCACAATACACTAGACAGTTTGCAAGAACCCCAGAAATGTGAGTTTGAGCAATCAGTGAAGAGCCAGACATTCTGTGTTGGCAACGATTCGCGAGATCGAGGATTTAAAGCTTGAACAAAGAGAATGTTTGGTGAATTTTATCAAGGTGAAAGACGTTATTGTCCTTCTTCCTACAGGATTTGGGAAAAACTTAATATACCAGTTAGCCCCTTTAGTGGTGCATTACATATGTCACGACCAAATAGCAACGATTGGTTAAATGAAAAAAAGTACCCACCTACAGTCGAGTGAATGAATTCTAACACTGCGAGGCTGATAAATCAGGCTCGCAATCCCTCACACTGTTTGGAAATCAGTGCCGTATGGACATGGTGTTCACAGTGATCTCTCATCCAAGCACTAAGCACTTCAGAGATCAGATGAGGCTTTCGCAATGTCAAAATGTATAACTTTTTTTTTTCAAAATGCTTTTATTATCCTTTGTTTGACCTTGATTTTTTATTCCATTTTACTTAATTTTTTATTTGCCATTCAGCACAAAACTTGTCCAGTGAATTCCTTCAAAGTCCAAACTCTTCTCTAAACCACATGCTCTTACTGACCGGGCATCAGCTGTAATCCTGTTGAAAAAGACAAAAAAGTGAACCATATAACTGACAATTAGACATGACTCCATGTCGATCTCAATTAAAATGTGATGAATTCCAACTTTACTGTAGTCGTACTGTCTGTCCTTTTTACACCTAAGAGAGTTAGTTGCGGCCTGTGTTCTATATGCACAAAGCACACGAGCTCTCACAGCTGGAGAGCAGAGGTCTCTCTACTATGATGTGTGTTACAAAGGGCAGCCTTCATTAATATTGGAACAAAGGCATCACAGGTAAAGAGTAAAAACAAAGGAAAAGATAAATAAAGCTTTGTTGAATAATGTAGTGTTTAAATTATTTAAAGGAGGAAGCTAGTTAGTGTTGGGGAAATGTGCAGTGGTCGTAGAGTGCGAAAGTATCGGATCTCTTATTTTCTCACAGGCACTCAGTTTATCCATCCATTTTCTGGAGCTTTTGTGAGAGCTGATCATGCAGGCAGCAGTCTGAGCAGAGACGCCCAACCTTCCCTGTCCACACACTTCCTCCAGCTCCAGCTCTTCAGTGGAATCCTGAGGCGTTCTCAGGCCAGCCCAGTCCTGGGTCTTCCCTGGGGCCTCCTCCTGGTGGGACATGACTGGAATATCTCCCCAGGGAGGCGTCCAGGAGGCATCCAGAACAGTTCATTAGTACAGATATCTGCGTGCCATTATTGTACTCACATTTGTATTACAAATGTATGAGATCTTATTGTGAAGAAAAAAAAAAGAAAAAAAAAAAAAAAAAAAGAAGAAGTTTTGCTTGTGGAGTTCATTTCAAGTTTCTCCCTCTTGGTGTTTTCTGGCTCGTTTTGCTTTAGTGCTGCTTTGGCTACAGTGATTATCACTACTGGGAGTATGAGGTCTCATCTGCCACATCATTATTTCACTTTGATTTTCAGAGTATCTATAAAATTAAAACCTCTGTGTGCTGAAAATGCTATTTAAATTAAAAAATAGGTGTCATCCTTTAGTGTTCATGTTTGGAGACCAGCACCCACCCGCATCCATGTATTACAGCACGATACCTGCCCATTAACTCATGATTATATCAAAGTTAAATCTGCACCAGCCCAGACCCATTAACATCCACCCGTGCCCGTGAAAAATCACCGCTTGCCAACTTCACTTTTATCTTGTCCGTCATGCCCATGCTCCTCAAACCATGAACACTGCTGGGGAAAATTGCTGCAGTCGCTGTTAAGTGACATAGGCTCTAGTTTAAATATTGTAGACCCCTGTAGGTGACTGAACACACTGTGATTACTAGAATTTGTACATGATAGTTTTAGAAAACCACACTTTTTCAAGTTTTTTACTGTTTACTGTTGACCAAAACACCAAAACATATTCTTCTTTTGATTGATGTGTGTGTCCATCTTTAGCAGATATAACAGCTGAAAACACTTGTGGCTCGTTCTTTTTACAATAGAAATCAAATATTGTTCAGAAAGTTGTTCCCAAGTCTGTTGCAGAAGTTTCCATAAATGTGTGGCACTTGTCGGTTGCTTCACTCTTCTGTCCAGTTCATCCCAAACCAGCTCCATGGGGTTTAAGTCTGGACACTGTGCTGCTGGACACTCCAGGTTTTCAAGCTTTACCAACTTCTTCTTTTTTCCTGAGGTAGTTTTGGCAGAGCAGGACTTGTGTTTTGTATCTTTTATCTTTTTTTAACCTCTGTCTGTTCATTTCTTACCTTTGTACCATTTCAAGCTCTTCATTGGACTTGCACGACTTGAACTGCAATAAACAACTGGAAAAATTAGAGACTTCTAAAACTTTTGACCAGTAGTGTATGTTTTTTATAATATATATATATATATATATATATATATATATATATATATATATATATATATATAATATATATATATGAGATTCACCTGACCTGCCCGTGTTTAATCACTACCTGTCCTTAAAATTCCAGAACGTTAAAACCCGCCTGTTTCAGCAACTATTTGCAGGTAATTGACCTGGTACAACTCTGCTTCAGGCATGTTTTTTGATGAGGGAACAACGTTATAATATGTAAGAAAGCTAAAAAAGAAAAAAAGATTTTGCACACCCTCTTTAACAGATATAAAATATAAAAGAACTGTTAAATAAATCACATCCTTGAAATATTATCTTACATTTCCCTCCAGTTTCGGCAGCGGACACCAGCACAGTCTTTCCCTTCACGTTTCTGTGATCAGAATACTGCTCCAAACTTTTCCACACAGCGAGCGGTCAGATTATATTACACGAACAAAGTGAGGATTTTCAGCCGGGAGAGTTTGGATTCTTGATAATTCATGAGCGCAGTACGTTTTGTCCCGTAGGAGTGAGCCAGTTTGCAGGCCTCTATTATATTGTCAAACGAGTCTGCGAGTCCAGTCAGCGGGGAGGAGGGGGAGGGAGGACGGAGGAGGGAGGGGGGCGCTGTGTTCAAGAGCCGCTTTAGTACAACTGACCTTTACTTCCACTGAGAGAGTTGAACTTTTTAAATAAAATTGTACTTTTCGGACACGTACTTTTACTCCTACTCCTGTAATATATTTTACAGCGTATCAGTACTCTTTCTTCACAGTTAATCAGCAGCTTACTTTATTATTAGGTAAAATATTCTACTGTTTTCTGATCTGTTCTAAATGATGTTTCTTCGTCGCAAACAAACCTGGAGTTGTGTTTTGTTTCATTAATTGTTTCATTCATTGTTTAACACACAAACCTGCACATTTAGGCTAAGTTCTTCTCTCAGAATAGAAAACACAGTTGTGATGTCATGGGGTAATACAGGGATTACTCCACTGTGTTTTTAAAACTTCATACACTTTCGCTAGAATCATTCGGATAATTTCAATCCAAGCAAAATTTAAAAGGAGCTATTAACGAGGAAGCTACCACGAGATTACCGTATTTTCCGGATTATTAGACGCACTCTTAAGCCTCTAAACGCATCAAAAAATGACCGCGCGCCCCACAGTCCAGAGCGCCGCAAAATACACAAATCCACTCTGGTGTCCCAGCACGACTTCAGTAAACTACAAAGCCGCACCACCAGCAGCACACGCAAACACACATGAAGCAGACAGCGACCGCGCAGCGAAAAACACCCACAGACACACTCATCACTCCACACCGACGAGGAACAGAATGGAGGAACGAAAAGAAAAAGCGAGTGCAATGTGCCACTTCTAGACACAACTGAACAACTGAGTCACTGTGAACACGCCGACAATCCGTTGGTCCCAGACAGCACCCTCCCTACACGCCACAACTGAACAAAGCCCAGAGTCACCGTGAACGAACAAACAAACAAAACCACTCACCCATCACACTGTTGGGTTTCCTTTAAAGTCCAGTGCGGTTTATTTGTGAAAAAAGTTCGAAAATAGACCATTTAATGACAGTGCGTCTTATAATCCAGAGCGACTAATAGTGTGGAAAATACGGTATTAGATGATGTCACAAGGTGGATCAGAACATTTTGAGCTTACTCAAGTGAATGAAACAAAACTCCAGGTCTGTTTTTGAGGAGATAACAATATTCTAATATGGCTTAAAGCTCACAAGAGTCAATTTAGTGTAATATTGGATCTTTAAAGTGCATGACAGGCTTTAATAGTTTTCTAATTCTCTTGGTTTTGTGGGTTTGATAGGACATAGATCTGAGTTCTGAAGTTAAATGCATCTTCCTATGTCACATGTTCCTATGTTACATGACTCGACAGTTTAAGACAGGGGTGTCAAACTCTAACTCACAGAGGCCAAACTTAAAAACTGGGACTAAGTCGTGGGCCAAATGACTATTTATTGAAAAATGTGTGAAGAATCCCTCGGTCGTCCAGGTAGAATCTATGGTGAGGAGAAAATTCAGTTTGTTAGTTTGGTTGAAGATGTTTCGCAGCTCATCCAAACTGCTTTTTCTTTCTCCTTGCCATTTATTAAAAAAATGTCAACAATATCTATACGTTTTCCCTTCTTTCGAGATATGTAATGTTGAACCTTTTCTTATTAAAATAAATGTTTAATAATAATTTTGCTTAAACACTGAATCCAGAACAAGCAGAATATAAAATAATAACATTTTAAATAAATAATGTCTCTATAGTCGATCTGTAGCCGGCGGGCCAGATCTAATGCATATTTGATATGATCTTGCGAGTCAAATATAATTGTATCACGAGCCAAATTTGGCCCCCGGGCCTGAGTTTGACATGTCTCCTTTAGGACTTCACTGAACTTAATAAAGAGGGAGAGATACTTTATTGATCCTGAGAGAAATGCATTTGCTTCAGCATCATTTACACCTCTCAATGTTCATAGTGTCTCAGTCAAAGGTCTCAGGTCAGTTTAAGAGGAGGACTGGTCAGGGAGGGTCAGCAGATCCTGTGGAAGAGACAAAAGTGTCCCTCCTCTGTGTCCTGCAGCATCACAGCAGAGTCCAGGAGGAGACAGGTGAACACAACAGGAAAGGCCTCGTTCTTACTCCACTCTGGTGTTTCAGTTGGTGATGAAATGGTTCCTTCCCTCAAAGTGTTTCTTCTGGAAGATCTTGAAGTATTTCCTCTGAAAGCATCTCAAATGTCCACAGCCAGCTCCTCCTTCCTCCTCGTTCACTGTCTCCATGGATACGGGAAAAACGAACATTTCATTTCATACAATCCAACAGTCCCTTGTGTTTATTCCCTCAAAATATTTCCTCTGAAGGTTATCTGACCCAATTGTTGCCACATATGGTGTAAAAAAACTCAAATGCCCTTGCACATAAAAAGGTGTTGTCATGTATTTTTTGTTTGTCTAATCATAACTTTTGTGAAAATTACACAAACTTTGACCCTTATTCACATTGTGGTTGTTATGGGATTACCTCTACATGTGGCATATCTGTTAGTCATGTCCAGCTAAGGAAGTCAAATGTTAAATTTCACCAAAAAAATGTAAATATACAAACAAATGTAATAGTTAAGTAGTATTTTCTCCAAATGAATTCTCTACTCTCAGCTTGTCGCTTCTACTTGAATTTTAAAAGTCTTCTCAGTTTGTGTGACTCCTCCACCCTCCTCTGTTGGTCTTATTGACTGAATCCTGTTTCCAGCGCAGAGAAGAGACAGCTTACCACACAGCAGCCCCAGCGCCGCACTGCAAAGCTGAACACAGAATCACAGTTATGAGGAGATAAAGGAGGGGGCCCCAGGAAGCTCCGCTCACGACACAAACGGACGATTTAAAGTTTCAAAAATGAAAGTGGATTGAAGTAAAGCACGAGTTCTCTCCGGGGAAACACATCCACCGCGCTGTGGCCGTCTGTCAAAGCAAGGCCACTGCAGAGTACTTTTGAGTCTGTTCTGTTTTTTTTGTTCGAATAAAATCTTAAAAATAGTAAAAAAAATATTGACAAAGAAAACACTGATACAAACATTTTAGATTTTAGTATCATAACCAAAATATCAGCTATTGTTAAAAATGTAATGTTTTTTTTTTTTTTTTTTCATAAGTAATTGGCTTTGTGCAGATGAGGTGAAGTCTGATTTTGGAAAGGTACGTCTTTGTGTGTCTGTACAGTCAAAATCTAGTTTACTCAAATAATACTATACTAAATACTAATGCTAAATAAGATGTCTAGAAACCCCTATGTAGCTATTTAATATTTTAAGAAGCAAGAAATTTAATCCTGGCTCTGTCCCAGGGAAGTCCAACCCTTGTTTTCTTTCTGCAAATAGAGCCAGAGTCTTTCAAATGTGAATGTGAAGAAAGAATTACTTAATTCTGTAGTAAAAAAATAAATAAAAAATGCTGCCTATGACCCCATTTACACTGAAACAAATCCACGTATCACCGTGTCGGAAATGATCTGCGTCCACACACGTCGTTTCTGTGTCCACAATCCTTTCCTATCCACACAATTTTGAGCATATTTGTTTACGTTTTACAGAAACAAAACTTAAAACCGCATGGCTCATTTGCATAAACTAAGCGCTCAAATAACAGATCACTATTGTGCACTGATGCGGTTCAGCTTCTGTCGGACTCAGTGGAATATGAGTGTTCTTTCTGTGACAGAGGGGTGTTCTGCTGATGGTGAGTCTGTTCTATGCTTCTATCGCATTAGAGATGGTTCATGTTAAAGTTTTCAGAGATTATACGTCTGCAGGTCACACAAATAGACTGTATATATGAATGGACATATATCGTCGCCCCCTAACGTTTTGGCGGTGAATTACTTCACGGTGCATAGACCTCAACGCAGATCCATAATTCAAAAACGACGGCAACAAGGCGACGGCAGCACTGCGAATTGAATCGACGCAGAACTATACTTCACCCTTAAGAGTTTGGTGCTTTGATTGTTGCTTCTGCAGAAATCTCCTGTTTCTCAGTCCACTGGGTTATTTTTTCCCCTTTTTACACCTAAACTGCCATGTTTGTTTTACATGCCTCTCTCTGATTGGTTATTCCACCTGTCAGTGACACTCTATGGTGACACCCTATGGAATCAAGCAGACAGGACACGGCTCCAGATCAGGTCTGTTCTGTGTTTTTATTGCGTTTAAGATGGTTCATATGAAACTTTCCAGAGATTATACGTCTACAGGTCATGCGCATAGACCATATATATGAATATATTCTAGCCTCTTAGTGTTTTGGCAGTAAATTACTTCGCGGCGCACATACCTACATCAGTGTATCAGTGTTTTCAGGTGTCCACACAGTGCCAGGATCAGATCTGTACTCACATGAATTCGTGGGAGCTGGAGGCACCAGTTCGTTCCATCTCTGGAGCCGTATTCAATTGGATTAGTGTGAATGAACACTGCATCCACAACGAAAACGATTCAAACACATACTAGTGTGGACGGGGCCTATGATTAATTGGGCCACTTCAGGAGAAAGTCTCGGGGAAAGCCAGTAAAAAATAGTCTGAGGACCGCATTTGAACCCCGGGCAATAGTTAGGACATCCCTGCTCTATCCATTTTCAAATTTATGTTACGTTCAGACTGCAGGGTTTAATGCTCAATTCGGATTTTTATGAGAAATCCAATTTTTTTGCGAGGTCGTTCACATTTCCAATTAAATGTGACTGTGACGCCCCAAAAGTGTTCTGCATGCACATAGGAGGACACGACGACATCACACACAGCGAGCGTGCTCAGTGTTTACAGAAGTCGTCTAAACGCTGAGCTTGTCTCCCAAAATATGGTCCAGTTGTTGGTAAAATGATCAGGTTACACGTCCATGGCCGCTTAAGTTTGTTTGAGTCTTTAGCGTCCTTGTATTTGGCACACAGGCTCTTTAGTTTTCATTGACATTGGAATCAGGACCATCTGTAGCCGCAGTCTTTGGCAATCATTAAAAAAAAAAAAAAACATATATATGTGCAATTTGGGTCATTTTAACACATAAAATGACAAACTTGTACATGAAAACTTGAAAATGTGTTGATTCTACACTCTCTTACACACTTCTTTGAGTTTTCTTTCTTTTTCTTCGTCACTTGTTGGTGAATATTTGGGCGGTCATCTGTATTCCCTCCCGGCGTCCTCGCATCACTGAGGTCCAGCCGCCTCCGGAGTTGACCCGCACAAACGGCTTCAAAGGGCCAGTCCAAACCGGGCCCCGAGCTCGCTGTAGGCTACAGACAGCAGGGGCCCTCCACAGCCCTCTGCTCGACCACTGCGGCCCACAGCCCACGCAGGGAGGAACCAACTCTACTTCAATGTGCACAAAGTTCAGCAGTGTATTTGGATTTGAAGTTGCTGTACCTGACTCACACCGCAGGAGGAGGAAGTAGGAATTTAAATCTGTAGCTTTCACAAACCTTTAAAATATCCGTTTTAACCTGCTCTGCATGATCCAGGAAGTTTATTTCGCTAATTTGTCCTTAAATCAAGATATGTACATTAAAGGTTTTATGGAGGAGTTTTTTTTTTTGTTTGTTTGAAATTGTCAATGAAAGTTTGAAATAGAATTATAGAGATGCAGCAGTCTTGTAATTATGATGACCAAAAAAAAAATAAAAAATGTGGTAGATAAGATAAGACAATCCTTTATTGTCTCCCATGGGAGAAATATGTCTTGGGACAGGGGGTAACATGTTTTATCAAAAAACAGGACAACACAACACAAAGCAGCACATAAACAAACACCATAGAACAAAGTAAATATGAGGCCAAGTCTGACCACGAGTGACGCACCAACAGGACCTTTAAATTATTCTTAACAGGCAAGTCCTTGCACTCTTGTATTCTGTTAATTATTGCACATTCCCTAAGCCTATGTGCAGTTTTAATTGCACATTCCCTAAGCCTTTTATAATTATTTTTAAAAAATCTGTGATTTAAGTTTGACTGACAGGTTACCAGGTAGGGCCTGATAAACATCAGCCAATAGATAACAAGGCTACCTCTTTATCTATTGGCTGTTGGGTTGTCAGTCAAACTCCCTACGTTTCTAGTATCACTGACTTGCCGGCGTGCTGGGATTACATGGTTTACGTTTGCCTCTCACACACTGATGCCGTTTACTCAACCAATACATCGGTTCTTAGGGTCTTTTTCGAACTGTAGCTTCTTCTCAGTTTGCACAAACTTAGTTGTAACGGCAGACAAGAATTCACGACCAGTTCATCGCAAGAGAAAGACCATTTTTGATGCCGCGGAAAGAAGAAGAGAAGGGGAAAAGGAGCAAAGCACAACATTTGAAAAAGGACAAACAGTCACTGCATTTCTCTTTCCTTGGAAAATCTTCTATACAACCATTAATAACAAAAATGAGGCATCTTCTTTCCTTCTGTCAGCAACAGGTTGAATCAACAGTCGAATATAGAATCTTGGCTCCAAATTTGCCATTAAAACCGCCAGCCTCATTGAGCTTCATTTGACTGGACACTGTGGGTGACGTCACACTCCCTTCGTTCACTTCTTTATACAGTCTGTGGTTGGACGGCACAAGCAGAGCCAATCCACAGTTCAATTTGTGGCTTCATCGCATCACTGTACGGTCATTAGTGAAGAAATGATGCACAAAATTCTCCAGTGAGGCTGCTGAATTGTTGCAATTAGAAAAACAAGATGGCTTCAATAATTTGCATAATTTCTTCCTCCCACAACCAAGTATTTGTTTTTTTTGATATGTGAAAATAACAGTCCTGTGCCCCATGTGAGAACATAGTGCATCTTTAAAACTCCTCTACCTGATTTTTGTCCCAGGTATTTGAGCAAACTGCGTCTTGCTCCAGTACAGATATAGTGTAGAAGCAGCTCTTCAGGTTAAAACAAACTCTCTGCATCTAATTATAACACATTTTATGATTTGATCATCAGAAACTGTTGCTCTGAATGCATAAGGTAAAAGGAATACTTTTGGACCACTAGAAATAAACTCGTTCTGTGTTTTTCATGTGTTTTTTTAAGTCTGTAAAAGTCAAGCAGGCTACAGTGACTTTAAAGCATCCTCAAAATGGACTTTTCTGCGCTTTTAACCTTGTTATACTTGTTTTTCTTCTCATTGACCCTCTGATGTTGTATTTGGAGTGATTTGTGCATGTTTGGGCAATTTTTAATCACTTATTTTTAAGACACCAAACTTCTGATGAACCAGTTTTTTCACTATCACCAGAATACGCCCATTGCTACATCTACTTACTTCATTCTTCAAATGTATTTACTCAGTCTGTGATTCAGTGACATTGTGTAGTTATTTTGCTACAAATGAAAAAATAAAAATGTCAGTGCGATGTGTGGCTATTAGGGATGAGACAAGATCTTGTGCCACAAGATGTCGCAAAATGAAATTGCCACAAGATTGTGCACACAATCTTGTGGCAATTTACGTTTGGCTTGAACAAAAAAAGAGTTCAGAGCTGGTGTGTTATACAATCTGAGATGTCATAGTTCCAAAAAGCAATACTACAATGATCACAAAAGTATTACATAAAATGAATAAAAATTGTGAAGCCAAAATTGTGAAACGGATTACAATATTGCAATGCATTTATTACAAATTATGTCAAAACCTCCTCTTGTCTTGTTCTCGTGGACCCAATTTTGTGCTGTGTCTCGTCCCACCCCTAGTGGCTCTCACATTGGACACTGCAGTTTTCTCACACAGAAGTCAGTGGAGTTGTTTATTTTATTAGATTGATTTAGGGTGGTTTCCCACCAACAGAAGTTGGTGCACACCAAACTTTCCATTCGAACTAAAATCTCTTAGTTGGGTTTGTTTTCGTTGGTGCTTCAATCACATTCTGATCCACACTAAATCAAGCAGACCGAGACCGCAAAAGAGGTGGTCTCGGTTCGCTTGACTCCACACCAAATGCCAAACTCTGGTGCAGTCCCTCTGGTGTCAACGCAAACTCAGGTCCAAACCACAGACAGCAAGTCCAAACGAGCTATTCAAAACTATTCATGGGAGGGCAAGCTCGGACTGCTGAACTGAGCACCCCCCTCCCCCGGTCCCCAATTTCCACCATTTCAAATTGAGCATGCACAGTGGTTCCCCACGCTCCGGTTAATGGATGTGACTCCCCCGGGCTTGGGTCCAGGTCCAGACGCCTGCCCCGCAGCTGGCGGTTCATAGGTTTGCGAGTCTGAGCTCCCCTGGCCCAGGGCTTCTCCTTGGGGGGATAGGGACCCGTGCTGTCAAAGGGTCTCCATGGGAAGGCCACTGGATGAGAGGGTGTGTCTTGGCCTCGCTTTCAAGAAGTCTGGCGTGTGGGAGAACCTCAGTATCCCTGAGCCCCGTGCAGTCAAACCCTCTGTGCACAGGAGCTTTGGATAAACATCAATTGGACCGATTTTGGTCGGTTTTCAAAATGTGAAAGGACCACACTGGAGTTTATATGCTACATAATAACAATTTTATTGCCTGGTGCAGACCACATAACCAAACTAGCGGTGTGAAAGCTCCCTTAGATCAATATTGTGATTTAAAATGTACAAATGATAACATAATGATCCACAGGTGTCACATATGATAGCTTCTGGATACAACAGGTTCAAGCACAACATGTGTTTTTTAATGGTTCTACACAAAACACAAATCTCAAACATAATAATAAAACTACAATATTTAAACAAGACAAATGCATGTGCTAATCATGAATATTACTACAAATTATTCACCCTACAAATGGATTCCCCCAAAACCTGTGTTTGCTATAATCACAACATGAGGACAAACGCCACTCTTGCTAATCTCAATAACTGGCATTGTTCTAAAGTTTGTCTATAAACCGAGCCCACAGCCCCACCATCTGCTCCCAGTCAATGAGCTCTTCCCTCTGGCTGCAGCGTCTCCTCTGAGGCCTCTCTGGACCGCCCCGTACATATCACTGAAAACACCCCCTCCACCGCGCGCACATTTGGTACCCTGCCCCGCGCAAACCGTAAACACGCCGCCATCAAACGCAATTACCCCGGTCTCATTAGCGCGCGTGTCGACAAGAGCGCGAATGAGCTGTCCACGTTAGCGCGGCGTAGCGGTGTTGACATACGATTATTACGCATGCATGAGTGTGTGCCCGGGTGTTGAGGTTTTGAGCGCTCGCAAATGAAAATGAAATGGACCTGGCGTGCATTTTTGACAGCGCTCTCATCCCGTAGCCTTGCGTTTTTGCCAATTACTCCAATTCAATCAATCCGTATCAAGCTACCAGCCGGCTCCCACCCCGCCAGCTTGCTCGGTGTGTTTTGTCGGCGTTCATTTGCGGAGATATGAGAAGGGCTTTAGTCAATAAAAATGTGCAGTGTCTTTGGCGATTCTCCCGGGGGCTCTTCATGACTGGATTAAATTGTCCAAACCACAATTAGGACAAAGTAATTTCCCTGGTGGACGTCTCCGCGTGTTAGTCCAGGAACAAAGATAATTCAGTCTCGTCACAGTCCCTACCTAAGCTAAAGAAGAAGAAGTACAGAAAAGTGGCTATGCGGGTTTCTTCCTAAAGGGCCCGTATTGCGCTATTTTCCGATCTATATTATAATGTTTCCTCATCAAAAACTGACTTGAAGTTGTGTTTATGCATATTGAGCGTGAGTTCAAAAGGTTCCATTCCACCTTGTGATGTCATGTGGTAATACAGGAAGTGCTCGACTGTGTTTTTAAACTCCCTAAACCTTCACTAGGCTCTATTCACGCTTACATCACAAACCAGAAAGACCTTTGGGAAGATGCGATGACAACTTCCTTTGGGCTCTGTTCACGGTGACAAAATCTACGCAAAATTAGAAAATGTCCCAGTTTTCTTCATCTCCGTGTCATTGTAGTGTTCTCTTGGGGCGGGTCAATCAGACCCAAAAATGTATTCTCTCGCCTGGCAAGAATTTATTTAAAAATACATTTTTGGGTCTGATTGACCCACCGAAAGGGTGTGAGGGATACAAAACCTGGTCAACCTTTCGGGGACCAGGTAATGAAGAGTTACTCAAACGTGTGAATGAAACAAAGCACAACTCCAGGTCTGTTTTTGAGGAGGTAACAGAATTATGAACATGGCTTACAGCTCACAAACTCACCATTTTGTAGAATGTTGAGTAAGATCATTTAAGTTAATTATCCTCCACATACATCTCTCAGGATCTATAGTAACACGATTGTCTTCTATTGGCAAACCATTGTCTAAATTGTGGCATATTGCTGTCTAACCTGCAACCTACTGGCCTTCATAGTCTCACCACACTTGACTCATGGAAGCACAGTGAAGGGGCTTGAACACTCAAAGATCAGACTATGTTCACCTTTGAAATCATACTATGTTCACTTTTCAATTCCCCTTGGACTCGTATTATTGATGGTAAATAAACTTCTGCTTTTAAGACATCCAGTTTGTCTCCAGTCTTTCACTTCCACTCTTTCTTGGACAAGCTGAAAACTTCTACAACATACAGGACCTTTAAAAGCCCTGAACCAGATTTTTCCCCATTCATTTGAGCATTTTATTGTCCGATAATCAGGAAGTGTTTGTTACCATGCTAGCTGTTTCATTATGTATAAGATAAGTGAGGAATAACCTTGGACCACTGCAAACTGTATAAAACAAGCTAGTTCAGTTTTTCTCGTTTGTTAAGAGTGTAAAAATCATCAGTCGTGATGAGTCGGCTCTTTTGAACGGTTCATTAGTGCGAACTGTTGGAGCCGGAGCTCATTTTTGAAAAGAGCCAGAACTTTTTCTTTTGAATTATTATGCATTTTTACACCGATTAATCAGCACAGAAGCAGCGTAGGCAACAGCAGCGAGACACAAAAAGCCTATTTAGCATCATAAGAACAGTTCGTTTTTCAGAACTTGATTTAATAACATTTTCCAAATATTAGCATCGTCAGGATGAAACATTTAAAGACAAAGAGCTGAGGAAAACACAAAGTCAAAACAAATACCCGGTCACCTAAGCACAATAAACATGTATCAGACTTGAGAAGAGAGAGATAGAAATATATCAATGACAAGAGAGAAAACATCATTCTAGGACAAAGGGAAAATGAAAATGACTCTATAAAATAAAAATCCTCTTTTCTTGAAAGTTTTCAGTGTTGTGGAAGCAATCTTTAATGTGTTCTAATTACACCGCTATTCCTATTGCGGGCGCGTATGCCATCTTTTTCGTTTTTGATTTCAGCCAAACTGTTTTCCAAATGTTTTAAACCGTCACATCAAACTACCTTTTTATTGTTGGGGTTAAGTTGGCTGCAATATTGTGACTAATGTTGTAGCCAAGACTTCTGAGAGTCGAGACTTAGACTTTTAAAGGTCGAGACCAGGACAAGACCGAGACCACGGCCCATTTAGACTAAATCGAGTCCCTTTTTTGGACCCTGACCCACAGTTTGAGAACCTCTTTTTTAATCCCACTTTACAGAAAACATCTTCAAAGTGAATCAGGTGGGTTTTGGTTAAGGTTGTGCAAAAATATCAATATATCGATATATCGTATCGTTTGTGATGATACAGTATTGATATCGTGGGCTGCTGTATCGATATATTACCAAGAGTATTTTTTGGTATATTTTACTAAATTATTTTGTTACAGCTACAGTTTTGTTGCTTGTTCAGAGGAAGGAAACTTGTTTATGTGACACATTTTCACTGTTTTAATTATCAAAATGAGTGTGTTTCATATGAACTTTGCACAAGAAGTGATTTAACAAAGACTTTTAGTGTCACAACCATGATTTAGCTGTTATTTTTTACTGAACTGTATCGAATCGATTTGAAATATATTGTATCGAATTAAAAGCTCACTGTATCGAAATATGTATTGTATCGTGGCCTATGTATCGAAGTATGTATTGTATTGGTAACTTCTTAATGATACCCAGCCCTAGTTTTGGTTTTATTTACAGTTACATTCTCTTACAGGTTTTGCAGTGATATTAGGCAGCCTATGTACATTCATCAGTTGCAGTGAAATACAATCACACTCATTGAGACTGAGACCAAGCACCATCAAGACCGAGACAAGACCAAGTCCAAATGTGCTCAAGTCCGAGACGAGACCCAAAGTGGTCTCGAGACTGGTCTTGATCTTGAGACCGATCTTGAGTACTACAACGCTAATTGTTATAAAGGCCAATAAATGGACCGACTACCTGACATAGTGTCTCATTCTTGCTGCCCTGCACCACTGTGAGCAACGAACGGGTTTAACCCTTAAATCCTGTCATTCTTCAGCCCTGGAGCTGCAGAGCTCCCTGGTTTGTCCCGCTCAAACCAGGAGGTGGAGCATGAAAGTTTAACATCAGTGAGCCCTCAAGAGAACAGCTTACTTTTCCCATGTTGATACAATATAGAATGTCTCTAATCCAGACATGGGCTCTGGGTGGAGCAGGAGACTTCCATTTCAGAAGAAGAAGGCGTCGAGCAGTAAGGGTGAGAAATGCAATGACATTTTTTTTATGTTTCAATGATTGTAGTATAACACCAAATAGAAAGTAATCACAGAAAGACCAATTTTAGCAGAGTTCATTTGTAACATAATAATAAATACACTGGTCCAGGAGTTCAACAGAGATGGACCTGACCATAAGAATAGTTCATTTTTAAATCATGATTAAGTTTGATTTAGACGACGCATCATTTCTCATGAACACATTTCCACAGTTTGAACCACTTTAAATAGATCTGACTCTTTCTCTGTGTGATTTAGACATTACTTCTGCTTAACTGTGCACGGCGTGACTTCTCTGGTGAAGGCTCCTCTACCTGCTTGTCTTCATGGAGATGATATTGCTTTGGCTGGAATATTCCATGGTATGACATTAAACACTCCCATCTAGCAATGAATGTGTCCCTGTTATGAGCTTTATCTCGACTTATGACAGTGTTCAGGATGTTTCCATGTGCTCACAGAAACCAGGATACTTATCTCCCAGTATATATGTGCCATTAAAGGATCCTGGATATTTGAAGTGGTTGCTATGGTAACTATAGCACATATATGACAAGGAGGTAAACATGTAGCAACTTTGGTAACTTGAGACTTTCTAACAACAGTTTCTAACAACAACAAAACACATACACTCATATAAGAACATAAGACTGTCACAGGTTCAGTAACAGGTGTTATTAACACTTTGAAAATACAACACAGTCAAACAAGCAACACAGACAGACACAGAAGTGAGTCTGGTGTTAAAAGGTGATTGTATTAAAGGGACAGTGCGGAATTTTGGACATAGGGCCTCATTTCCTAGTGATCCAGAGTGTTGGAGACGTGTGGAGACACTTTTTGAAATATTCCATCCAGTCCTTGTATTTCCAGCGGTCGCTCATGTTAGACTAGTGCATGTCAATGGTCATAGTTCTCCTGCCACTAAAAACAGTCTTAGGCTACGTTCAGACTGTGGGGCTTAATGCTCAATTCTGATTTTTTTGTGAAATCTGATGTTTTTGCGAGGTCGTTCACATTTCCAATTAAATGTGACTTGTATGTGACTCCAGTGTGAACATTAAACGGCCCAAAAGTGTCCCACATGTGCACTGGGGACACGATGACGTCAACCGCAGTGAGCGTCTCTGTGTTTACTGAAGTTGTCCAAACATGGACGCAGCATTGAACACCTGGAGATTTTAAAGTTCCTCTCGTACCGGAGCCAGAACATGAACAACTTACTTGTTTTAAGGAGAAGATTGAGAAGGAGAAGGACGAGGTTTTTGGTCATGGCGTTTTGTGGGGCAGGGGCAGCGACGTCCGTTGAAAGGAACGTGTGGATGCAGAGACGTAGCCAAGAGTGGTGAGTGGTGATGTGCTTCGCTTCAGTGACACAGAGTTCATTAACAATTTTCACCTACTTCAGCCTACGTCTTGTTGATAACGTGTAGGTGGATGAATGCACTTTGGCCGTTCAGACTGAAGTCACATGTCAAAAGATCAGATATGTATCGGTTTCAGGAAAACATATCCAAGTGTCCTGGGTCGCATTTGAAAAAATCGGATCTGTGTTGTTCAGACTGTCATTAAAAGATCGGATACAGGTCACATAGAAGCCAAAAAATCAGATTTGGGTCACTTCAGGCTGCAGTCTGAACGCAGCCTTACCCACTCCACAAAACACCCGAAACAAATCTATTATTCTATTGTAAATGTATTTATTTATTTATTGGATCCCCATTAGTCTTTACTGGAGTAAAGACTATTCATCCTGGTGTCCAAGTTGGCATAATTTAAATGTTCCATTATAATAACAAAACAAAACAAAAAACAAAACAAAAAAAACATCAAAAACATTAACTATAATATACCCAATATATTGCAGTGACTAACTAGTGACTAGTGACTAATTAAAATGATGTATTTTCTTAATTGGTTCATGCTTGTGAACAGTTAAGGTTTGGGGGAGCGTGTTCCAAAGCTCTGTCGCTCTGTATGTAACAGTTCTTTTAAGGGCATTAGTCCTGGGCAGTGGAAGTATAAAATGACCCTGTGAAGCTTGTCTTGTGTTGTTGTGTTGTGTTGTCGTCTGTGTCGATAAAATAATTTTATAAGTAAAACCAACCTTGTATTTGAAGGATTTATGTCTGAGCAGCAGCAGAGAGTTGTACTTCCTGATAGAAAGTTTGGCAGTGGTGGACTGATATCACCTAACACCATTCTTACCGGCAAAGTACAATTCTGCTGCTGCTGTGAAAATAGTCCCTGAACATGCAAGGTTAGTTTTATTTCAGATATTATTCTATCAAAACAGACATTCACATGGACAGTCTGGTGTAATAACAGATTTGTTTCAGGTGTTTTGTGGAGTGGGTAAGACTGTTTTTAGTGGCAGGAGAACTATGACCATTGACATGCACTAGTCTAGCACTAGCGACCTCTGCAAATACAAGGACTGGATGGAATATTTTTAAAAAGCATCTCCACACGTCTCCAACACTAGGAAGTCAGGTCCTATGTTCAAAATTATAGACTGTCCCTTTAAACCAGGGATAAAATATTATTACTTAAATAGTCAGTCTGGATCTCAGCTTTAAGTTTGTTTCAAGGTTTTGGGAAAGTTGCTGCTCCAACCGTATTTTTTTGTTTCTTCAGTTTGCACATGCTCAGTAAGGCCCCCATAGTGAAAAATCTGGATAATGTGCCTACAGGCCACAGTATCGTGGATACTCTCCAAAAAGTTCAGTGAGAGTCTCCTGGTTTCTCATAACCGTGATACTGGAGAGTGAAATCAGGATACTGCGTTTACATGGACACTCACAAAACCAGGATACTCAAAAAACAAAAACAAAAAAAAAACATGATCATAACCAGGATACTCGAGTGCATGTATACACACTCTTTTATTCATTACAGGTGTTTCTATTGTTCAAAAATCTAATCATTCCTTGTGTAATGTCACATAGTGCTGCAACCTGCTTGTCTCCCTGGTGATAGATCGGTTTAATCTATACACAGGAACATTACTCCACTAGAATTGTTATGCACTGCAGCTTTCAGTAGAATATTTGACAGTAAGTTGACAGTAAGTTTACAAATGTTGACTTTATGTTGACAATATTAAATGATTTGAACATTTGTGTTTCTTGCACCGTTTCTTGAGATAGTTTTATCTATCCTTCATTAATGTTTTGCTTTTTTCTAAATATGTTACTTCAAAATGTGAATCCAATGTCAGGTCCTATATTACACACAATAGACTTTTTATGAGCTGTAAGTTATGTAGTTACTTCCTTAAAAACAGACCTGGAGTTGTGTTTTGTTTCATTCAGACAAGTTTAAGTTATTCTGTTACTATACATTTATTGCTGTGTTCCACCTTGTGATGTCATGTCTTTGGATGAGTAGACTTTTTTTTTTTTTTTTATTTATATATTTCTTCATTTGTGAAGGATGAGGATGAACTAGTTTTCAGTGGGTTCTACCTATTCGCCACTTCATCACGTCTGCTCTCTCTCTGCATTCCCTCGCCTCTCGCTCCCTGTCAAACTGCAAACACGTCGGCCCGGATTTTATCATTTCTTCTAGGCTACATGTGAAGAGTTACGTTTACAGCTTTACTTTTACACACAGCGGAACTTAAGTTCCACATGTACTACCACACATCCAGTAGAGGTCAGGCAACTTCAGTCCCTGGCCCACATTAACCAGACTCCACACTCCACAGCCTCCTCCTCTGTCCACGGAGCAACCAGGAGAGGAGGCGGAGTCATGTCTTTCCTCTCACTTCTCAGATCAGACTGACCGCAGACTGTTCATAGTCCCAAATCAAACTCTTGTCCGTGCGCTGTGGCTCCTCTCTCATTTAATCAGATCATTAAAAAGTCACAGTTTGAGCCCATTTTCCGTGATGTCATTGTTCCATTGCTCTGGTCTTCTCAAGGCTGAAGTATAGTTCTGCGTCAATTCAACGCGCACTGCCGCTGCCTTGTCGCCGTCATTTTTGATTTATGGATCTGCGTCGAGGTCTGTGCACCGCAAAGTAATTCACTGCCGAAACGCTAGGGGGCTACGATATATGTCCATTCATATATATGATCTGTGTGTATGACCCGCAGACGTATAATCTCTGAAAAGTTTAACATGAACCATCTCTAACGCTATAAAAGCACAGAACAGACTCACCATTAGCACAATATTCCTCTGTCACAGAAAGAACACGCATATTCCACTGAGTCGTGTCCTTTTTAAGTCCGACAGAAGCTGACCGTGTACCAGGAGTGATCTGTTTTTTGACGCTTTATTTATGTAAGTTAGCCATGCGGTTTTAAGTTTTGTTTCTGTAAAACGTAAACACATATGCGCGAAGCTGCACTAAACACATTATTTCTCAACATATACTGAAAGAAAGAAAAGCCAACAGGAAATGTACACAGAGCGGTGGTACGGAGGACCAATCACAGCTCTTATAGTCTGCGTCGCTTCCCCTGCTGTCTGCGGCGTTTTGACGCGTAGTTAGAAAATTTCGGAGGTGCACGTCAGTCGACGCAGACGATTTGACGCTGGACCGTAAATTGGCCTTCAGAGTCACCACGAGCACAAAGTGCAGCTTAAACTTCAGGCCTGAATGGCTTCAGTCAGACTCAGGATTCTTTCTGTCATGGAACGAGTTGAGGTTTAAACTGGAGATTTGATATAAAACACAATTGTATGTCATATATACTGTATAGTAGGGGTCCCTGTTCCAGCTCTCCATCAGTTTGGGTGTCCCTGGTCTGAAAAAAAAAAAAAAAAAGTGTAGCAAATGTGTATGGAGTTCATAAACACAGTGGAGCACTTCCTGTGTTACTACACACAAAGTGGAACAGACAAGTAGCCTAAATATGTGGGGTTTGTGTGTTAAAAATGTGTGAGTAAAAGAGAAAGCTGTATAAAAAGAGAGCTGTACTCACATTTGTACAATTGTCTCTTCTTTTTGTGTACTTTTTAGGCAGCAGGACAAACAAAACAAAATATTGGCTTGTGCTAAAGACTTAACGACAATAATCATTAAAAATTACTAATATAGGCCGGATATTTTGTCCAACAGATATATCAATCTATCTTTAATTGAAATCTGACAGAAGAGATGAACCTGATTTCCTCACACTCACTCCATCTTGTCCACTTTGACCAGCCACAGAGATACAAACAGGCCCTGAATACTCAATGGTTTCCGGTTGTCGTAGCACCCTAATGCGCCGTGTGTGTGTGCGCGATACAAACATCTCCATTACACGCTTGTACGATTCATTTAGCGTGTACATTCTTCCTCTCGGTTCACGCCCCAGTCTCGGTGAGGTGTTCCCGCCAGGCTCACTTACCCGTAACATGCGCTCCGGGCCCGACTGCAGCCGCCGAGCAGAGGGGCGGGATCACGTGGGCAGACTCGGCGTGGTGTTGGTGTTGTGGGAGTGTGAGCGGGAGAGACAGGCCGGATGGGGTTGGCCACGACTGTCCGGTCCACTCGGTCAGACAGTAAACTAAAGTCCAAACAGTGTCCAAGGAAACAGGAGGAGATTTATAGCACTGGAGGAAGAAGTACTTGATTTTGTTACTTAAGAAAAACTCTGGTGACTCGACATAAAGGTACATTGTGTAAGTTTTCTGGTGGAGTGTCCATCAAATGCTCTTCTTCATGGAGATGTGATGCTTTGTCTGGAATGTTTCACAGTATGGTATTAAATCCACGGTTCCCGCGGTGTCTTAAAAAGTCTTAAAAGTATTGAATTTATGAATTTGGAAATACTACCTTAAAAAGTTTTTAAAAAGTCTTGAATTTTTATACCTGGGTCTTGAAATTTGTGCAGTACGAAACTTGTCCGTATCGCATTTCTCCTCAGAAGTTTAATTAGTCAACCGCCATTATTTGGTTAAATAACGTGGTCTAAATAAAGTGGTGGAAACAATAATTGAGAAAGCAATGCAGCCCCGGGTCAAAATCCTCCAAACACGTCACCGAAGGTCACGAGCTACAGCACCACAAGCAACAGGTGAAGGAGAAGTGTAAAATCAGACTGCGTTTACATCGGAAACAAATCTGCGTATCACTGTATCACCATATCGGAAACGAACTGCGTCCAGACACATTGTTTCTGTGTCCACAAGCCTTCCCTATCCACACAGCTTTCAGCATATTTGTTTATACTCTACAGAAACAAAACTTAAAACTTGAAAAATTTGTATAAACTAAGTGCTCAAAAAAACAAAAAAAAACAGCTCGCTATTGTGCGCTGACGCAGTTCAGCTTCTGTCGGACTAAAGTTGAATCTGAGTGTTCTTTCTGTGACAGAGGGGTGTTCAGCAGATGGTGAGTCTGTTCTGTGTTTCTGTGGTGTTGGAGATGGTTCATTTTCAACTTTTCAGAGATTATACATCTGCAGGTCGTACACACAGACACACGTTTATATGAATGGACAGATATTCTAGCCTCTTAGCATTTTGACGGTGAATTACTTTGCGGCGCACAGACCTACATCAGAGTATCAGTGTTTTCAGGTGTCCACACAGTGCCGGATCAGA
Source organism: Boleophthalmus pectinirostris (assembly GCF_026225935.1). Taxonomy (NCBI): domain Eukaryota; kingdom Metazoa; phylum Chordata; class Actinopteri; order Gobiiformes; family Gobiidae; genus Boleophthalmus; species Boleophthalmus pectinirostris. Next base: position 3,296,074 of record NW_026571047.1, read on the forward strand.
TCTGTACTCAGATGAATTAGTGGGAGCTGGAGGCACCAGATCGTTCCGACTCTGGAGCCGTTTTCAATCGGATTAGTGCGAACGAACACTGCATCTGCAACAAAAATGACTTGAATACATATTAGTGTGGACGGTGCCTCAAAGACAATCTCAGCAGAACACAAAGTTTGACTAACACCATTATGTTGTTTTTTAATGTTGCTTTTTCATAACTGAGCAACACATTTCATGCTGTGGTTAAGGGGAAGAGTCTCTCCACTCCCCATATTCCTTTGTTTAATATTTAAGAAATAAATGAACACAAATTGAAGAATTTTGTTTTTCTTTGCAGGTAGTTATGTGAAATAGGCCATGAAATAGGTATTACATATTTATATAAATGCACTTAAAAAAGGTCTTTAAAATACTTGAATTTAAATTGAAGTAACCTGTAGGAATCCTGTAAATCTTTCTATCTTCATGGAGACCAAACTCGACCAAGTTACAGGTCATATCTGTGGAGAGGTGACCCCCGCTCACAGTCAGATTATTGGTTTTTCAAGACATTTTTGCTCTCTAACACCACCTGTAATTGAATAAATGTAAAGCACAGCAGTTTAATTAATGTCATATTGTGGAACATTCCAGAAAGAACAATGACATCTCCATAGAAACGAGAAGGTGACAGACCCCCATATGAAAAGTTACACAGTGCACCTTTAAGTAAAAGTACAGATGCTGGAGCAAAACAATACTAAAAGTATCACATGAAATAATGCACTGAAGTAAAAGTATTAAAGTAGCTGTTCAAAACATTCACTTAAAAAGTACACAGTAAAAGTACTTCACACATATTTCGAGGTCTTATAAGGTTTCAAATGCAGCAATGTTGATAAAAATTTATACTGAATTTTGTTCAGTACAAACAACTGAATTCATCTTTTTTTTTTTTCCCTAGTTCTTTTCATTTGTGTGTTTTGTTTGCTCAAATTATGAATGTGTTAAAAAATAAACCCTCAGCCTTTTCAGCAGGTCTCACACTATAATAATAAAAAAAACAAACAAAAAACTTGTCAGTCCTGTTCAAAATTGTAGTGAAATCAAAGTTTAAAAAATCCACTTTAAAAAGTAAAATGTAAGTAAAGTACAGATACCTAAAACTTTTACTTAAATACAGTACTTCTTGTTCCTCTTTATATTCCACCACTGGCCCATAGGAAGAACAAATGTCAGTTTTATTTAATCCAGTTGTATGACGCTGCTGGATTTAGAGGTTCACTATATCACGTATCCTGGATTCTTAGGATGACTGGATCCCCAAAACTCAAAATGATCTGTTCCACCTCATGATGTGATATTACTTTTATCCATTGTCATTTTAATTTAAGGTATGGATTGACAATTCCAGGGCTGAAATCATCTAAAGATTCTAGTGAAAGTGAAAAAAGCACATGATATCACAAGATGGAAGAGAGTATTTCCAGAAGAAGGAAGAAGAACTCAGGCTTAACTACAGAGGATTTGTGTGTGAATGAAACAAAGCACATGATACACATCAGAAAATTGCATAATATGGTTCCTTTAACCACAATATATTAAATGTTGATAATTTCATAATTATATTGGATCAGTGTGTTTATCTCCGTGTGTTTAGTTTAGCTCCTTACCTCAACAGCCTCGTACACTTCCTGTCACATATAGAACCTTGTTAGTGTTAAACAACCACAGTCCCATTTTAATAAGAGAGTCACTGCTAAAAAAAAAAAAAAAAAAAAAGTAACATTTAACAATGCTTTGCCTAGAATGTTTGACAGTATGGCAAGACACATAACTATCTCCATGGAGACAAACGAGAGACCGGGCCTGAGTTACAGATCACATCTGTAATAACCTGATTGTACTGAGAAATGATTGCACATTTCACATTCTCAAGAGATTTTTCAAAAATAAAAACACTGTTAGTGAAATAAATACTAGACGGTCAAAGAAGGACCATCAGGATGCTCTGACAGCTGTCAATGAAAGCTACAGACCACTACAAATGAATCTTAACAATCCACTCTGGTTCTGGATGTAAATTCTCTAATAGTTTTTTTCTAATAAAGTTCAAAAACACAAGAGGCTAACCATGTGGTAACTAATATCCATAACATGAGTGTTTAGAGACCAAAAGCATGTTTAAAATACATGTTATTAAGTTCTTTTGTTTCAGACCAAGGGTTTGTTTTCATACCTGGCAGTTTCGACTGCTCACCTGCGCTCTTCCTCAGAGTCATGTGATGTTGCTGTAACATGACGTTGAGTTGATTTAAACAGGTTTTGGCGCTGTCTTCCTACCGGTGGAGGCAGAACGACAGCGCCACCTGCAGTCCCACTTCGTCAGGACAGTATCCCAGGTGTGTGAGAGGAAAAAAGCCCCTCATCCCGGTTTATAGTCCCATGGGCACGTTTCTATATTTTGATTTAATCCAGCGATGGTGTTTATTGTCCTCTGTCCCAGTGATGTTTGCTCTGTCCCAGTCCAGAATGTGCTTCTCTTTTTTACAGTGTCACAAATGGCCAATTTGAGTTGTTCCTGTTCTGCTTAGTGTTTTGTTGCTCGTGTGCATGCCTTTGCTGTTTCTTTCTTGCATTCTGCACTGTGTTCCTTTTTTCGTGGACTGAACGGGGCTTTTTCACGCTCACACACCTGGGATACTGTCTTGAGGAAGTGGGACTGCAGGTGGCGCTGTCGTCCTGCCTCCACCAATAGGAGCAACATCAACATCACAACATCACGTGACTCTGAGGAAGAGCGCAGTGAGCAGTCGAAATTGTCAGGTCTGAAAACAAACTCTTAGTCAGAAAAAAGAACTAACTTAAGAGAAATTATCAGAAGACCAACTGATCCTCAATGGACTATGACTAAAACACAACTGAGCAAGCTTTAGAAATACAATATACAGTCTCATATACAATGAGATGTATAATCAGTATGACATTACCTTATCCATACGATCATGTGGTCAATGAACCAGTTGACCAGACTTTTATTTACAGAATGGCATTTTCCAAAAAAAAGTTCTGTATTGATACTTAGTTTTGACACTAGTATTGGTTTGTATCAGTGTTTTTATATTTTTGACAACCCTATTACACAAACAATACATATACTTTATGATTTCCACACCCACATGTGCTCTGAGACGTGACCTTTATTATTTCCGTCCTCGTTTCGTTCACTATGAGTGCGTTCACACTGGAGCGCCTACATCGTCCTACAGAGACTTGTCCATTCATGTGGTTTTATGCTGACCTTCAGAACAAGCGCTCCCACACGTGTCCACTCCAGCGCAGCCTCGTCTCATTTGACTGACAGCATGACAAATGACGCTACGTTTTCACAGTCTGGGCACTTTTGTATGTGGCAGCACGAGCCTGACTGCACCGAGATGGATCCAGCTCCGAACGAAAACAATCCCGTGACCAATCTCCAAAGAGCCGCGAGTGCATGCCTCTGGATCGCTTATTTCTTTTCAGATATGCAATGTAAAGACTGAAATGTATGTTTATCTGTAACCTTTCACGTAAGCCACAGAATCGAATTTCTGTGGGTGACAATTCAAGCACGACTGTGTTTTTGTACTGGCAATAGTTGGATTGAGGAGGAGGGAAGATCATGACGCAAGACATTAAAGAAGTGTTTTGTTCACTGTAAACTGCAATACTGATCTAAAACGGCTGAAGAATAGGAATAGGTCTGTTAACATATTTTTCCAAAGACTGGGTTGTGATCCTCAGGTGGGTCACAAGAGATTTTTATTTTATTTTATTTTTTTTTTTTTGGGGGGGGGGTCGCCTTGTCATGATCTGCATATAGCTCTGCAATATACAGTACATTTGTATACAGGAATCTGTGACTTTATTGTCAGTGTGGATCAGCATTTGGTCAGAATCTCCTGTACTCAGTAGAGCCATTTCTATGCTTATTTCCTTCACTACTATATATCTGTGTGAATTGGGATTTTCTGTGCTCACAAAAATGAAGACGAAGCTTAGAAACAGACTGAACGCTGCTCCTGATCTGCTGCTGCGTCTCCTCCTGCATCTGCTGACTGCTACTCTCCTCACACCAGAATCCAACACGACTACTATTCTTTCAATCAATAGTGAAGTCATGACAGCAGTTTGAACAATAATGAGTCAATTACAGGAGGAGGTTGTCAAGGCTTGGTGCAAAACAACAATCTTATAAGAAACAAAGGAGATGATTGTTGATTTCCGCATTGCCCCTCTCCTTGTAATCATGGAGATGCGTGTTTCCTGTCTTAAATACCTGAAAATTGAATAGTTCACTGGTCTAAGAACACCAGTTGTTGTGAAAAAGGACACCAACGCCTATACTTTCTATAAAAAAAAGCAGTTGTGGGTCCTCTGTCCTGAATTTTACAGTGTGGAAGCTCCTTGACTGTGTTTCAAGCAGCATCAAGGCAGAGATGCAGAGGATAGTTAGAGCTGCGGAGCGCGTCTGCGGCTGTATTGCCTGCATTGAAATATTTACATCAGTTCATGGAAGAACCATCCAGCAATGAACTTTTTACAGCTCAAGAAGATACCTACAGTACGAACAGTTTTATCCTGATAGACAGATTAATTGTCAGAAAAAACACTACAAACAGCACTTTGGAACGCACTTAGAAATGGGGGCGGGTTGATATATAATATTTAACTATTATTCTTTTTATAACTATTATTTTATTATAACTATTTGTTTTTATTGTATCTGTGCTGCTGTTGAAAGTTTCTTTCTGTATAATACACAAATACGCTGCTCCTGATCTGCTGCTGCGTCTCCTCCTGCACCCAGACTGAACACGCTACAAAAACACAGTTAAGACATGTTTTGTATCATTTCTAATCTTTTTGTAAATTATTTTATTGACTGTTTTGTTCCAATATTGCTGGTTTGCTGGTTCAATTGAATGTTGAAAAGAAAAAAGAAATGTCCAAATAGGCAACTTATGGATCTTTATTTATTTATTTTTATTAATAATTTTATTTGCAAACTACATACATTACAACAAATAGGAACCAAACAACATACAAGATTCAAGACAAACATTCCGATTACAAAGATTACACATAAATAGGGACAAAGGTGACAGGGGCTGGTGACAGTGTGAACCTTATATGTGTGTGTGTGTGTGTGTGTGTGTGTATGTGTGTGTGTGTGCATGTGTGTGTGTGTGCACAGGGGAGATAGACAGGCTAAGCGGATGAGTTACTCTTGACCTGTATTATTACTCGTTAATTTGAGTATTGAAAATAAGTTAAGTGTGTGTTGGAGCTTTGCCTCAGATCCCCAGTCAAGTTGGAGGAGGCCGAGCCACGCCCACGCCCCCCCATGGCGGGTGCGGGGGCCACCCCAGGGCCCCACACGCGACCACCCGCCAACCAGGCCGGCCAGCCCCTCGACAAACCACCTCCTGGTCTGACTTAGGGATCCTTTTAGTGCTGCTTCATTAACTGTTTTTCATTGTTTAAAACTTGAGTAATACTAATTGTTCAGAGACACAATCACTGTCAACAATAAAATATCCTCATTAATGTTCAATAATGCTCAAATTCACCTTTATTTTGTGATTGACTTGAATCGCAACATTGTGACTTTTAATATGGGTCCTCAGGAAAAAAAAAATAAAAAAAGATTAAATGAATGATGAGGGAGCACCATTAGAACATTACAAAATGCTGTATGCAGTATGCTTAATTAAGTTTTTTGATCTAATTTTGTTTTGTTTCATTCATGCGTGTGAACAATCAAGATGTAAATTTCCACAGACTCAAGCATTCAGTGATAATCCAGCAAGTGCTTTTGTTAAATCCAGAACAGTGTGCTGCGAGGCTCCTCAGGGTGCGCTGACACTGGCTTTTTGAACCATGAGCCCGGCGTCAATCACAGAGGTTTGTGTGGCCTGAACTCACCTGCACAACAGAAGCCAGCCACAGCCTGGAGAGAGCATCATTTAGCAAAGCACTAGTGGAGAAAATAAGACCAGTAAAAAGAAATATCTCTTAAACAGTCATTGGAGTGGTGCCTGTGATATGTTCTCCTTCGTCAGGTTCTGTCCATAGTTCTTATTCCAGGTGAGCGTGGATCTACTGTGTTTTGGATTAAAGCTTATTCTTTTTTTTTTTTTCTTTTTCCTTCTATGAGTAACAAACCATTTGCTGACCTTCTCCTGAAGTGTGCTGCCCCTGGGCACAGATCATTTGGAATCACACTAGACAAACGTTTCACACTCCAGCCTGGTGTACACTGACTCTGTAGGTGCATTGAAGGACTCACGAGGGTCCTACAAGACTTAGAAAGACATTAATGTTTTATTAACGAGTTTAAATTGTATTATAGCTCCCTGACCACGTTGGAAAATTGGAAAACAGCTAAAACCACCTCCCACCTGACTGTCAAACTCCTGTTGTTTTGATGAAATGCTCCAGGTGTAAATATCATTTATTTATTTTTGGATTTAGACAAACTTTATTCATTTCCCTTGATCCACAAGGGAAATGATTTGGACACAGGAGTTCACACATCACAAGATAATATAATAACAAAGAGCAATAATATAAATGGTAATAATACATTTTACATAAGTAGCAAAAAAGAGACAAGTGTGGAATAAGACATCATTATATAAATGTAAATGTACTTTTCAAAATAAAATAGAAATATAATTAATAAAATCACAGCTTTATACAAGAGATCAATAATGGTTATCCATTACATAAGAGTGAGTTGCTGTACAGTTGTAGGGAGTATTATCTGTTACATAAGGGTGAGTTGTTGTACAGTTGTAGGGAGTATTATCTATTACACAAGGGTGAGTTGCTGTACAGTTGTAGGGAGTATTATCTGTTACATAAAAGTGAGTGTTACATTTGTAGGGAGTATTATCTGTAACATAAGGGTGAGTTGTGTATTTTGCATTTGCAATGGAATTTGCTCTCTCTCTCTCTCTCTCTCTCTCTCTTTATATATATATATATATATATATATATATATATATATATATATATATGTATATATATATTTATGTATGTATTTTAGATTGCAATGCCCTCAGTGCGTTCTTATGTTTACTTATCATTTACAAGTGTTTGTAAGTTTATGTTCAAATAAATATAATTATTATAAAAAAGAAAAAAAAAAGAAAAGTAACACAGACAAGATGTGATGTAAAGTAAGTGGCTTTTCTAAAGTAAATGTAAGTAAGTACAATAGCATGTTGGATGAGAGGTTGGCGGATCAGGAAGGGGATTGGAGGAGCAGGAAGTCAATCCTCCAACCACATCCCACCAATCAGGGGCCAGGTACCACACAGCACAGGCAAATACAGAAGGCACAAGCGGTGAAACAAACGGGGAGCACTGGGCGAGGTGGAGCCAGGCCGCGAGCCGTAATGCTGACCTTTGACCTTCAACACACTGACCTCTGCCACACTGACCTCTGCACCCTGCCACACTGACCTTTGACCTCTACCACACTGACCTGAGGTGCTGGTCTACGAAAAGATCCGGAAGAAGTCTGTTTTTTTCCGGACACCACGGCATCTGGAGGAGTTTATGGGTCATTATATTTGTGTTATCGCATGAACCCATGTGAAAGTGCATCGCTTTAGTCAAACACACACTGCAGTTGTCATACTTATAACAGGCGATCTGTAAGTCACCCACTCAAAGAACACGCCAGCGGGGTTCTCCCTGCTCCAGCGCGGCTCCACTCGCCTTGACTGAGCACATACTTAGAAATGAGGTTTGACTCCACTTGACTGTATATAATTTATAGCCAAGAAATCGCTGGTAAAACTTTATTTCTAAGCAACACAATAGTTTTCCGTCTTTGTAAACGCTCGAGACTGGACGGGGAGTAGACGGCGTGAGCAGGATTACCAGGCTGCTGATTGGTCCCTGTGAGATTTGTGAGGCGAGCGCTAACTTGTAAACGTGCTGGTAATGTGGAGGGATTAAAGGTAGCCTGCAGCAACACGGCTCTGTGGAGAGGATTTGGAGCATAAATTCTGTCTGTTGGTGTAATTACTGTTTTATAGGTTGTAGATAATACGCAGAGTTCATTAAATATAGAACAACATAATGGCTCAAGTTTCCACTCTTAACTAAACTGTGATCCAGTCTTGGATACAAAAAAAGAAAAGAAAAAGTTAATACATGCATCACGAATTTTGGACTTCCAGCAATTGCGCAATTCATACTGGGAAGGATTTTCCGAAAAAGTGAGCATCAAACCGCCATGTTTGTTTTCCTAGTGGGATGTGTCTATAGAGGCTTTGCACCGTCACGTGACCCCTATAGCAACGGTACCTACGCCGCCATGACACCGGGCACACTATGTCATTGGCTTCAGTAGCATCGGAGAAACATGGGCAGGTTTTTTTGTATATTTGGTTGTTCTAGACGCTCTGAAAGGGATAAAACAAATCTTTTCTTCACTGTTCCTCTGGAAATGACTCATCAGGAGCTCAAACAAGGGAATTATCGAAAAAAAAAAACATGAATAATGGCTGGAGAACATAAACCACAAAGAGATTTCCTATGGTACCATCAAGACACCTGAAGTTTCATCAAGGTATTTGCTATTTAAATGGTTTCATAGTTTATTTAATGAAAGAAGCACATTTACTGAACTAAAATGTCATTATTTATCCAGGAAAACCCGCACTAGTTTACGATTCAACAAACCCACATTGAGCTCCTTTGATCAACATGTCGCACGAGTCGAAGAGTCTGTGAGCCGAACCTGGAAAGAATCGGCCATGAAAAGATCCTCGCAAACATCAGAGAGATCCGCTCGCAAAAAGCGATTAATTCTAGAAGACATAGTTGTGGATAAGCAAGGCAATAAACATGTCACTCCTACGACGAGTGACATGTTTATATGTGCGCTGGAAGATACAGTTTCTACTGCCACTCACACTGCAAATGTTTTCTTTTTACATTTTAGTTCAGTAAATGTGCTTCTGTCATTAAATAAGCTATGAAACAATTTAAATAGCAAATACCTTGATGAAAGTGACGTGAGTGTGTCTTGATGGTACCATTGGAAATCTCGTTGCGGTTTATGTTCTCTAACCATAATTCCTGTCTTTTTTTTCGATAATTCCCTTGTTTGAGATCCTGATGAATCATTTCCAGAGGAACAGTGAAGAAACTAATCGTTTTATCCCTTTCAGAGCGTCTAGAACAACCAAATACACAACAAAACCTGCCCATGTTTCTCCGATGCTACTGAAGTCAATGGGAAAGCGTGCCCAGTGTCATGGCGGCATAGGTACCATTGCTATAGGGGTCACGTGACGGTGCAAAGCCTCTATTGGCAAAGTCGATCTTTTCAAGTCTTTTGAACCATATCACTTTTGTTTCTGGTTCTGATATTGTCATATTTTAGTTTTGGAATTTGGACATCATAATTGTGTGGTTGTTGGATGTCCTATATATGTCATTGTAGTGTTCCAGTATGTTTGACTCATCAGCAATTACAACCACACCTCAGTTTTCATCATTTCCCCACTGAGTGCACTGGTACATGTGATTAGAAGAGATGAGATGCCAAATTCCAGATGATTCCAAACAGCACATACATCTGCAGTCTTCATTTTACCGCTGATCACATTTACTTCAGTGGGTTTGATCACAGTCGGTCGGTGAGTCCAGTGTCGGGAACTACACCGGACGTTTTTATCGCATCTTTAGAAAGATCTTCCTGTTTTGTGACGTAAGCGTGACTAGAACCTATTGGATCATACCACTTGACTGTCATTGTAGAGAATATTGCCGTTCCAGTTGTCAAAGTCACAAATCAACATAGATGGACATGTCACAAAAAAATAAAAAATAAATAAGTAAAGTAAAGTAACATGCTTACAGAGGGTGTTGCTGTGATACTGATCTATAACAGTAATTCGTATGTATTCAGAGCAGGAGTCTTCTACGATTTTGTTGTCTTACAGCCTACAGTTAGACCAAACTCTAAATCATATTAAACATGTTGCACTGGTAAATCTCCCTTACATCCTGAGTCTGTGTTTTGTTCTTACAGTGAGTTGAGCTGCGAGGCCTGTGTGCTGTGCTGCTCCCCCTCATCATGTCAGTCTATTTTAAAAACTCCTCCACCATCCACCAACATGAGAGGAACAATTACCCAGATGGATACCTGCTGAACTAATTTGATGACTATGGCCTTTAAAAATACCAGCTCTTCTCACAGAACAGTAGCAGAAGAATTAAAGGTCTTTAGTGGCATGAGGAGTATTTTTGTCTCCTGACCAAATGACCAGTGAAACTGCTTCAGAAGTGGATTTCATCACACGTGTGGGCTGAGGGTAGATGTTACATGTTCTGCTTCCCAGGAGGGTTGATGATGGAGGTGGTTTTGTTGATGGTTTGTTTGTCCAGATATGAGGATGTTGCACTCTGAGTATTAAGTTGTCTTGCAAAACCATATTTTTATTTGATTTATTAGAACAGGATGGCACAGTTTGAGTGATAATTTCTTTCAGTTATTCATGAATAGCACACTTTTACATTGACGTCACAATTGTGTTGTCCAAATGCTGTGGCACAATTGTTGAGACAACCCCCTGCCTGAACTATAAAAGGTAAATGGTCACATTTATATATAACTTCTCTGCCTTGAATGAACTCGCAGCATCATCAAGGCACCATTCACCTATTCACACACCAGTGTACATGGACACAGGGGCACGGGAGGCAAAGTGTCTTGCCTAACAACACAATGGCTACAGTTTGGTGCACAGATGAATGCTCTGTGGGGGCAGATGAATGTGTGCAGGAACCACAGGAAGAAGGGGCAAGGTTGTTGTCACACACCTGTGACTCTGAGTCGTCTGGAAGTGTGGATGAAGCAGAAAAGGAAAGAGCAGAGGGCAATAATTATGTTCAGAATGCATTACATAAGAGACCACTGCTACAAACCTGTAAATGCTGTCAGCAGCTTGGACAACGTATTCACCTCTTCACCACTCTCACCTTTTCCTGTGGTACCTATGTAGTTGTTACTAACCAGGTAAAGGTGCTACATGCATCTAGTGAGAGCTCAAAAAGAGCTCCTTTTTAATGTCATGTGAGCCATCAAGAAACTAGAGCATTTCTTAAAAAAAAAAAAACTCTACTTGTTCCAGTCCAGTTGTTTTCAAACCATTCATTTTGGAGAATTGGTGGTAAACATTTTCCATTATCTCTTTACACATATTTGTTTTTTTCAAGGTAAATTAAGTTATTTGTAATTTAAAGGTTATGTCCTTTATATCATTATTCACTGTGAATAATTAGGATGCTCTGATTGCATAAGATAAGTGAAGAAGAACTCTGGACCCACTGCAAACCTGTTTCAAACTGCCATATTTTTCGGGCTGTAAGTCTCACTTTTCGGGGGAAATTTATTTTATAAAATCAGAGACCAGGAACTGACATTTCATGTTGAAAGTCAAGTTGTAGTAATAACAATAGAAGAGAACAACAGACTGTTAACGTCACATATGAACAGTTCTTCAGATAAACTATAACATAAACAACAGAACAAGTTTACCAAACTCTCCATCTCACTCCAAATCACTAAATCCATTCAATTCTTCATCCTCGGTGTCACTTCTGAGCAACTCGGCCTCGACCTCCGGAGGTAAACAAAGCGCCGCTTCCTCTTCTGTGTCGCTGTCGTCAGACTCAGCATCAGTTCCAGTTAGAATTATTCTGGATTTTCTGAATCCCGACAGGATGGTTTCAGTGTCACTGAAGTCCAGACTTTGTTCATCCATCCAGTGACTTCAGGAAAGTTTCATGGTGCATCCTCAGGGTGTCACAAGTTTCTCTCTCACACCAAACTTTCTTTCTGCTGCTCGATTACCATTTTCAGCTGCAGATTTCACGACTTGCAGTTTGTAATCTGCAAAATCAGATTTTCTTTTTCTTCTCAGTTGTCTGTTAGTTTGTTTAAATGTTAAATTGTTCAGTGGTGCAGAAGTAATGATGCGATCGACTGACATGATACAGACAGAACAGAGGCTCTTTCTGCAGGAGACATGTGCAGTAGAGTGAAGTGACAGTGGTACAGGAGGAACAGGAGCAGCAGATACTCACACACAAGACTAGATCCTCTCGCCACTTCACTGTGAAAATTTTAATATAAAAGTTGCACCAGAGTATAAGTCACAGGAAACACCCAAACCATGAAAAAAGTGTGACTTATAGTCTGAAAAATATGGTAGTTCTGTTTTTCCTGCTTTAAGACTATTGTAATTAACTACAGTCTCCACCATGTTTTTAAACTCCACACACCTTCAGTAAAGTAATTTTGATGATTTCAGCCCTGGAATTGCCAGACTCTACTGAACTAAATGTAGGTGTTAAGTTCAAAACTACCACTTCATGACATCATAAGGTAGAACAGGACATTCTGAGCTTTTTAGATGAGGGCAGATAAAGGGTTAAGCAAACTGGTCTGTTTTTGAAGAGTAACAACATTGTAACCCGGCCTAAGTAAACCAGACTCAAACACATTCCATACTCATCAGCACCGCGCTCTTCTACATCTTTGCGAGCTTCGCATGCTAATGACCGCGCTCGCCGCTCCTTCTCCGCGCGGCGCCGTCAGATATTTGACTGATGTCTTTTATTTACATGGAGGTGATGAAGAGGAGAGCCAGCACGCGGCCCTCTTCTCCCTGCGCGTGATAGAACGTGACTGTAACCTTACGACTCCATCTTTTCGTTATGGATGCATGTAAGCGCGAGCGCTGTTACTCCGATCCACGGCCGCCATCGTTTATCTGCTGCCATGTGAGATTGCGCTCAAGCGGTTTTCAATTCCTCAGTAGTGGACAGCGAGAAATGTTTAATCAGGTTTAGCTCAGAGGGAGGAGGGGGAGGAGGTGAAGAGGAGATTTATATTTGCATACCTTCATACGGGAACAGGCTCATAAACATTTAAACCTAATAGTGGCCGTGTTGGTTCTGTCACGTTCTGAAAAACGCAGGGGGGATCTTCATCACGGAGTAAAGGCTGGGGAGATGGATGTGCGCGAGGTTTGAAGGTGTCATTAAGATCGTATATATTAAAGTAAGGCTTATGTTACAGGGTGGATTACTGTTTTTATTGATGTCTTGTTGCACTGTACATTAAAAAGACATTGTTTTTCCCACGTATTTGAGCAGCATTTGTCTTAACCCAGTACAGATATATTGTATAAGCAGCTCTCGAGGCTAAAATGAGTCCACTGCCAACATCTAAAGTGTTAGAGTGCCTTTACATGTAGAATATGGTGAATTATTTGAATTCCTAATAGGACATGGGCAAGGCAAGTTCATAGTTTGTATAGTACAATTTGTGCATGAAGTTATTCAAAATGCTTAAAGGGCCCATCTCATGCAAAATAACTCTTTTCACATTGTATCTTCTGCACATAAACAAGCACAATTTGGGTTTTGGAACATCCATTACACAGTAGTTCTGAAATCTGACTGATTTCTTGGAGACAGTCACAGACCAGGAACTATGAAAGGCCGACTACTGCTCCTCCCCCCGCCCGTCCTGAGAAAACACAGGCTCCGCCCTCTAAACGTGATGTAGGCGACGAGTGAGCCGCCCTTCCTCCACCCATCTCAGGGAGGGAGGGGGAGACAGGCGTGCACCCTGATAGCGGCAGGAATAAACTTTTATTCATCATGGAGATACAGCGCGTTCAGCCGCATGTGTTGGACCCAGAATCGGACGAGGACTTTGAGGAGCACGAAGCCCAAGCACCGCGTCCACATCAGCTGAACATTACTGATTGGTAAAGTATTAATAAACACTAGTAGATAAACTTATTATTAGTGCTGTCATGCGATTAAAAAAATTGAGAGATCTGTAATTAATTAATCTAATTAATCGCTGAGAAAAGCCTTCTTTGAGGTATTTTCATTTAAATTCATTATTACATTATTGTGGCAGATCAAAAGACTGATATAGATTAAAAAAAGTGACTTTATAAAGTCATTTATTGTTTAACAAATCTCTTCAATTGCTGTTGAGCCCAAGTCTCCATGAATAAGAAACTGTTTGCTGTAAAGTAGCAAAGACGAGGAAATTGAACATTAACTTTTGTCGACTTAAAGACAATAAAAAGTCCAGTCTTTCCTTAACCATATTAAAAATATTATTGATAGAGAAATGCTTTATATATGTCATGAGTCCTGGTTTAGATGCCTGTCAGAAGTCCTGGTTTAGAGAGTGAAGTCCTGGTTTTAGTAGTTCTGGTTTAGAGGCAGGAGGAAGCGCGGTTTAGCAGCGTAGCGAGAAAACACGGCGGCTCACGGGAGCACGTCGGTGTCCGCGCATGCTACGGAAGGAAACGTGGTCATGAATAGGACAGTAGTGCAGACATCATGACTATGCAGGTTGTTTTCAGGCATATTATATTTGTTATTTTCATATTTCACGTCAGAATAATTTCCAAGACACGAATGCATTTTTACCTGTGCACTGCTGCTCTGTTCTACTGGCTGTTCGACCTCGTCCATTGTGCGACTGACGCCGCCAATGTGATGTTTACGTCGCTCTTACTGCGCGCGTTTTGTGTGGGTTTTCCGACAATGAGTGGAATTACCGAAATAAAAAATGTATAAATGTGTTTTTTGTGTGTGTGTGTGTGTTGTTGTCCCAACAACATAAAAACTGGTTTAATAATAAAGCAACTCGCATACAGAAACAGTAAATTTAGAGATCGCGATTAAAAAACATAACGTAAATATGACTGTAATTAATTAATCGCTTAACTAATTGACACCCCTACTTATTATATCGTGTTCTCTGCAGTGTAGAACAATGAGCTTATGCTGTCACTTTTATTTAGGTGTTCATGTGGGAATTGTCAGACGATGCCCACAGAAACAGAGAATGTTTGCTGCCAGGAAATTCTGAAGGTAATATTTAATATCGTCATGACATAAGAACATACCAACCAACCGTGTATGAAATGTGCTGCAGATAGTTAAGTCTCTCTTCCCTTACATATTGCTACACAATTTGACTTTTTGTTATTCTATTTATCTTTTTTTTTTTTTATTAATCAAGACACACTAATTGTTTACAGTAATAAAATGCTTTGTATAAGTACTACAATGCCAAAAATGATAACACAGCTGTGGAAATGTATTTGTCAAAAAGCATTGGCCAACATTTGATATAGTATGAACTGAAATATAAACTTTGTCTCTTTGTGTATTATGTTGAATAATATGAACACTATATTATGAATGATATGAACTCTATATTCAAAATGACTAAAACATGTCAATTTTCATGTGTAGGTAGTCAGGCGAATCAACCAGATGCCAACTCCACCGTCATGTATTATATCGTGTTCACTGCAGTGTAGAACAATGAGCTTATGCTGTCGCTTTTGTTTAGGTGTTCATGTGGGAATTGTCAGACGATACGGGGTGGAGGCGGTGGAGCTGGGGAGGGGGGCGGGTGTGAAGCGCTTTCTGCTACATCAGACGTGTCATAGGTGTATCTGCCGCGTCATTGTTGTAGCAGCTTTAGTTTGTTGTCATATGGGAGGGTGGCAGAAATATACTGCAATTTGTTAAAAAAAAAACGCCAAATCAATCTAAAAAACACTTTGGTGACATATACAAAGCCCACACATCACTCTTAGAAGGTAGAAAGCTCTGAAAAGTTGATTTTGCATGAGATGGGCCCTTTAACAATATAAGAAATACATTAACCCTTCCATACCTAAGGGCAATTTTAGTACATTTGTCCTCGTCTGTTTTTTTTTTTTGTTCTTAATTTTGCTATTAAAACTCACAATTTTATGGCGTAATGAAGTGTTATACATCCTTTTTTTCAGTACAACCTGTTATTTCACAATCTTCTGCTGTAGTTGTGTCATAGAGCTCTAATAAAAGCTACAGGACCAGAAACACAAACTAAAAATTCACACTTTTTCATACAAAATACACAGCAAACATGTATAAACAACTTTTTGGACTTAAGAAATGCTTAATATAGCACATATTGCACACAAGTGCAAAATATCAAGTCTGTAAGTAAACTCAAAATATCCTTATTACCTCAAAACAAACAAAAAACAAAACAAACAAACAAAAAAGAACAAAAAACAAACAAACCCCAAAAAAAAAAAAAAAAAAAAAGGCCTCGTGACTTTCCTTGTGTCAGTCATGGAAACAGCTGATGTCAGGTCCAGGACACAGAGCCACATCACTTCCTGCATTTCCATGGAGTTTATTACATTTGGATTTGAACATTTGGACTGAAATAAACCTGAAAATAAAAATAGCAAGAGATGTGCAACAAACCAAAATTTTCCATTTATTTGAGAAATAACTGCACTTAGAGCGACTTTTTCAATTGTTACGAACACAGACGCTCAGAGCATTGACCATTTTCGACTCACTACACTCTTTGGCAAAGTTTGGACCAATCAAAATGGATGGAACACATAAGTTTGGCAGAAAATAAAGTTCCTGTTGAGCACTCATTTTCCCCACGTCATCAAGGAATGTGTGATGTAGGATAATGTTGGAAATATCTTCGGAAACTGTCAAAAGTATGTGTGTTATGCATGGTTATATAAAACATATTCCCAGGTATAGTGTATGATACCGTCGGTCTGGAAGGGTTAAAATCACAATACAAACAAAATAAGACTAAAATAATTATCATAAACCCTAATTACACATACATAGTGTCCTGCTTAGGGGGTACAATGACAGAAAGTGGTCTAAGTGAGAGTTGATCCTCCAAACTTTAAGTTGGAGGACCAATGCTCTAACCACTGAGCCACTGTCACCTCTTCTCTACTAAAATTAAAGTTGTTGACTGGTTCAGAGCCGGTTCCAGGCGGGTGGTGCTTCTCGGCTGTTGCTTCTTGGCTGTTGGCTTCATTTTCCAACAAAATAAAAGCCTGTTTATGTCTCATTGTTTACAGCCAGCAGTTAGCATTTGGATGTTTTTCTCCTAACTACCTCCTCTTGTTTTTTGCACTATTTCAGATAAGACTGACTTTGTACTGCCTGCTCCATTACTTACTTTCAATAGGCTAAGTCTTAACTCTATTAAACAACTTTTATGTTTAGCGTTACAACAGAACTAGCTCTTCTGGCCCAGGTGTTAACTGGTGCGGTCAGAACCAGTTTCGGGCACCAAGGGACAGTGTTTTTTTGGAACACCAGCCCTGAAACAGCACTGGTGAAAAAGAGGTAGTAGAGGCAATTCCACAACTGTTATCAAGTCACCATATTATGTTATACAATAGTTATCATCTGACAAATGGTTCTGACATTTGGTGCCCAGTCAGGAAAGCCCTCACTGTCTGCGAGAAACCAGAAAGGTCTCTCTGTGATGTGTCCTCAAAGTTCAGCAGACGATGGCATACCGTGTTCTGTTGTGATTTTGCTGCACATTTGACCGAGAATGGGGGTTGAACCCATCAGGACAAATGTCAGTTAGGTCTTGACTTGAAGGTAATTTTAGTGTCTCATCACAGTGTCTCTTTAAAGGATGTTTAATGCGACATAATGAATCTCTAAGGGTTTCATTCATTCCAATCTGTGCGGGCGTATGTTGATTGATTCTTGTGTCGTTTACATGTGATACTGGGTGGGCTTGGCTTGTTCTTGGAATTGTTCTAGTGTGTGACTGCAGACGGCCTGTTACACCATCCACCGTGTACTGGAGTGTGTATTTGACCCGCACAGAGCAGCTCACAAGTGCACGCGTTGATACAGAATGATCTGTCTAATGATCCATAAATCATTCTGGACGCTGCGGTGGGAAAAGTCCTTGAGCCTTCGTTTTACAGTTTATTTTTTAGAGTTCTTACATTAGATATAAACGCAGTGTAAGAGTTTCATGTACTGCTTATTTGTACATAATATTACAAGTACAAGAGAGTTACCAGGAGTGGGGTTCGAACCCACGAGGACATGTGTCCATTGGATCTTAAGTCCAACGCCTTAACCACTCGGCCATCCTGGTACGAGAAAAGAACATAATGTATCACCCCAAACAGAAATAAAACAAGTATTGTGTAGCAGACATGTTTGGTGAAAAATCCTTTGAGTTTTGTAACAGGTTTGTGTAAAGGAGCTCTTGTTCTGGCTCTGGCCTCACTCTGCACCACTAAACACTGACTCATGCTAATGTGTTAAAATGGGGAAGGAATTTTGGCCAAATGCCACTATGAAACAAACTGTGAAATATAAGCCCACTGTGTTCTGTCTGCACCTCATTAGAAGGAGTTTCATGTCCCATAATCAGGAAGTGCATGTTAGCATGGTAGCTGTTGTAGTTGGCCTAACTGTCATAGCAAAATTAATCTCTGAGAGTTGTCAAATGTGCTTATAAACTGAGCATGGTGGATATTTAGGATGTTAAGAACACATAAGGTAAGTGAGGAAGAACTGTGGACCACTACAAACTGTTCAGAGGTGCACTGTGTAACATTTCTATTGGAGGGTCCGCTACCTGCTTATCCGCATGGAAGTGTCAATGTTTTGTCTAGAATGTTCCACAATATAGCTCATCTATCACAAATGAGACAAGCAGGTTACAGCACTACTCCACATTACAGCTCAGATCTGTGGAGAGTCACCCCTATTCACAGAAGGAATTATTGTTTGTAAAATCCCACAGTCGTCGAGGTAAAGGATCCATGGCAAAGGAGAAATTCTATTCTGTCAACTGGAGAAAAGTTGTTCTTTCTTTTTGTTTTATTGTTTTGGTCAAACACTTTTCACAGCTCATCCAAATTATAAAGATATTCACGTTTAAATACTTTGAATCACTTCTGGCTTCAGATCAGCTTTAAACAAATGTGCGACACGACTCACAATAAACACAATCTTTTTCTCAGACTCTGTCTCATGTTTTACTCAGAATATGGTCTATTGAGACATTTCTGTGACATGTCTGTTGATAACGAAATGTCTGTTCTCAACATGGGATGGGATGGGAGAGCGCAGTGTGTCACAGAGTGTAACAGGGCTATGTGCTGTCTCTGTTGGAGGGGGCAGTGTGGGAGGAGCTACGTACTGTGTCTGCTGCAGGGGGCGGAGCAGTGGACACAGGCGTGTGCACACAGTGAGACTCAGGAGGGAAATAAACCATCAAATCATCATCAAAGAAGGAAAAGTCTGACAGTGTAACTCCCTGCAGTCTCTATTAAAAGTAGGGTCTATTACAGGGGTGGGCAAACTACGGCCCGGGGGCCGTATACGGCCCTTTAAACCTTTTAATCCGGCCCACTGAACTGGAAGAAATTACAATAATAAACCTTGTTGATGTTTTATTTGTCATGCATTTCCAGCGTTTCCCAGTAGATGGCGCACTATATATACATTGAGGTGCGGCGTATTATAATGGCCGCAATGCTTTATGGGAAAGTGTTCTTACAGGAGTTATTCAGACCATGAGTGAAGTACTGATGTTCAAGATATAAGGCTGCACTGCTTCCATGTTAAGTAGGTAAATAAACAAAAAAAAAACATAGAAACTGGAAGAGTCTGAGTTGTAGATGTCAATTTTTGTGACTTCATAGTGTCCAGTTTTACTGCACTTATAAGTGTGTGTGTGTGATTGTGTAGCATTGGCTTTGTTATTGAGTTATTTATAGTCAGAACAGTGAGCTCATGATATTTATTTCCGTGTCATGTGCAGTGGAACAGATTTATACACTTTTATGTGTCTGAATCGTTCACAGAAATATCGACGCGTCTTAAGTTCTATAACGTGAATATGATGTAATGAAGCCGAGCTCTTAACACTTAACACGTTATATCTTGTCTTCTGTCCGGCCCTTCAGCCAAACTTTAGGACCCTATGTGGCCCACGAGCCAAAAAGTTTGCCCACCCCTGGTCTATTATAAACTATAAAACAGCCTGAGAAACTCTCTTCTTATTTTCACTGAATAAAAATGTAAATAAAAAGAGCTGTAAATCACTGAACCAAATGAACAAAAACACTTCACATATAAACTCCAGCTGTGCAGTAGTTGTACTGTAATGTACTGTATGTAATGTATGTAATGTGTTGTTTCATTAACATCATTGTGTTATTATATTATATTCATTAGCAGAAAGAAAATAAATAAATAAATAAATAAAATACATGAGATTGTTTGTGTGTGTGTGTGTGTGTGTGTGTGCGTGTGTGCGTGTGTGTGCGTGTGTGTGTGTGTGTGTGTGTCCGCAAAGTGCAATCAGGCGACGGCTGTGCTTAGCCCTGTGGAGCATGGACCTCTGCACCTGTCCTTTCTCCTGCAGTCACCTGACAGTCTATGTGGGTGCACCTCCGGAACCCAGATGCTCAGTTCTGGTTCAGTCCTGGTTTAATCCTGTTTTAATTCTCTTTTAGTCCTAGACTAAACATCCATATGCGGCGCAAAAGTCCAGCATCGCAGTTTAAGTCACAAAAATGGAAAACTGCCATTATCCGTTTTTTCCATTATTCATTTAAACACAAAATCGAAAACTGAAAAACTGAAACATTATCCGTCACGTTTTCTTTTCTTTCTTTTTTCTTTTTTTTTGTCATTTTGGTAATGGAGACAAATAATGATTTTTTTTTTCTTACTTTTGTTTTTATTTTGAAAAAAACAACAACAACAAAAAACGGATACACGGACTGGAAATGCCCTTAATGTTGAATTGTTGTAAATCTAACACACACCTGGATCCTGAAGAAGAAGCAGAAGAACATTTCATACTTACAGTCCTTTAAAATCATATTACACAAGCAGAAGTGTGTCATAAAACGTATTGAAATCAAATCAATATCGTGACTCATGCATCAAGATGCACATCGAATCATGAGAAATCGTGGGAAAACTGAATCGTTGCATCCCTGATGAATATGTTTAATGTCATACCAGGGAACATTCCAGACAGAGCACTGACATCTCCATGGAAGAAGAAGAGCATCGAGGACCCTCCACCAGAAAAGTTGCACAGTATGCCATTAATATAATCTAGTTCTGATTTTTAAGTTTTTAAGTACAAATCAGCAGTGCATGAATAAATGAACATAAAAACAGATTTAAATCAAAGTTGAAGAGTCTGTCAATACCTGCTACAAATTTAGGAAGCGAAGCAAATGTATATATCTTGTTTTAGCCCATTTCCTCAGTAAGAAAATGTTGCTTTTCAAGATTCAAAGCACAAAAGCAGCAGGTTTAAATCTCCACACATGGAAAACTCAATCTTCATGCATCACTTGAGTTTAATAATGTTGGAGCTGGAGCTTTGATAACTCTTCTCCCAAGATGGATCGAATCTGAAGCAGGTTACATTAGACTTCCCCTGTAAAATATATATTAAAAAACACTTTGGAAGCCAGGTCATCAAACATTGAGTTCCATAAAGGATCCGTCTCTTTCACGTGGAGCAGCACGGGTCAACCAGAGGCTAACACGCTGAAGAGAGCGCAAAAGGGAATATGTATTTCATATCTCTGTAATTCAATTTCACCAAGATCCCCCAGGAACAGAGCTCTCGAAGACCTGGCGTTTCATGTTGAAGGAGACATTTTGTCCAAATAAAGCAGTCATCAGTGGAGGTGAGTCGGGTCACTAAAGTCCTGTGGTAAGAGACGGTTAAAGGGCACGGATCACACTGTTTTCTCATCTCTGTTCTAATGTTGTTTCCTCGTCACAAACAGATCTGGAGTCGTGTTTTGTTTCATTCACGCAGGTTTAAAACACAAATCCTGCATATTTAGGCAAACAGAAAACACTTTGTTCCATCTTGTGATGTCATGAGGTAATACAGGAAGTGCTCTGTAGTGGTTTAAACCCACGGATCTATTAAAATAACTGGATACAGTGTTGCTGTTTGTAGCTGCCTCCAGTTGACGTAGTGACACTCACTGGTTCTACAGCAGAAAAAATCCCATGAGCAGAGAGAAGATTTTCTCATAGAGCACAATGTAATCACAACCTGCTCTTGTTCGTCTGACAGGGACCTACAACTTTCAAAAATGTCAGATTTTGTGGTGATTTTTATCTATTTTTATATCATAAACTTTTTCTCAGCTCAAAATCCTTCAGTTGTTTTAAAAAACGCTTTGTAATCCTTAGCTCCGGCTCCACTCTGCTCTACTCTAGCTCTTCTCGCTCTGATTGGTCAGAGTGATCACATGATACACGAGCCCGTGCTCCGTGCGTGTAGTTGAGTGCATTGGCGTGCGCCCGCGGCAGAAAAGAGCCCCACTGCTCATGCTCAATCAGCCCACAGCCACTGGAAGCACCTCGCCGGGCTAAAGGCAAATCTGGGCTCAGTATATATTGAGAAATAATGTGTTTAATGCAGTTTTGCACATATGTGTTTACGTTTCACAGAAACAAAACTTAAAACCGCATGGCTAACTTACATAAACTAAGCGCTCAAAAAACAGTTCGCTATTGCGCCCTGACGCGGTCAGCTTCTGTCGGACTTTAAAAGGACACGACTCAGTGGAATATGCGTGTTCTTTCTGTGACAGAGGGATATTGTACTAATGGTGAGTCTGTTCTGTGCTTTTATCGTGTCGGAGATGGAATGTTTCAGAGATTATACGTTTGCAGGTCACAAGCATAGACCGTTTATATGAATGGACAGATATCGTCGCCCCCTAGCGTTTTGGTGGTGAATTATTTCGCGATGCACAGACCTCGACACAGATCCATAAATCAAAAACGACAGCGCGCGTTGAGTCGACGCAGAACTATACTTCACCCTTTACACCGTCACTAGAAACATTTGGGTCATTATAGTGGTGTAGTGAGAATTTTTTTAAGTGTGGGTACGAGATTCGTGACCTCATCAATATAAAGGTGCCAGTCCAGTAAAAATCTGTCATATTTTTGTAGAATCATGTTGTTAAAATTAGAACATAAATCACAGACTACAACACATGAACCAGGTCTAAACCAGGACTAATCTTGGACTTGAGAGAGAGAGAAAGAGAGAGAGAGAGAGAGACCTAAGCCCGTGGAGAAGTGTCCACAAAGCCTGATCGGGCGTCAGCTGTGCTTGGTCCCGTGAGGCGTGAGTCGGTCCTTTCTCCTGCGGCCACATGACAGTCTATGCAGGCACACCTCCGGGCCTGTCCCGACACTCAGTCCTGGTTCAGTTCTGGTTTAGTCCTGTTTTAGTCCTGGTTAAGTCCTGCAAATATCATGAGCCTATGCAGGTTGTTTTCATCAGTGCCAGTAGCTCTGGTTTGACATTTAAGTTGTAGCTATTTTATATTTGTTATTTATTGATTCATTTTTTTGTATCTCACGTTGGGAGAAATGGGTGGACGGCGAACCCCCACGTACCACGCCCACTACACCCCTGATTTCACTTCTGGAATCGGCAGTCTCTACTGAACTAAAGGTAAAAGGAGCTGTTCACTTCAAAACTACTGCTTCATGACATCACAAGGTGGAACAGCATTTTGCAACATGGGTAAATGAAAGAAAACACAACTCCAGGTCTGTTTTTGAGGAGGTAACAACATTCTAACATGGTTAAAACCTCACGGGAGTGTTTGCAGCTGCTTGTGATATTTGTGCATCTGAAACTGAAGGATCGTTAGAGTCTTTCTCTCATAATCCAGTGGGTTAAAAATGTTCTCCAATCACTCAGGTGGTGTTAATAGTTCTGTGATGGAGGTTTAATAATATGAGGATGCTCCATGGTACATCTTCGTGAGTAGCCCCAGACCAAAGAGACCATCAGCATGTATAGTTTATGATAAAGAGTTGAATGGGTGTGTACACATGAACTCTTGGTACACAGGATATATGCACATGGCAAAAGTACATATACAAAACTGGAGGCAGCTGTATGTGCTCAAATAGAAGAGGAAGTACGGAAATGGCCGTCGGAAACTCCCTTCTTGTTGTATCGTTGTAAATCTAACGCACACCCAGATCCTGAGAAGAGAAACATTTCGTACTTACAGGGTTTTAAAATCATATTACACAAGTAGAAGGAAAAAAGTACTAGTAGTAATCACACACGAAAGAGTACAAAAAGCATTTCTGTTTCAAGAGAGAGTATTTGTAACAGTCTAATTCCACTTCCACTTCCACGTTCTGATCTGTGAAAGTTGATTTACAACAACGAGCGAGTAAATCACTGAATCAGGTTCATCAGAGCATCATCTGTGTGACACTGAAACTTCGAAGGTGGATTTTCTCAAATGCATTTTTCTCACACTCAACTATGGAAGATCATTTGTTCCATCAGATTTTGAATTTTAAATACCACTGAATTTCTCACTTTGATTTTTTTTTTTATCTGAAAAAAAGAATTCTCCAATTTTCCAATATATTTCAAATTCAAAATAAAAAAAATCACCTTTTAAACATTCAGCACAGATATTTTCAAGCCCTCAGATTCAAAAGTAAAAATTCAGAGTGTAAAATTCGCAGTGAAAAATTTGATAGCAAAGATCCAAGATGCCAAGGCAAAAGCAATCGATCATAAGTGAGTGAGGAGGACTGAGTTTATTTTTTCCTATTGGTTTTTCTCATCTGTGGGCGGGGTTTACACTTAAAAAATAAAAGAGATAAGGTTTTGATGAGGCTAATTCTGACCAATCAGATTGCTTCTTTGCACCATTTCCTGCTTGTTACTAAGTTAGATCGGATCACTTTGGATCGATTGCTTCTGCCTCGGCATCTTGGATCTTTCCTGCAAATCTTTTTCACTGCGAATTTTACACTCTGAATTTTGACAGTTAAATTTGAGGGCTTGAAAAAATTTGTGCTGAATATTTAAAAGGTGATTTTTAAATTTTTTAAATTTTGAATTTTAAACACTTTGAAAATGTACACTTAAAATTTCAGCAACTAAAATTCAGAATAAAATGAATTCAAATATGTTTTTTCAAAGTTAAAACATTCAATGTGAGAAATTCAACATCATTTGAAATTCAAAATTTTATGGAACAAATTATCTTCCATACTCAACAATTGGAAAACACAGAGAATGCCATTTAAATTTGCACATATACACTCAACATCTATTTATTTATTATTATTATTATTATTATTACTATTATTATTATAAATTTATGTATTTATTTATTTATTTTTACAATTTTATATCTTCTTTGCTTCGGCTTAAACACATTATAATAAGTTGACTTTTTTAAGCTTTTAGCCATTATCACAGTTGTTATATAGTCGTCTCCTCATCAAAAACATAGCTGGAGTTGTATTTTACTCCGTTCACTCTCGTTTCATTATTCCAGGTGGGTTCATGACGGTGAAGGGCAGTGACAGTGGAGGAGTCAGGAGGTTAGAACGAGGCAGAAATGTAACAAGAAATTGGAACTCTGGACAGCTTCTGTGTTCTTTCATTTCAACTGGAAGAAATCTGTCTGTATGTTTGCTCTTTCCAAACAAAAATAAAATGAAAAAAAAAAAAAAAAAAAGAAAGAAACTGATTGTCTGTTACTGGTTTGGCATTGTACCGTAGCAAGATGTTACTTTTCTTCATTCATTCTGCTAATCCAAAGTCATCTTCTATGTGCACTCGAAAATGCTCAGTTTGCATCTTGCCTGGATTGGTGCGTCACAGATAAAACTCCAGACTTCGATACAGTTTTTTTTTTTTTTTTTTTTTTAAGTCCATAAACCATAAGTGTGCTCGTTCTGTGGTCAGTTTGTGTTCACAATGAAGCGCTGCTCTATGCTTCATTTGTTTATAGAGGGAGCTCCAGTGACTAAATGCCTCACTGGAAACTGAGGTGTTGACATTCTGTAAAGAACTTCCAGACCTAAAAGCAATATTAGTACATTTGTCCTCACCTGGATTTTTTCTTTTCTTTTTTTTTCAATATTGCTGTTAAAACTTCCCCTTTTACCCCCTAATAAAGTGCAATACATCCTTTTTTTTTTTTTTTTTTTCAGTACAACCTGTTATTTCACAATCTGCTGCTGTAGTTGTGTCATATGACTGTAATAAAAGCTATTTTTGGACATAATATATATATAAAATAATAATAATAATAATAATAATAATAATAATAATAATAATAATAATAATAATAATAATTTTGGGCCTAATGTACAAAAGTGCAAAATAGTCTTATTGTCCTCAAAACAAACAAACAAACAAATATAAAAAAGTCTCCGTGACTTTCCTGGTGTCAGTCATGTTTACAGCTGGTGTCAGGTCCAGGACACAGAGCCACATCACTTCTGCATTTCCATGAGGTTTATTACATTTGGATTTGGACATTTGGACTGAAATAAACCTTTCAAATAAAAATAGCAAGAGATGCACAGTTACGCAGACCAAGATGTGTAATTTTCCATTTATTCGAGAAATAAGTGCACTTAGAGCAACTTTTTTTTTTTTTTTTTACTTTTTACAAACTAATAATAACAATAAAGAAGGCACAGAAGTGTTTGTTTATTGTATCAAAATAAGCAAAATGAGAATGAAGAATGTAAGGATTTTATTTATTTATTTATTTATTTATTTATTATTTATGGTCATACAAAGTAATAATAATGTTAACAAAGGTACAAAAATTATCATTTATGATCGTATCAAAATTAAAGGTCATGTTAAAGAAAAGCGTGTTTAGTTAATAGTCATAGTTTACTTGTGAAGATAATGTTTTTGGTCTTCTAGATAATATTCTATACAAAGCAAATTATATTTCCGTGGAGATAGAAGCAGTTTTTTTTATTCGGTAATTTTGCAGCACTACAAAACAAAACAAAACAAAACAAAACACAGAGTATAACCCCATGGATCATGACCAAAAGAGTTTAGGCTGAAGTTACAAGTACTTCTAATGCCAAACACTATTAAACAATGACAGAAATCCAAGAAATAAAAGCGGCGTATGAACAGCAAGTTTGTGTTTACAATTTAATTTACGACTCACTGTAAATATAACATCTTGGGACCCAAAGGAGAAAAAAAAAGTATTTTGCAATATTTTGTGATTTTTTTTTAAATTTGTTTGGAGGTAAATGAACACTGTAGCATTTAGATTTTGCTCATTTTGTTTTCATTTATAATTTTATAACATGTCCTCTGTAATGGACACCGGGGATATTTTGGACCTAAATCCATGTGAAGTTAACATCTCTGACAAGCTTCTGTAGTCGCCTCAAAAAGTTTTTAGACTCCCTTAGTGTAGGCACAAACTAACTTTTTTTTAAATTATTCGTTTATGGTCGTACAAACTAATAATGATGATAAAGAAGGTACAAAGTTTATCGTTTATGATCGTACAACATAAAAGGTAATGTTAAAGAAAAACATGTTTAGTTAATATTCGTTTTTTTACTTGTGAAGACAATGGGTCTAGTTTTCTAAGTATTTCTGTAAGATTTAATTTTCATATTGTTTTCTAAAGTGAACCAACTTAGTATAAAGTTTGATATGGTCATTTGAAATAAAGAATAATCAAG
>NW_026571047.1:3331038-3363538 GCF_026225935.1 Boleophthalmus pectinirostris
CATGGTACACTTCACACATGCACACATGTGCACACTCACACGTGCACACTCACACACATGCTCTTCTGCAGATATAAAAGGGGAGATAAACCAAAGCGGACTATTGGATAACAATAAAGACGCCTTCTTTACAGGGCATGTCTCTCCTCGGGGCCACGGGTCAATAAGTGCGTTTAGTATCAGTGACCCGAGTCCATTATGGGGCCAGTCGCGGCGCTCTAACCCCAGACCGGAGCATTACGGACGGATCGGGTAGCTGCGGCGCGGGCCCCGGGGAGCGCGGCCGGCAGCTGAGACAGACCTCCTGACCACAATCGGCTGCGCGTAAAGTGGACAGCGCGGTGGATGTGTCACTGCTGCGAGCCGGCTTTGATTTAGCCCGAGTGTGTGTCCTCCCCCGTGTCCACCGGCATTACAGCCAAAGCAAATCTCTTTTATTTCAACACAAGGTTTACTCGGGCTGTAAAGAGAGGACAGGGGGGTAGTAAAAAGTGAGTAGTGCTAACGTGGCTTTATAGGTAATAGCGGAGTGATGGGAGCATATGACAGTGAGTCTTCAGATGTGGTGTAAAAGGCTGTATTTACTGAGCCGGACTTCACATCTGTACCAAAAGGTGTGTGGCAGTGTGGCAGTGTGGGCCCTAGTGCAGTCACCAATCCAGCTTCTTCTGTCCTGGTACTGATATCGATACTTGACAGCCGAAAGTATCCATATTGGTACCTGATATTAGCCAATGCCAGTGTAGGGACTGAAAAAAATAACTCTTGTGTCATTAGAACACAGTACGGAAGCCCTGAGGGGCAAGAGAGGGGAAAAAAAAAAAAAAAAAAGAGGCAGGTCATTTGGGCTCTATTTTTTTTTTTTTTTTTTGTTTTTTTACCAACTCAAAAAACAAACAAACAAACAAACAAAAATTCTTAAAAAAAATAAAAATCTTCTTTTTTTTTTTTTTTCCTCTTGTGTATTTTTTTTTTTTTTTTTTTTTTTGATGTGGCTGATAAAAAAAAAAAAAAAGAAACAAAGAAAAAACAAAACAAAGAAACAAACAAAAAAACACTCCTCAGAACCTGTGTTTTCCCAGTATATGGCTGTAAATACCAAACTTCAGCGCCGGCAAACCGGTGGAAGATTAGTTCATGGCGTTAGGACGGGGGAGGCCGGGATTCAAAACTCACCTGCTCCTGGTTATGTGTGTATTCATTCTAGCTGAATACAGTGTTTTCATGAGTTTTACTTTTGTGTTCTCTTTTATGAGTAATATGAGAAATAATCTCGATGCATCACTGATCACACTACAGGCATAAAACGCTGTTTTTTAATTGTACTTTAATTGTGCTGTTGTACTTTGTTGATGTTCTTCTCTTTAACTTATGCGGCAAAGGGCTGCACTATCACGTGAAGAGGTCGGAGTTTGAGTTTTAAGGTAGATGACTTGTTTTTTTGTCTTTGCTCGTGTTTTCCTCATGCAGTGGCACTCAAAGTGGTCGGTGAAGCTTATTTCTTTCCAGGCCCAGGCATA
Organism: Boleophthalmus pectinirostris; assembly: GCF_026225935.1. Classification (NCBI taxonomy): domain Eukaryota; kingdom Metazoa; phylum Chordata; class Actinopteri; order Gobiiformes; family Gobiidae; genus Boleophthalmus; species Boleophthalmus pectinirostris. Next base: position 3,332,559 of record NW_026571047.1, read on the forward strand.
TACTGTTTTTTTTTTTGTTTGTTTGTTTGTTTTTCATCAGCCAGTGGGAAAAAAGAAAAAAGAAAATAGAGCCCAAATGACCAGCCTCTTTCTTTTCTTCTCTTGCCTCTCAGGGCTTCCATAACACAGTTTACTTATTTCACAAGAGTTCCAGTTATGTTATATAACTGTTATATCACCTTCACATCACTACTGAACATCTTTGTGCAGATAAAAGTTCAAACATTATGAGATGTTCTAGGACAAAATCACCCTGTAAGTAGTTTTATCACATCCAATTTGTCAAAATGGTAAATAGTCACATTTTTATACAGCACTTCACACACACATTTTCACACACCAGTGTACGCAGACACTAGGGGCGAGGTGGTGTTGAACAATGACATGATGGCCACGTTTAAATGGTGTTTTTTTAAATTTCGAATTAATTGTTCTGAATTAAATAGTTTGGAGTTAAAATATTCTCTTGGAGTTTACATGGAAATAATAATTCTGAATCGAGTTTTACATGGAAAACACGTTAAATCATCTTTATTTAATGTACGGTATTATTTAATGTATATTTAATGTAATTTATTTATGTATGGAGTTTAAAAATGCATGGAGCACTTCCTGTATTACCCCGTGACATCACAAAGTGGCACAGTATTTTCTGTTTGAGAGAAGAACTCATCTTAAACATGTAGGATTTGTGAGTTAAACATGTGGGAATGAAATAAAACACAACTCCAGGTCTGTTTGTGATGAGGACGGCAAAGGAGAAATTCAATTTGTTAACTGGACAAACATTTAGTTTGGTCGAAAACATTTCTCAGTTCATCCAAGCTGCTTCTTCAGTTCTGGTCAGACGCTGGTGGACACTGCCTTATATCTTCCTAACTACACTGAAACTACTCTGAAACTAACACACCTACTTGTTTACAGTTTCTATTTGTTAGCTAGTCCTACTCATCTGTCCTAAGAAAAGGGACATATTTGCATAATTGTTCAGGCCCATAATGAGTGTTTTCACACCTCTGGCTGTGACCTGGCTATTATTTTTGTTTGGCAGCCTGAAGTGACCCACATCAGTTTTTTCATCCCTGTGCTCCTGTATCTGATCTTTTATTGACAATCTCAACAACATAGATCCGATTTTTTCAAATGTGACCCAGGCCACTTGGATATGTGCTCCTAAAACCGATACATATCCAATCTTTTGACATGCGACTTCAGACTGAAAGACCAGGTCACATTCATCCCACCTACACGTCAGGCTCGGAGTTTCGTCAATGGAGGGAAAGCGAGGTTAGCCAGTTTATTCATATTTGGATGGATCGCTGTATTCAGGCCAAATTGGAGGGTCTTGAAATGATTCCCAAAGAAATATCCGAGCGTGGCAACAGGCGGTCCTGGCTCCAGTGTCAACGAAAAATAAAGAGCCTGCGAGCCAAATACAAGACTCAAACAAATGAAGCGGCCGTGGACGTGTAACTTGTCCATTTGACCAAGAACTGGACCATATTTTGAGAGACAAGCTCAGAGTTTAGGTGACTTCCATAAACACGCTTGATCATGTGACATCGTTGTCTCCTCCAGTGCTCATGAGGGACACTTTTGGAGCGTTTAAAGTTCGCACTGGAGATCACAATTCACATTGGAAGTCACGTTTAATTGGAAACGTGAACGACCTCGCAAAAATGTCTGATTTCACAAAAAATTCAGAGCCCTGCAGTCTGAATGTAGCCTTAGTTTTAGGTTTTAAGATGGAGTTGTAAATAGGAGATAAATGTTGTCTGTGCCCTCCATTTCTGTTCAAGGGACGACTGTCTTTCTTAACAAAAACAGCTTATTTAACTCGTCTCTCAAACTGTTTTTTTTTCTTCCTATGGCTCGGATCTGTCCCTCACTGTCCTCAAAGGAGTGGCCCGTGGCTTTTAGGTGGACATGTACAGCAGACTGAGGTCCCGTGTTGCTCTCTCGTCTGTGTTGGTACATCCTCTTGTGAAGTAGCTGTTTTGTTTGTTTGTTTTTTCTTTGCTTTGCTCTGTTTGTGGCTCTGTGTTTTGTTTTTGTCCTTGTGATGAGGAAACATTATAACACAGATCAGAAAATAGCATCACATACTGTGAGATCTTTAAACTGCAAACTCCACCACAGCTTTCTGACCCGTCCTCTGGCTCAGTTTAAACCAGAAGAACCCTGTGTATTTGTAAACCCTTCCTCCGCAGCCTTGTCTGTGTTCGAGTAGCAGATGCGTTGTATTGAGTTTACCGCGGCTGCACACCATCCATCTCTCCGCCCTGTCGCTGCATCTGTCAAAACTCTGCTGGCTCCACAAATCACAGCCCGTCCATTCCAATGCGACGCCCGCGCTAACGTAACCATGGGAACCTGACACGCTCTGTGGAGTTGTGATGGGAAGTTACACTGGCATATCAAGACTACAGGTTTATTGAACTTGCAACGATGTCCGCGTTTGACACTTTTACAGGCCTCTTCTGAATTAAAGGCGCTGATTGTTTTTTTTGTTTTTTTGGTTTGCAGTGGTCCAAAGTTATTCCTCACTTACCTTGATGCAAACAAGCCAATGAATTATAATAAATACATAAATAAAGAAACAGAATAAAAATAAATAGGGAATAAAATCAGGCTAAAACCAGTTAAAGGAAGGGCAACCAATAAAAATGAGTTTTAAGAAGTGATTTAAAAGACAATGCTGATGGTGAGAGTCTTATCTCCTCAATCAGGTTGTTCCAAAGCCAAGGAGCCTGGACTGAAAAGGCTCCATCACCTTCGTCCGGAGACTGGACTTTGGGACAGCCACAGGAACCTGAAGACCTGAGGATCGGACAGGGTTAAAAGTTCTGAAATGTAACTTGGTGCAAGACCTAAACGAGCTTTAAAAGTGATCAGTAAAATCTTCATATTGATTCTAAATCACACGGGTGGGGAAGTAAAACAGGGTCATGTGTTGATGTTAAACCCAGTGAGGAGCCGAGCTGCTGCTTCTGAACCTGTTGGAGGCTGGAGATGGATTTGGAGCTGCAGTAGTCTAGACAGGAGAAGAGGAGAGTGTGGAGGACTTTTTCAAGATCAGAGCTGGAGAGGATAGTTTTGATTTTGCTAATTGTGTGGAAGTAGAGAAAACAGGATTGGGCGACTTTTTTGATGTGAAGGGGAAAGTTGAGGTGCTGAGGTTTCTGGCAGCAGGGGTGATGTTGGGAGCCAGAGAACCGAGGCTATTGCGGATATGGGAGGTGGATTGGGGTGGGCTGATTAAAATGATTTCAGATTTGGAGCTGTTGAGTTGTTGGTAGTTCTGTGCCATCCCACTGTTCACGTCATTGAAGCAGTTGAACACAGCAGCCAGGCTCCCAGGGTCGTTTGGTCTCAGCAGTAGGTAGATCTGTGTGCCGTCGGCATATAAGTGGAAGGACACATCATAAGGTGGGGGGTGTATAAATAGAAAATAAAATGGGACCTAAAATAGAACCTTGCGGCCCACCACAGGCAATGGGGGCAGAGGAGGAGGTAAAATTCTTTCCAAAAGATGGGAATAAAAACAATCAAGTGCAGTGCATTCAGAGCATCCTAATTGTTCACCATGATGAGTTTAGAAGCACATCTCACAATCAGAATGGAGTTTTGCTGTGACAGCTAGCATGCGAATGTGCACTTCCTCATTATCAGACAATTAAATGGTTTTGAATTATATATATACATGTGCACACTTACACTGACTTCAAGAGCTGTTATATTGATATATATTGCAGTGACAGCATGCTAGGGGGTGTTCTACATATATGTGTATGGTGAAATGTTTTCACACAAAAAATAAATAAATAAAAAAAAGATAGGAGGATAGGATAAGATAAGATAACCCTGTGTCCTGTCAGTCATCATATCAGTGTTGCTCTTTCTTCTTCCGACCTCTTGTATGAAGCTGTGATTTTATATTTTATTACTTATCTTTCTATTTTAGTTTTACTGTACATTTACATTTATATATTTATGTCTTTTTTTTACTCCTGAGTCTTGCTCTTTTTTGCTGCTTATTTAGAATTTAGTATTACAATGTATATATATTTTTTCTCTTTGTTATGATATTATTAGCACATTTTCTTTTATATTTTTCTGTTTAAATTGCTTTATATTTGGAAGAAACCATGGGGTGGATTTGCTGTTGTTTTTAATCATTGTAATTCTTCTGTTGCTTGTGAAGAACTTTGTGCTACGTTTCAACTGTATGACGAGGGCTGTACAAATAGTTTGATTGATTGATTGATTTTCAGGACCCTGTGATTAATATGAGTGTTCTTGGTCTTGTTTAGGAGTTGTGACAGTGATTCACTGAAAAACTGTTGGATGATGCTGCCCAGGTTGCGACTGCAATATTATTTGAGAGGGACTTTTATTATTAATTTATTCACCTGTCATAGTTCCAGATAAATAATCTATTTCTGATTAGACTGTGTTAAAATGAATCATAGATTAAAGTCTAACAAAGCCTCAGACAGACAGAGCATGCTTACAGTTACACACACATCACAAATCTTATGGACAGTTCAAATAGGGCCCACGAGAGAACGCTAAATTACTCAAACATGCATGGATGTCATCTCAAACCTCTTCAAACATGTTTTTTTTTTTTTTCTTTTAATTAATTAATTTATTTTTGGGGGCAAACATAGGTAGAAAGCTCTAAAATGTTGACTTTGCTTAATACGTTAATGCCATACTCTGGAATATGCCAATATTACCAACACAGGCCAATAATATCTGAATGAAGACAGACCGTCCAGCAGATAAATGTACCTTCAGGTATTATAATACTTTTGGGACTGGACAAGACACATTTCCACAAGAGGAGACGCAGAAGGAGACTGAGTCCACGAGATGGAGACAGGACAGGATTTTATGTAAGTGGTTGTGTTTTCATCAGGGTAAAAATAGAACACATATTTTGAATAGTGGAGAGTTCTCAAAATGTCACCTATAGCAACAGAAAGCCCTGAAATGTAAATTATACATTAGGTTGACACGACAGATATTGCAGGTATAAATTTGAGCACATTAAGTGACAGAGGCTTGTCTGGTAAAGTGCTTGACTTAAAGGGCCCATATTATACCATTTTCTGATGTTATAATGTTGTTTCCTCATCACAAACAGACCTGCAGTTGTGCTTTGTTACCAGTGTTGGGAGTAACGTGTTAAAAAAGCAACAAATTAGCATTGCTTTTTGCTGTAACGCAGTAACGGTCGGCATTACAGGGGGGAAAAAATGTAATATTTTACTCGGTATAAATGTCAGTGACACTTGTTACAGTGTATTTTTAACCTGGATTGATGTGGTGGGTTTTTCTTCAAACAAATTCACTAAAATCACTGCAATATTAGCAGCAGTGAAATACACAGGGCTAACCACAGCTGATGCCCAGTCTTCCAAGTTCTAGTCCAAGATTAGTCCTGGTTTAGTTCTGGTTTAGTCCTGGTTCAGTCCTGGTTCAGCTCTGGTTCAGTTTTGGGTTAGTCCTGGTTTAGACCTGGTTTAGATCTGGTTCAGTCCGGGTTCAGCTCTAGTTCAGTCCTGGTTTAGACCTAGTTTAGTCCTGGTTTAGTCCTGGTTTAGTCCTGGTTTAGTCCTGGTTCAGCTCTGGTTTAGTCCTGGTTTAGTCCTGGTTAGTCCTGGTTAGTCCTGGTTCAGCTCTGGTTTAGTCCTGGTTTAGTCCTGGTTTAGTCCTGGTTCAGTCCTGGTTTAGTCCTGGTTCAGTCCTGGTTTAGTCCTGGTTTAGTCCTGGTTTGGTCCTGGTTCAGTTCTGTTTTAGTTCTGGTTTAGTCCTGGCTTAGTCCTGGTTCAGTTCTGTTTTAGTCCTGGTTTAGTCCTGGTTTAGTCCTGCTTTAGTCCTGGTTTAGTCCTGGTTCAGTCCGGGTTCAGCTCTGGTTCAGTTTTGCTTTAGTCCTGGTTTAGCCCTGATTTAATCCTCCTGCTTCAGTCCTCGGTTCAGTCTTGGTGTAGTCCTGATTCAATCCATGTTCGTCGCAGAAGTTCAGCATCTTCACAGTTATTTTGGCGAAAGTAACTTAAAAGTGCTGTAACAGTAATGTTAAACACAGTAATATTGTAAAGTAACAAATTACTTTGAAATGACAGTAACAAGTCATAAATAACACATTACAATTTTAAAGTCACTAACCCAACAGTGTTTGTTACATTCACACGTTTAGACTAAAGGTAATTTTGAGCTGTGGAGATGTAGACAGACTAATAATAAAGAGTTACTCCAACATGTAAATGAAACAAAACACAACTCCAGGTCTGTTTGTGATTAGGGAACAACATTATAACATGACTTAAAGCTCACAAGAGTCAATATAAGACCTTTAAAACTCAAAAGATTTTCAATAACTGCTTTCTTTTCCATCTGCAGGCATGAGATGACTGACTGTGTGGCTATAAATGTCAAATGTGTTATTATTAGTTCTGAATAATGCATTTGAAAACCAAACGTTCAAGCTCTGCTCAAGATCTGGAGGATTGTACCAGGTCGTTTGCTCAAGTTGTCCCACTGGCAGTTAAAAGTCCTGCACATATAATCACTGTGTTCTGTCTGCATATAATTATGAAGTGATTTATTGTCCAGTAATTAGAAGTGCACGCTAGCATGGTAGTCGGTGTTGTTAGTATTACTGGGACAGCAAAACTCTGCACCAGGTGGTCTCGGTGAGTTTTGAAAAGTGCTTATAAAACTCATCTTGGTGAATTACTAGGCTGCTCAGAATGAATAAGGTAAGTGAAGAATAACTTTTTCTTTTTAATTTTTAGGACAGTAAAAATCAGATACAGGTAGCAGCTTAAAAGAAGAGTAAAAAGAGGGGGCATGTTACATCTTATTTCCTCATCAAAAAACAATAAAAGGTATGATAGTGATCTAAATATATGAATGTGTTTGCAGTTAATGCCCCACAGAAGTGTAATACCCCTCTTTAAATGTCTTATATAATACACAGAATTGACTCTTGTGAGCTTTAAGTCATGTTAGAATGTTGTTACTTCCTCAAAAACAGATCTGAAGTTGTGTTTTTATTTCATTCACACATTTGAGTAACACTTTATTATTGGTCTGTCTACATCTCCAAAGCTCAAAATGCTGCAGATTTGTGATAGTGACTCTACTTCCTGAGGACTTTATCTTTATGCTTTAAAAATCAAGTATCTGAAGGATTACACCACATTTCACAAATAATGATAACACAGTTTTGTTTTGTATCTAATCTAGAAGTGCAGGGCTCTGATCTTTTGAACACTTAAAAGTCTCAGAGCGAGTGTTTTTACTGTAGACAGGAAACAGCTGATGTGCTGATGTGTCTGAGTCCGACCTGAGCCCGAACATAAGTTTTAAATATTTGTCCAAACCTGTCCAAACCCATTGGACTTTGGTATGCTCCAGCCCAGGCGTCCATGATCCATTGGTAGATAACAGTAGTCAGGCTGGTGCCACCTTCATGCCTCCGCTCAATTTCATTTCTCTCCAGCGACTAGGTCAGGAATCACAATACACTACACGGTTAGCAAAAAATCCCAGAAGTGCGAGTTCGGCGAAGAGCCCTACGTTCCGTATTGTCACTGATTTCTGAGATCGAGGATTTAAAGCTGGAACAAAGAGAATGATTGGTGAATTTTATCGAGGGGAAAGACGTTATTGCCATTCTTCCTGTGGGATTTGGGAAAAACTTAATATACCAGTTAGTCCTGTTAGTGGTGCATTACATACATCATGACCAAATAGCAGCGATTGGTTAAATGAAAAAAAGTACCCGCCTACAGTCGAGCGAACAAATTCTAACACTACGAGGTCAGACGGTTTCTACGAAGTGAAACCGTCTGATGAATCAGGCTAAGATAGTAGTGTAACTCGCCCGCCGTTGCCTCCCTGCTTTGGTAAATGGCTCCTGACTACAGTCGCAGTAATGCTCCGACAATCCATCAACTGTTGCAGCTTTGTAGTTTAACAAAAATGTACTAAAATATTTTGACAGAATTTTGAGCGCCGCGTACCACATAAAATTGGTTTGAGGTCAGTAAGCACAACCAGATTTAATACATAAGGCACACTTTTATGCTATTAGTTTATTTTTATGGACCAAGAGTTTGTTTTTATACCTGATAGTTTCGACTGCTCACTTTCATTCTTCCTCAGAGTGGTCTCACCGAAGTCTCACCAAATTATAAAGCACAGTGTTGATTGTTGAGTTGACTGTTGAAATCAGGGAACAACATTATAACATGACTTATTGCTCACAAGAGTCAAGAGTTTGCATAATATAGGACCTTTAAAACTCAAAGATTTTCAATAACTGCTTTCTTTTGCAAACAGTTTTCCATCCGCAGGCATGGGATGACTGACAGTGTGTGGCTACAAATGTCAAATGTGTTATTATTAGTTCTGAATAACGCATTTGAAAACCAAACATTCAAGCTCTGCTCAAGATCTGGAGGAGGATCCAGGTCGTGCACTCAAGTTGTCCCATTGGCAGTTAAGCGCCAAAGGCTCACCGAATTATAAGACACACTGTTGATTTTTGAGAAAATTAAAGAATTTTAAGTCAGAATAGAAAAGAAAAAGAAAAACATGGTAAAAAAAAATATGGAAAAAGAAAATATGGTGGTAAGCTAAATCAAAGTCCAATTACTATTAACAAACACAACAAATGTTGGTGGGTGGAAGCTGTGGATTGGTGGTGCGGGAGTCCAGAATGCCAATCACCGGACGGGGTACCGGAGCCAACCTAAACGAGGCGAGGGAAGAGGAAGCCACCAATCTGGAGTTAGGGTCTCTGCCCACGGATTTACAATGCTTGGAACAAAGTGCACAACAGTGAGAGAACACCAGGGGGAGCACAAGACGAGACAGACCCAAGACAAGTGCTGTAACCGTGGACCAGAGTGTTTTCTGTTTTTTGAAGAAGAACTCAGCCAGATGTGCAGGGTTTGTGTGTTAAACATGCAGTGCTGGGAGGATTACTTTTAAAATGTATTCCCCTACAGATTACAGATTACATACCCCAAAATGTAGTTTGTAACATAATCCATTAAGTTACTTAAAGTGAATAACGGAATCTGAATACTTTGGATTACTTGATATTGTCATGTTTTTTAAAACTACATGAATGTAGCAACCACATCCTGAAAATTCATGTTTGCTCTCTTCAAATTGTCTGTTGAGCCCAAGTCTCCATGAATACGCTTTTGTTTGCTGTAGAGAAGCAAAGACTAGGATATGTTAACATAAAATGTTTTGTCTGCCTAAAGACAATAAAAAGCCCAGTCTTTACTTAACCGTATTAAAAATATTATTGATAGAGAAATGATTTTTATATGCTGCTTTAAATTATGTCCACCCTACTGTTAGTGTCATATTGTGCAGACCTGGTTTAGTTCTGGTTTAAAGCTGGTTTTAGTCCTGGTTTAGTCCTGGTTTAATCCTGGGTTTAATCCTGGTTTAGTCCTGGTTTTAGTCCTGGTTTTAGTCCTGGTTTAGCCCAAAATGTGTAAACAGGAAAATACCACCGTACAATCCATTTATTTCAACAAAGTAACTGTAATCCAATTACCACTCACTGAAACAGTAACTGTTACTGAATACAGTTACTCATAATGTGTACTCTGATTACGTAATGCCGGTACATGTAATCTGTTACTCCCCAACACTGTAAACATGTGTGAATGAAACAAAAAAAAAACACAAGTCCAGGTCTGTTTGTGATGAGGAAACTACATTAGAACATAGATCAGAAAACAGCGTAATATAAGTCCTTTATAAATGGATCGAGGACAGATTTTCCTACAACAAAGTCTATGTTGCACCTAACCTACAAATGACCCATGTGCATATTTATTAGCTCCATAATGCATCCATAACTAGTATTTTCTTACATATACCCTGCGCCTTTGTTACACCATTGCGACTTCTCGGAACGGACCACCTTACCTTGAAATCGGAGCGCCCCAAACACGTCCGCTCAGTCCTCGTATCCTTTTTCTCCGGCGTCTCCTTTTCCATTACAGATATGAGACGTATATTTAGCGCGCGGTGTGAAGGCTGAAGCGCACAGGGGCCCCGTCGCGGTGTGTTACAATCCCCCTCGGGCCCCGCGCCTCCCTTTAAATGGCCCTTGCTGGAAATGCGTTCCACTCTCGGCTGCTGGAGAAAGTAGAGCCCCGGTGCCAGTATTCCTGATAAATAAGGCCTAAAACACACGGAATCGATGCTAATATGGAACCTGCATGTAATATGTATGTGCTGCGTGAGGCTGTGAAGGGCTACTGCAGGAGGTATCGATCGGCAGATGAGGAGAGGAAAGAGAGATGATGTGCTTAAGTAATGCAGTGTGTGACAGAGTTATTAGGAAGTGGAGATAGAGGTGCTAAGATGAGTTTATTAATTTTAATGAGGTAGGAAATAAAACATTAAAGGGCCTATATTATGCTATTTACATATCTGCGTTGCATATCATGTCTGTATAAGAAAGTGGAGTGTGTGTGAGTGATGGTGGTGATCGTTGGAGGGGCCGATGGTGCAGATTGGCAGCTTCGCTTCCATTAGTCTGCCCCAGGACAGCTGTGGCTACAATACTTGTTTACCACCACCAGGTATGGAGTGAGTGAATAAAGATCTGTGAAGCGCCTTTGTGACACATTTGTGAAAAGCGCTACATAAATAAAAACTTAACATATTTTTTGGACTATAAGGTGCACTTAAAATGCTCTAATTTTCTCAAAAATCGACAGTGCTCCTTATAATCCGGTGCAACTCGTTTATTATTTCTAGTTGTGCTGACTGACCTTGAACCAATTTTATGTTGTACATGGCGCTCAAAAACTGGTCAAAATGTTTTAGCTGCACCAGTAGATGGATTGTTGGAGCATTACAGCCACTGTAGTCAGGAGCCTCATGGAGTCAGTCCAACAGAAGCTGAACCACATCAGCGCACAAGGAGCGCACTTTTTTTTTTTTCCAGCGCTTATGGTTATGCAAATGAACCATGTGGTTTTAGGTTAAAAACCACCAGCCTGTTTGTTACAGTTTTGTTTATGTAAAACATAAACAAATATGCGCAAAGCTGCATTAAACAGTTATTACTCTGTATACTTATACTTACTGTATATGAGTCCTCCTCATAGAGAAAAAAACTAACTAACTAACTAACAAAAACAAACTTAAATGATCCACCCACATTCATAATCCACATTCACCACGACAGAGAGGCAACATTGGGGAGTTACATCACGATCTGCCAATGGATCATGGACGACGCCTGGGCTAACGATCAGTCTCAAATGTCGTCCGTTTGTTTCACTTGATGTGCCTTATAATCCAGTGCACCTTATGTATGGAAACAGATGAGAGAATTCAACATTATTGATATTGCGATTTATAATCCAGTGTGCCTTTTGTCCCAAAAATACGTTACTTATGTCGTAATGTTGTTTCCTCCATCACAAACACAGCTGGAGCTGTGTTTTGTTTCGTCCACACATTTAACACACAAACTTTTTTTTTCCAAAAGATATATATTTATTAAGTGCCTGAACAACCCAAAATGCCAGGCCCTAGGAGGCTACAGATCACAAGAGTTGATTTAATGTTCTGCGGGTGAATAGCAAAAATCTTGACTATGAATTTATCATTATTATTATTATTATTACAGTTTTTATTTGCAATATTGATTTACAATAGTTTAATAAGAGAAACAAATCCACTGACTTCCGTGTTACAATAGGAGCTGACATCGCCGTAAACGTCATCACAACAAAGAGCCGTGAAGTTGTCAACACCTTCTATGGATAACCGCACATCACACTAGCAAATAGCTGATTTTTTTTATTTTCATTTGTATCAAAATGAGTACACGACTCTTCTGAATCCTACATGTATCACAGATTAAGAAAATAAAACTGGTGAATAAAGTAAGTACCGAGCAGTGGGTGTGTGAAGGTGGTGGTGAGTTGATCTTCTATATTATGTCTTAAAAATATGTGATTAAAGATTGCTCAAACACGCACGAATCAATCCAAACACAACTCCGGGCAAGTAAATGTTGAAACAACTACAACATATTTCAAAGCTCTGAAAAGTCCATTTGCGTAAGAGGTCTACATTAAAAACCTTATTACCTCACGGCGGGGCAGACGGTCGTAGCTCTTGGGAGGAGACGGTGGGCTGTTGATTCTGACTCCCCGAAAACCAAAAAATGCTGGAAATCCTCCAACACTGCAACCCTTCACATTTCTACTCGCTAAACTTACAATAATGATGCAACAGTTCAAAACATTTGCTTCAGAAAAGTTATGAATTATTGTCCAGTCTTAAAAACATATCTGGCACAAGCAGCACCACCGAAGGCCATTAGAGACAGTAGTTTATTCAGAGTTCAACAAGTTCTACAAGCAAACCGAGAAAAAGGGGAAAAACTGCTCTCCATGCCGCGATATACGCCTACATACAGGATATATGGTGGAAGAAGGAATTCAAATGCAAATATAAGCAATGTAAAGTACAATTTCATGGCTGGCTGCTCCCATGCCCAGACTCTCGTGTTGTCTGCTCCTTTCTTTAAATTGAAAGCATGGCGGTTTCGTCAGTATCGGCTTTTGTCCAATCATTGTTATTCATGACCCTCCAGTGTTGGTTGTTCCAAATAAGTTGCTGAAGTACACTGACCCATGTGCAGCACTTTCACCAAGTCAGTATCCGCCAGAGAAAGCAAAAGTTTTAAACAGCTCAAAAAGATATGTGCAGCTTGGAATATTGGTTAAAGGGCCCATTTTACACTCATTTCAGGGATGCAACAATAGTTTTCCCACAGTTTGATACATATCTCGATACACGGGTCACGATATTGATTTCATTGATTGATATATATATATATATATATATATATATATTATATATATATATATATATATATATATATATATATATATATATATATATATATATTTTTTTTTTTTTTTTTTTTTAAGAGAAACATCAAGTCTTCTCAATTCATACGCCTCAAGTCAAAGTCAAGTCTCAAGTCACTGGCCTTGAAGTCCAAGTCGGGTCACAAGTCTTAGTCCATTTCATAAAGTCAATTCCTTAAAATAGTGACTCAAGTCTGACTCGAGTCCAAGTCAAGACCTCCAAGTCCCCACCCCTGGTATAAACACTATGATGTTAATGAAACATTACATTTCACACAACACACTACAGTACAACTACTGTAAAGTGTAGTTGCATTTTTATTCAGTGAAAATAAGAACACAGGCTTGTCTGGCTGTTTTATATTTTATAATAAAGCCACTCTACTCTTAATATAGACTGCTAAGGGAGTTACCCTTTCAGCCTTTTCTGTCTTTGATGATGATTTAATGATTTCTTTTCTTTAGATAAAGATATTCTTAAGATAAAATCCACATCTGTTAGAATATTTCAGCTCTAAGTCCCTATGGAGCTGTTTTCTCACTGCATCTGAAGAGGATGCAGCGATAACAGTTTTCCTTTCTGACCAAAATAAATGACAACACATGGAGGGACACGTGTATGGACCAAACACATGTACACCAATATCAAACTATTTGATATTATATCGAATATTGTTGCATCACTATTCACCATATACCTTCATGAGAACCATCTGGATCATTTCAGCCCAAACAAAAGGTAAACAAGTAGCTGTTTAATAGACGCAATCTCGGACATCTGGTCATTGCACAATTCATACTGGGAACAATTTTCCAAAAAAGTGAGCATCAAACCTCCATGTTTGTTTTCCCAGTGGGATGTGTCTACTGACAAAGCCAGTCTTTTCAAGTCTTTTGAACCATATCACTTTTGTTTCTGGTTCTGATATTGTCATATTTTAGTTTGGGGATTCGGACATCGTAATTGTGTGGTTGTTGGATCCTCACAGTGGAAAACGACTCGAGAAATTTGTTTGCAAACTCGATAAATGCAAAAGGGAATCAGATGTGTGTGACTGCAAACCTCTGTTCAAACTGTTTCCCTTCCCAACGGAACTGAAAAATAGTGAAAGGTGAATAGTGAAATAGTGCAAAATCTCGATCCCTCACTCAACCTCGGTTACGAATTTAAAAAGTCAACGCCAAAGCAAAAGGCACCAGCTGTTCACCAAGAAACACCTTCCACTGCAAAGAGACCGAGACGTGATGTTGCTGTAAAACCACAAGAACAAGAAAGTGCAGCTCAGCCTGTTTGTCTTCTGCACTTCTCGCTTAACAAACGGGATCCCGCTAAACTACTGCTTCATGACATCACAAGGTGGAACGGAGCATTTTGAGCTCTGGAGATGTACAGACTAATATTAGCCACAAGAGCGGAACGTGAGGAGCCCCTCTCAGCTCCGCTCCTACCTGGCACCACCGGGCACCTCCATGTCCCGCCGGGTCTGGAGAAAAGGAGAACTGCATGATCGAATGTCTGCTTTGTTTCAAAGTCCAGAGCGCACCAATTCACACCGTGTTGGATTGTTGTGGCTGTCGGTCAGCTGTCAATCATCACTCCAGAGCCCGCCCCACACCTGCTCCGGAGTAAAGCTTCGGTTAGGCATTAAATGGCTCTTCAAAAAGTGGAATTTTGATTTTAAAAAAGCATATGTTATACTAAAATCATTCAAACATCTTTTTCAGAGTTAAACAATTGTGAGAAATTCAGCCGTATTCAAAACAAAAAATCTAATGGAACAAATAATTGTCTGTATGTCTTGCCTAAGGACACAGCGGCGTTCACAGTGAGAGCACTTATCAGCAGTTGCTACGGGAACAACATCATAAATCACAGCCAGTTTAGCATAGTATGGGACCTTTAAATCATCTGAGGCCATTGTAGATGTTTTCTGTATTTGACACAGCTTTAGTCTTGGCTTCTCTCCACCAGCACCGACGTTACATAAGACGACCACTTATCTCTATGCCTGCCATCTGGCTCTCCAGCCGAGACACATTCTAGTCAAGTGTACGGACCGGCGCGGCGCTTAGCTCATTAAAAATAAAGGGCTGTTTTTTTCACTCTGGAGGTCAACAGGGAGGAGGGGCTGGCTCCACATCCAAGCACGCACACGCGAGACTGGGCACGCTCCAGCGCCGTGCAACCATTTCACGCTCTGCCAAAGATGAGCGCCCTCTAATCGCTGCAACCTGACCAGATCCATGCCCACCGGCTCTCCTGCCACTTCAGCTAATCACGCCGAAAGTGGCCATTTTTTAGCTCAATTTGAAAAACAAAAATAAAAGTTGCAATTTTGACAACGTGGAGGCTATGGGTGCAGAGTGGGTAGAGTCTAGTTACATTCTGAAAGTTAGGCGAGGTTTCGGTGAGTAACTTTTAGAAGAAATATTTTCGGTTTGTTTAATTTTGTCCATTTGCTCTAATTGTAGTCTATGAGGTGTACAGTTGTGTGGGACCAGTGGTGATCAAGGTTCAGTGTGTAACTTTGTGTCACCTGAATGATTCCATGGAAAAACAAAACTAGAACCACACTTCAGAACATTTTTCATGGAGATAGATGAGTTTGATGCCATACTGTGCAATATTACAGCCAATGGAACAACATTCCCATGGAACAAACAGGAGAACCTATTTCAGATAAAGAAATAACATTAAATTAAATTAAATAAAAGTCAGGTTTGTGAAGATGCAAACCCGCTCACAGTAAAGACACACACAATAAACACAACCAAAATGAAAACAGCAAAGAATACGATGCCTCGGAATATGTTTTATGTTTTACTGCGCATAACTTTCCATCCATAAAAGAGAGAAAC
Source organism: Boleophthalmus pectinirostris (assembly GCF_026225935.1). Lineage (NCBI taxonomy): Eukaryota > Metazoa > Chordata > Actinopteri > Gobiiformes > Gobiidae > Boleophthalmus > Boleophthalmus pectinirostris. The sequence continues at coordinate 3,348,365 of NW_026571047.1, forward strand.
TTACTTTCTTTTTTTTTGTTTGTTTTCATAGAAAAGCTACTGTGGTGTCCCGAGCATATATCTGGCATTACACTATACCATACTATATAAACTTTATTCATAAATAACTTTAAATGCATTAAATACTTTTAGTACAGTTAATACTTTAAATAATACAGCTGGCCAAAGTGCTGTACACAAACACAGAATAGACAAGGATAATCACAGTACAGCACAATACACAATACAACCACAATATAACCACTAAAAAACATAGAAACAATAAAATACTCAACTACAAGAAATGTACATGTCACTTGTTAAAAGCCAGTGAATAAAGGTGTGTTTCTAGGAGTGATTTAAAAACAGGTACAGACTCCGCCTCTAATCTCTAATACAAACTGGTTCCACAGCAAGGGGCAGCAACAGAAAACACACGGTTCCCACGAAACTCAAGTTTAGTCTTTGGGATGACGAGCTGGAGCTGATCTGCTGAAATGAGAGTGCGAGACGGGGCGTAAGGGTGACCTGAGTGCAAACTTTGACAAAGAGTGTAGTGAGTCAAACTGGTCGATGCTCTGAGCGTCTGTTTGTAACAACTGAAAAAGTCACTCTAAGTGCACTTATTTCTCAAATAAATGTCAAATTACACATCTTGGTCTGTGTAATTGCACATCTTGCTATTTTTATTTTCAGGTTTATTTCAGTCTAAATGTCCAAATCCAAATGTAATAAAGCCCATGGAAATGCAGGAAGTGATGTGGCTCTGTGTCCTGGACCTGACACCAGCTGTTTCCATGACACCAGGAAAGTCATGGGGACATTACACTTTTTCTTTTGTTTTGAGGCAACAAGGATATTTTGAGTTTACTTACACACTTGATATTTTGCAGTTTTGTAGCTAAGGCTCTAACAAAAGCATTTTTATGGCCAAAGTTATTTATACATGTTTGCTGTGTGTTTGTATGAAAGAGAGATCTTCTTTCATTTGTAATTCTGTGATCTTGTAAGCTTTTATTAGAGCCATATGACACAACTACAGCAGCACATTGTGAAATACCAGGTTGTACTGAAAAAAAAGGATGTATAACACTTCATTAGGGTGTAAAAGGGGAAGTTTTAATAACAAAATTAAGACAAAAAAATCCAGACGAGGACAAATGTACTAAAATTGCTCTTAGATCTTGAAGGGTTTTAAAAGAATTGGATATTTTATTTAAATGGAATATTAACTGATAATACTTTATATACAGTATATATTAACATGTTTTATAAGTTTCACTCATGTTTTTGACACCCTTCCCTTTGCTCCTCATGCTAAGTCATTCCTCTTCAGAGCGCTATCGCACAATCAGCGAGTTTTCTGTTAATGAAACTACTGCACCTTGGAACAGACTGACATTAGAGTTTAGAGTTTTAGAGCACAAAAACTCCTGCCCGAATGTACCAAAGCCCCTGCACCTGCTCAAACTATAACTTCTTCACGTATCTGGGTGAGTTACCTTCTGAAAAACATTTTAAGCGTGTAAAAATGTGATAGTGTAAATGCTGCTATTAAGAACAGCTTGTGGTCTTCTCTGTATTGGATTCTGTGGAAGTCGTCTGACAGCTCATGTATAACCTGGATATGGCCAAATACCAAACGTCTGCTTCATTAGTCCTGCTGAAAGTGCTTCCTTTGCATTTGTGAAGGTCACGCACAAACTGTACATGGACTTAGCCCCGGCGTCCTCACATCTATGCGCTGCAGTTCTGAAAATACACCAGTGATTTATAGTTGTGTTTCTTACAGGAGTTTAATTAACCCAATTAATTTGAATAGAACAGTCATTTTTAGAGATCGACAGATATAGGTGTTTTCATGGCCAATGGCGATAACGATTGTTTAGAATCCAGAGAAACAGACAGCCAGTTAGTTCTGTCAATATTTTTGGGCTGATATATATACAGTATAAGGCAGCAAATACAGTGTCCCTCGTTTATCACGGGGTTACGTTCTAAAAATAACCTACGATAGGTGAAATCAGCAAAGTAGTCAACTTTATATTTTACAATTATTATATCTGTTTTAAGGCTGTAAAACCCCTCAGCACAAACTTTATACACTTTTCTCACACAGGACACTTACAACCCTTTTTACATCCTTCTTAAAACTTATAGCTGCTGTCGTCCTTTTGTAATTTTAGTTCTTTATGTAATGAACCAAAGATTCATTTATTCTGTAATGGAGCCCTACAGCACAGAGTCCTGCACTGCGCAGTACAGCACCACACCCGCCTGTTAACCCGAGATTATATCAAACGTTTGCACTGCCAACTCCACGGACTGAATCAAGACTAACTCAGGACTAACCCAAGACTGATTCCAGGACTGAAGAGGAGGACTAAACCAGGACTGGACTAGGACTAAACCAGAACTGAAACAGGACTCACTGTCAGGACGGGCTTGAAGGTGACCTCAGGAGAAAGGACCGGCTCAGCTCCGCACCTCACGAAGGTAAACACGGCCATAGCCCGATCGCTCTGCTTGGGCTCGAGGTTCTGTCTCTTAAGTCTTGGTTTCAGCACCTATTTGCAGGTACCCGACCTGGTGCAAGACTCTGTTACAGCCACGTAACTTCTACCTTCCTTCAGCGTGTCCTTAAGTCCAACTTTTTGTGCAATGGTTAGCATCTTCCTCTTCCTTTTGGTTGTGCCTTTGTGGGTTTTGTCAGGGAGAAAACTTATGACCGACTGTATTTGTCGTACAAGGTACTAAGGTTTCTTCCTCTTTTGTGCACCACTAGGGGGTGCTCTTTAAAAGCCACACCCAGGGCCAGTTTGTAAAATATGCCAGTGTTTGTTAGAATGTTTTAAGTTGTTCTGCGGGTTTTGAATACACAGTAGAAAATATAATCTGCTTATTGGCATTTTTAGGGGGATTGACCCTCAGAAAATCAGAACTAGGTTTCCTTTTAACTTTAGTGACAGCATAATTTAAAATAGATTTCTTTGTTTAAAGTTGATCATTATATTGCTTAAATTTCTTTCAAAGTTGCCATTTTTGTTGCATATTCTTTTCAGCCTACAAAAGTGGCTGCATGGGAGACTCTTTTTGAGTGGAAGTGGATGATGACAGTCAGCTCCAAGGCTCGAGTGAGGCTTTTTATATAAGTCCGTGCACAGCTGATTTCCCTCTCTGATGATCCACAAGTCCAAAAAACTCAAGCGCTGTTGGTCATAATCCATGGTAAAAGATATATATGGGGAGCGCGAGTTCAAATAAGTAAAAAATGACTCAAGCCTTAATTCAGTACCTTTGAACAAGCAAAAAATGTCATCCAAATATCTCTTCCACAGACATATGTTTTCTTTGAATTCTTTGTTGCCTCATTTCTTCTAATCACATGTACCAGTGCACTTGGAGTTGTGAGTCAGTGGGAAAATGATGAAAACTGAGGTCTGGTTGTAAATGTCGATTATCTGAACATAACGGAAAACTACAATGACATGGAGATGGAGAAAACTGGAACATCTTCTCATTTCCATTAGAACAGAGCACACCAGAAGTTGTAATCTCATCTCTCCAAATGTCTTCCTGGTTTGTGACGTAAACATGAACAGAGTGTATTACTCCAGCACTCATGAAGGAAAAGAACTTCAGTTGCTTATTTTGTAATTATTAATTTCCACTGCTGACAGCAGAGGAGTGCTAACGCTGAATTGCCTCACTGGAAACAAAGATGAAGTTTAGAATGAAAATTTTCCAAATGTAGACATTATGTTAAGATATAAAATATGAAATACTGATCCTGTGTGATGCAAACATGTTTAAAAAAGAATTAAAGCCACAAAAATGCATAGTGTGTGTTCTGGAATAACGTCCTTTCCAACTCTTCCTGTACATGTGGTAGTTACATGTAGCAGGCTCTAAACGGGCTGCAGCTCCTGTATTTCTGAGTGTCCAGCGCATTAGCCTCTCCATGTGCCGTGTGCAGCCTGTCGCGGAGTGTGCTCAGATCCGGTCCTGGTTCATTTATGTGTTCGCCACACAGGATGGCGCTGCTAGCTTGACCGTGCTAGCTCCTCTTCTCTCTTTATTTACTGTGGACGCCTGAATAGTCGCACCTGCTGCTGTCGCCTCTTTCCAGCAGCTCGAGTGTGCCAGTAGGGTTTGATCCGCAGCATGTCAGCGCCTTTTCGGCTTTACAGAGCTGGCCTGTGACGCGCATACAGATCAGGCAGGGCGCGTGTCATGCTAGTGTGCGCTGACTGGAAACAGAGAGCGCTTTGTGTGCTTGGCAGAACACAAATTGGGATGAAACCCTTAGCTTTACTCTGATTTGCACAGACAGGTGGTTTTGAATGAACGAGGTGTACTCTAGTGTGGGGTCAATGGTGATTTAAAATGAACAAAAAGTGAAAGGATATCATAGAAAATTTGCTTTTAATCATGTTATAAAGGTGATTCATGTGTATTTTATTCTTATTTGTTTGTGTAATCCTGTATTGTTTTGCATTTGAGTCCTGAGTGCTCAATAAAATGTTCACATAGGTGCAGGGTCAACATGCAAGGTTAAAGACATCTGTCCCTGATTGGCTAATACACTGTCAGTCTAATATACTATCAATCATGTCCAACTGAAAACGAGGAGATTCACTGATGACCAGATTCACATTGTGAAGTATTGAAGAAGTGTGTGTTTTGGATCCCAGGCAAGAAGCCAACTCGATTTGAAAGAGATAAACATTATCTGCAGACATCTTGCCAGGAACACATCCAAGATCCAGCACTGGGAAGGAGCAGTCGATGTCAAAGTCCAACATTTTAGAAATTATTCTTGCCACCTCTATACACCAAGTCTAAAAGAGCAGGCATGAGCAGAGCATGTGCCCATGGTCTGCTGACGGCTCCTCACATCCTCTCCAACAGTGAGCAGGGGCCCACTTGGGGCTAGGTCCTCAACTTGGACTTTATAACACCAAGTTTTGGTGTTATGAAGAATTGTTTCCAGCAAAAGTCTCTTCAGGTGTTGGAGGGAAGTCCACAGACTTTCTATTAAGTCATTTTAAATTAAATAAAAAATATGAACTAATGACCTGCTCATGTTAGGGTTTAATGGAACCATGTCTTCTTTAACTGTAAAAAATATTCACTGGCAATAGATGATTGCAACATTGGTCACATTGAGTTGAGTTGTAGTCTCCCTTAGTGCTCATCCTAAGAACTGCAAGTGAATTTCAGTTTCCAGTGTGTAATAATCATATTAACTGTTGCTATTCCCACGGTCATGGAAATCCTGGAATTTTAGTATGTCTTTCACACAACTACTGCGTTCTGTTAAGTTCTCATGAGACTATTCTGATTATTTCTGAATGTCTGTGCCTTTTGTTTAAAAGAGACGACACTAAATGCACTGACAGGATTTTGAATGTTCATAAACTATAATCCCAAACCATAGGGTGAGTGGAAAGGGTTAACATTTCATATTTAACTCTAAAGGTCTGATCAATTCTACATATGTAGGTGCCGTAAAGTTGTGGAAAATTCACTTTAGGTCATGAAAAAGTTTTGAAATTTTGTCAGTGAAATAGAGAAGAGTACCATGAGCATATTATACAAACAAAAGTTACTGCCACAGTTGCCCTGGGGCAGACTGACAGCAGTAAGCACCAGGTAATATTTTTCTTACATACATGTAGTAAAGTTACAACCCCAACACCAAACACAACCTTCGTCTCCAGCACAGATCACAGGTCAGTGCACCTTGAGCTGAGTTATCACGCACGAAGACAGAATTTGGTTTCATACATGATTATTATGAATCTGAATCTAAAATTATATGTAGCACAGGTTAAGACTCTCAGATTGTAATAGTATGGTACATTAAGGTTTGCTCTCGGGGTGATGTGTCGTGCATATTAAACCATCTGTTAGGAGACACTGCGGGGTTTATTCTCGTGTGGTGAAATATAGAAGAATGCATTGGCAATAGATCCTACATTCATCGATCTACAGACATTTTAGGGATCGTAATTGCGTTGACTGAAAGCTGAGGTAACTGAATTTATCCCTGCAGAAAGACAAGGTAGGTCAAACTTGTTCTTGTTTCTCGAATCCTTCATCACGTTATTAACTATTACACTATTTTCTGATCTGTTATAATGTTGTTTCCTCATCACAAACAGACCTGGAGTTGTGTTTAGTTTAATTAATACAAGTTTAACACACAAACCCTGCATATTTAGGCTCTGTTCCACCTTGTGATGTCATGTAGTAATACAGAAAGTGATTCACTCTACTACACCTTCACTAGAATCATATGAATAATGTCATCAACTAGAATTCCCAATCTCTACTGAACGAAGGGTAAAAGGGGGTGTTGACTTGAAAACTACCACTACATGACATCACAATGTGGAACAAAGCATTTTGAGCTTTGGAGACAGACTAATAATGCAGCCAGGGTTATTCAAACATGTGTGAATGAAACAAGCACAACTCCAGGTCTGTTTTTTAAGGAGGTAAGAGCATTCTAACAAGGTTTAAGGCTCACAAAAGTAAATGTGTTGTACCGTATTTTCCGCACTATAGGGCGCTCTGGATTATAAGGCGTGCTGTCATTAAATGGTCTATTTTCAAACTTTTCTCACAAATAAACCGCACCAGACTTTAAAGGAAACACAACAGTTGGATGGGTGAGTGGTTTTGTTTGTTTGGTGCGTTCACGGTGACTCTGGGCTTTGTGCAGTTGTGGCGTGTAGCGAGGGTGCTGTCTGGGACCAACGGATTGTGGGTGTGTTCGCAGTAGGGATGGGCTTGATTAGTCAATTAATTGATAATTGAAGAAAAGAAAAAGAAAGAATTTCATCGATTACGTTCATTTTAATCGACAAACCGAATGTAGGTTGCTGTGTGTAGTGTGACCAAACAACAATACAAGAAATTTCACGCTTTCCGTTCCGTTTGGGACAAGTGTGAGGCCTTGTGCACAGTGTACAAAGCAGCACACATGTTTCGGTGTCTGGTGGTTTTTCCCACTGGACAGGTGAGAGTAGCAATGTCAATGACGAGTCGACACCTCCCACCCCCTGTATGGTGTCCTGGTTTTGATAAACGCAAATATGGTCACACTAACCTGTATTCCACTGAGTCGTGTCTTTTAATCCGACAGAAGTTGACCGCATCAGCGCCACAAGAGCTGTATTTTTATCTTCGCTTAGTTTATGCAAATTAGCGATGTGGTTTTAAGTTTCATTTCTGTGAGAGTTGTGCAAAACCTAATTAAACACATTATAATGTCAAAAGGGCTGATGTGGCTCTAGAGTGGTTACGGTTTATATGTCGTAAAGTTGAATTTATTTATGTCAGTTGTGTCTAGAAGTGGCACATTGCAATCGCTTTTTCGGTCCGTTCCTCTGTTCCGTTCCTCGTCGGCGTGGAGTGATGAGTGTGGCTGCAGGTGTTTGTCACTGTGGGTGGTGTGGCTTTGTAGTTTACTGAAGTCCTGCTGGGACACCTGAGTGGATTTGCATATAGGATGCTCTGGATTGCGGGGCATGCAGTCATTTTTTGATGGGGTTGGAGGCTTCAGAGCGCGACCTAATAGCCCGGAAAATACGGTAATATAGGACCATTAAACGACATAGACAATTATTCTACAAGGTTTACCATTTATTAACATATTATATACTTGGAAATACCAATGCTCAAGCTAAAAAGAAACACAATAAAAGTCTCTGAAGATGAGCGTAAAGCATGCCATGTGTTGGAGACAAGCCCAGTATCACTCCATCTCAAGTCAGTACTGAAGTCGGAGCAGCGTGCCAAATGTCCTGTAACACAAATATTTTAACATAATGAATGATTTCCTACTCGGGGCTGAACTCCATCATAAGTAAAATAAATGGTAAATCCCCATCTGCTGCTGTAGCACTGGGGAGCGGCGGAATGTCCCTGCGCAGCTCCCGTAGACACTGGAGAGAGTGGCGAGATGGATGGATTACACGCTCCTCGCACCAGATGCCACCAGAGAATCACACTCCATCTTTACATGCTAACAGCACTACTGTAGAGTCATCTGCATTAGAGGGGGACGGGTATACACGGGTTATATAGTCTGCTTCTTTGTGCCTGCTTCTCTGGAGTTACTACAACGAAGCAGCCTGATGCCCTCTCTGTCACCTGCATGCACATATTATTATTGGTGTCTTGCCTAGGGACACAACAATCAGCAATGGCCATTATTTACAGTTATGACACCATGATAAATAGAGTGGTCCTAATTTTTTTTTTTTTTTTTAGATTCTCTAGTTCAGAACCCTGCATTTGGTTCCATATCTGGCCAAAATATTTGCATCCAAATTTTATGCAAATTAATTAATATTTTGACGTTGCTCAAAGCACTTGAAAACTGCCCTATACTACAACACTGAACAAAATAAATGAGGTGTATCTGAATTTGTAATGAAAGTTACTTCCAAAAAAGTTGCTTAGAAAGTCCATTAAAGTTACTTAGAAAGTCCATAAAGTCCATAAAAGTTGCTTAGAAAGTCCAGCTCCACTGTGTCTTTGTTGGCGTCACTAAAGATGTGCCTGTGCTCTTTGACAACCTGCAGTAGATCCTGTTTGTGATCTTCATTCTTTGTTTGGCTACAGTTCAAACCTTGAATAAGCTTCACCTCCTTTCAGCAACATCATTGATAACTTTTCTGGAATGCACAGCTTTAGCAGCTTCTGAAAGTCTGCATCATCAGTCCAGTTTGTTGCAGGGGAACTGTTCAAAATGTTTTTGGCAGATCGAGAACTTTGAAGAAACACATCGTGCTGGTGGAGACAAATTCCCTGATCTACTTCCCTTCATAATCTGCTTAATTAAGAGCATCATGTCATTTTGGTGGAACCTCTGAACCTTGTTTTTCCATAATATTGTGAACCATCAGCTTCTTCTGTTCTTCTGTCACACTGGAGTGGAAGAATTCCAGACTAACCATTTCTTCACTCAAGTACCAACGATGTGGCCAAAAGCTGTTAAGGCTTCACAACTGAATTTTCAGACTGTGACAGCTTCTTAAGGAAAACCAAATCATTTGCAGGAGTTTCAAAACTTCATGCAGAAACTTCATGCAGCTTGAGCAACCTATATAACATATCCTTTTTTTTTTCCTTCTTAAATCATCTTTTGGATGCTAAAACCTAAAGCAGGATTCTAATCGAGGCTATCTGAAACTTTATTATTATTTTTTTACCATGCTTTGATGGACCACACTAATCACTAACAGTAAATCCTAAATTTACTTTTGAACAGTTAAAAAAAAAAAAAATCTGAATGAATAGACAGCTAGGGGTCAGCAGACTGAGGAGAGTAACAGCCCTCAGGACAAAAACGTCCCTGATCTGTGCCCTGGAGTTTCACAGACAGCATCCAAGGAGCACAAGGTGAACTCTGGAGACACAAGAGGGACATTCACTTCTTAAGCCTTTTTTTTTTTTTTTCATTATAGATGTTTTTATTGCACTGATATACAAAAAAAAAAAAAAGGCTATAATATTCCACTGTATGGCATAATACTTGTCTATCTCCCTGAAGAAGTATGCTTTTATTTTATTCACTTTAAACTGGGGGACATTTGACGCTTGACAGAATAAAATTTCCCTGTTCTATAGGCAAAGCAATAAGACCTGAAAAATGACAAGGTAACTATTTTATTCAAACTGTTTAGTTTGGAAGTTCAGAATTTACTTTTGTTAAGTTTCGTCAGAAATAAATATAACATTAATAAGAACTATGATGAAACTACGAGCAGCCAATTCTGATTTACAGTAGAGTGAATGTAAATATATTAAAGCACCGGGCTAATATATTTTTATCTGCTTGACTTTCCAAACTAGAGGATAGAGTAGAGTTAATTTCCAAAAAAGCAGCGTTTCAGGGCCTGGTGGATCTTCTTATTTACACTGGATAAAGACCACAGATAGTTCTAAATGTTCCAAGTAAGTCACGATGGAACCTACCTGGACAACTGAAGGATAATAAAGCTAGAAGGACACACGGGAATAGAAAAGAAACTATGGTTTAAAGAAATTAGTATCGGAATTGGTGTTGAATCTCATGGCAACACTACTAGGCTCATGTCTTTGTATTGAAGAAGGGTGTATTCTCGATCCCAAGCAATTCAAATGCAGAACTTCTCACATTTCGACCATAAGGCAGGTTCATGTTCATCTCTAAAGATCTGGCTCACCGGCGCACTCTGGTGTGGGAGCGAGGTGCTAACATCTGCTAGGATAATCCGCTAAAAGCCTTTTCAATGAGAGCATAAACCCACGGAATCCTGCTGCATGTTTCCCTTACCTCACCTGCTGCACGCCACGCACTGGAACACAACAGGGATCACGAGCACGCACATCCATTTGTGGAGGAGAATTAGCAAGCCTCCCAGCTTAAAACGCAATCTGAAGATGAATTCTCTTCAGAGTCTGCCAACTGTTTTTTACAAATAAAAGTACTAGACAACAAGATAATTACTTAAATACTGCCTATTCTGTATGTAAGAAAGTAACTGTGAACTATGATTAATACGAGTCTGGCTGCTGCAGACCTCCAACCCGAGCACCCGCACCCACATGTCCCTCAACAGTTTTCTTTATTCACTTTACCGTATTTTCTGGACTATTGAGTGAACCTGAATAAAAGTCACATCAACAAAATGTTATCAAAATTTTAAAACTGTACATATATAGGTCGCACCTGAATATAAGCCGCAGGTGTCCACATCTTCAGGAACGTTTTCAAGTCTGGTTGTTTGCTTTTATCACCTCAAAGCTTTAGTTGTCTTTTTACATTGAGTCAGTTCGTCAAGCTGCTGTCGCCAAAATCTCACCATCGACTCAATGATGCCGAGCTCATGTGCAGCAGCTCTGTTTCCTTCTTCAAAAGCCACATCAGTTGCTGTTAGCTTAAAACCTGCATCATCTGCATTTCTTCTTGTGTTTTCCATGAAGACAGTCGGACTATAATTTTTTTCATGGTTTGGGTGGTTCTGTGACTTATACTCTGGTGCGACTCTTATATTAAAATTTTCAGACTGACAGCCGCGAGAGGGAGCTCTAGGGTTGTGTGTCAGTATCTAGTACTACTATTACTCCTGTACCACTGTCACTTCACTCTACTGTGCATGCCTCCTGTAGAAATAGCCGCTGTCTCGTTGCAAATAGTGAAATATTCAGCCGAAAACCATAATCGAGCAGCAGAAAGAAAGTTTGGAGTGAGTGAGAAACTTGTGAGGGACTGGTGGAAAGCAAGGATGGAGAACACAACTTCACGGCAACCGGGCAAGTGCACCATACAACTTTCATGGAAGTCACATCAAACAAACAAAGCCTGAACTTCAATGACAATCAAAACCATCCTGTCGGGATTCAGAAAGGCCGGAATAATTCTAACAGGAACTGATGCTGAGTCTGACGACAGCGACACAGAAGAGGAAGCGGCGCTCTGTTTACCGCATGGATCGATGGTTTATCTCCAGAGGTCACGCAGAAGTGACACCGATGATGAAGAATTCAATGGATTTAGTGATTTGGAGTGAGATTGTTGGTAAATTTATGATCTGTTGTTTATGCTATAATTATCTGGATAACTGTTCACATGTTACGTTAACATATTGACATGTGTTCAGTCTGTTGTTCTCTGTTCTGTTGTTATTATTATAACTTGCCTTTCAAGATGAAATGTCGGTTCCTGGTCTCTGATTTTACAAAATACATTTCCTCAAAAAGTGTCACTTATAGTACGGTGCGACTTTCATACCGGAAAATACGGTAACTATTCAAACTTCCTCGGCACATCACCCCCGTCTCTCCCTGCGCTCTACGCCACATGACTCCAGTAAAAGTCTCTGTTCTGTCTGTATCATGTCAGTGTCTTGGAGGATTTCAGCAGATTTCAGATTCTCTCGGGGCGGGGCTAGTTCTATCAATCAGGTATGAGTGGATGTCCGACTACTGAAGTTTGAGACGTTCTTCTCTTCATTTACACATCACTAATGTAGCATCATAACTAATGTAGCATCATAACTTGTTTTATTACACAACGATAAACTATTTGAGTGCACTGACAATATTCTGTGTTTGTGCTAGTGTAGCACAGACAGAGACGCTGCTTTCTGCATTCAGGCTGCACGTATCCACGGTGTTGCCAAACCATAGAGCTTATATGTGAATGGACAATGTGCCAAACAAAGAATCCGTCCATATATTAGCCACATGGTTTTATTAGCCGCAAAGTGTGAGAAAAAAGTAGCGGCTTATAGTCCAGAATGTACGGTACTTTTTCAACGGCTTCATGGCACTTTCTATCAGTTGTTGCTTTAGTTTCAAGTCCATTAGAGGTCAATAAAGGTGAGAAAGCTCATTTCAAATTGTTTACACTGAAGCACTTCAGACATTTAATCACTGATAGATTTCATTTCTAGTTTGATATGAACTCACCTTGTGTTGTCTCCACTCTACTCTGTTTCTATAGTTTATATATGGGCCTATGTTCACAGTTTGATATGTTTTATTTGACATGGTTTAAACTAATAATTAACTATGGAAGCCGAGTAGAGTAGAAACAACACAAAGCAAGCTCATTTCAAACTAGAAATGAAATCTATCAGTGAATAGCATTGGCATTTTAGGTCATTTTCCCATGTTTGTGCGCTCTCTGGACCGACCCCAATGTGCACTAGATTTAGTTCTGTTTACTTTACTTTTGGCTCACTCTTCTTCACCACAAACACGCACTCTGAGCCACGAGAACTTGCTGGTGTTGTACATGGTATTGTCGCTCAGACTGCACCTGGTCCAGCTGCTACACATACCAAACTTGGATCTGGTGTCACCATAAACATTATCACAACAAAGCACCACTTGCTGACGGTGCCTTCAGTGGATCACATCACAGTTGCAAGCAGTGGATTTTTATATTTCCATGGGTGCCAAAAGGACTGCATACTACATTTGGAGAATGTCTCTAAATACAACTTCAAAACAATTACGGTATTTTTCGGACTATAAGTCACACTTTTTAATTATTATTTTTTTTTTTATTGTTTGGGCTGAACACATTGAAGCAGCGAGAGGCTTTAGTCTTGTGTGTGAGTATCTGCTGCTCCTGCTCCTCGTGTCCCACTGTCACTTCACTCTACTGCACATGTCTCCTGCAGAAAGAGCCTCTGTCCTGTTTGTATCATGTCAGTCGATCGCAACATTACTTCTGCACCACTGAACAATTGAACATTTAAACAAACTTATAAAGACGACTGATGACTCTGATATTTTGCAGATTACAAGCCACAAGTAGAGAAATCTGCAGCTGAAAATGGTAATCGAGCAGCAGAAAGAAAGTTTGGAGTGAGCGAGAAACTTGTGACACCGGGAGGATGCACCATGATGGACAAAGTCTGGACTTCAGTGACACCAAAACCATCCTGTCAGGATTCAGAAAGACCCGAATAATTCTAACTGGAACTGATGCTGAGTCTGACGACAGCGACACAGAAGAGGAAGCAGTGCTCTGTTTACTTCTGGAGGTCATGGAGTTGCTCAGAAGTGACAGCGAGGATGAAGAATTGAATGGATTTAGTAATTTGAGTGAGATGGAGAGTTTGGTAAACTTGTTGTGTTCTGTTGTTTATGTTATAGTTTATCTGAAGAACTGTTCATATGTGACTTTAACAGTCTGTTGTTCTCTATTACTAGAATTTGACTTTCAACATGAAATGTTGGTTTCTGGTCTCTGATTTTATAAAATAAATTTCCCCCAAGACGTGCGTCTTATAGTCCAGTACAACTTACATGTTTTTTCTTCTTCATTACATATTTTTTGGCTTGTGCGACTTATACTCCAGAGCGACTTATAGTCCAAAAAATATGGTAGTTAAAAGCTCTAAAAAGTAGATTTTGCATAATAAATAGTTTAAATGATCATATACAGTAGAGTCAGCTGCTATAAACAGGACACACATTAAAAATGGGGAAGTACAAACCTAAAAACCTTATTATTTCATCTGGTAACAATTCCACTGCTAAAATATCAAATTTTACCAACACTGGTCTGACATGAAAGCTCCGAGATCACACACTCTCTAATCTCTGAAGAAGATAACAGTATGTAGCACTGCGCAACACCGGGCTAACCCTGCTAATAGGCTATTCCATTTTAAGTACGCCGGAGTGAGATCTCCATCCAGTTGAGTGTGCAGTCTGCATGTGTAACCAGACAGCAGCGCCAGTGGGTTTAAGAGGCTCCATCTGATGCAACGGTGACAGCGATGGGTCTGAAGAGAGAGGGAGAGGATTATACCACAGCACAGAGAAGGACTTAATAAGTGAACGGGGATTTCCACTGCTTTGTACTGCTGACACCACCAAGGAAATCAAGTAGTGTAGTATCAAAAGGCTGCAGATGTTTAAGGTGATTTTCTTTTTTCATGTATTTGCATAATGCGTCTTGCACAGATACATATATATCTGTTGGATAAGCAGCTCATGTGTTGTCCGCATCTAATTAGAAACAAAGTTAGTACTCAGAAAGTGCACGTTAGCATGGTAGTTATCATTAAGATGCATTTAGACAGTGTTGGGAAGGTTACTTTTAAAATGTATTCTCCTACAGATTACAGATTACAGACCCTAAAACGTAGTTTGTAACGGAATCCATTAAGTTACTTAAGGTGAGTAACGTAATATGAATACTTTGGATTACTTGGTTTGCTGTAGAAAAGCAAAGACGAGGAAATTTTCACATAAGATGTTTTGTCTGCTAGAAGAAAATAAAAAGGCCGAGTCTTTCCTTAACCGTATTAAAAATATTATTGATAGAAGACAAGGAGACACAGTCCATGCAGCATGATTTAGTCCTGGTAAATCCTGTTTTAGTCCTGGTTTAGTCCTGGTTTTAGTTCTGGTTTAGTCCTGCTTTAGTCCTGGTTTAGACCTGGTTTAGACCTGGTTTTAGTCCTGGTTTAGTCCTGGCTTTAGTCCTGGTTTTAGTCCTGGTTTAGTCCTGGTTTTAGTTCTGGTTTAGTCCTGCTTTAGTCCTGGTTTAGTCCTGCTTTAGTCCTGGTTTAGACCTGGTTTAGACCTGGTTTAGACCTGGTTGTAGTACTGGTTTAGTCCTGGTTTTAGTCCTGGTTTAGACCTGGTTTAGTCCTAGTTTAGTCCTGCTTT
>NW_026571047.1:3368538-3451038 GCF_026225935.1 Boleophthalmus pectinirostris
TATACAGTTACCTCGTGGAATGCATTGTGGAATAGGGACACTTCTCATTGAGCCGATGGACTCCTCTCGAACCAGAGGAAACTTGTTGAAGAGCATGATAAACAGTACCATGCCCATTTGCCACACCATGGTGGGTCCTGCTGTGTAGCTGCGCTACAGAACCACTCTGTAGATTAGTAAATTGCAGTGCCTGAAAAACAAAGGTATTTAGGAGAGTACTGGTATATTTCATTCAGTAAATGTACAATACATGGATAACTTCACCAAAAGTACTCTACTACAACAGTAAAGACTTTGTCAGGTACGGCTGATCATTCATTAGCAACAGTACAATGTTTACCTTGGGGATTGTTAAACTCTTGTCTAGGTGTGAAAAAGCTGGCACAGCCAAAGTCTATGAACCTGGCTGTGGGGATGTCAGAGCCCGTCTCCAGCAGCACATTCTCAGGCTTGATGTCCCGGTGAAAGATGCCTTTAGACTCCAACTCGATAGCTTTATCCACCAACTGACTGAAAATAACTTGAAAGACATCATTGATGAGTGAACTTCAGTAATTACTACTTTTAGAGAGATCTGATTTTAAACCCTTACTTTGGCCATGTTGTATGCATGCTGACGGATCCCCATTCAAGTAAGAAGTCCCCAAGGTCCTGGCAGGGCATTGGTCTCTCCAACACCAACACAACCTCCTGGTCCAGCTCGTACCAGTCCAGCAGCTGTGGAGTCACTCTCGAGTCTGAGGAGGTGGGGCCTGCTCCTGCCCTAATCAGGAAGTAGACCTCCAGAGGGAGTGTGACTGGAACTCCATCCACCTCCTTTGAACCACACAAAGAACAGTAGTAATAATGACGGAGACATACTTGTATACTTAAAGATACAGAATATATTACTTACCACATGTGTGTACTTGACCTTATTCTTTTTGATGAACTTGAGAGCCACCTGTAGAGTCAAAATGTGATGTCAATGTTACTATTAAAAATCACAGTAAATGCTATTCAAATCTAATCAGCTAATGGATGCTTTAGTTATACGTAAACCAATGGATTCAGATACATTTGTTAGACTTACTGGTAAGTTGTCCTCAAGGCGAAACCCAGCAAAGACTTGTCCAAAGCCTCCTCTCTCCAACATCTCAGCCCACATGCACTTGTTGTGGAGCGCTGCACAAGATTTTGATGTGAATAAAACAGCCTTTACCAATAGATTTCTAGATACATAATAAACATTGTTACACTTACCCTCTGCGCCACCCGGGATGAAGTCTGCTAGGGTTTCCTTCTCCATTTGCTCTATAAGATGTAGGGAGAATGAATGGTATGTCAGTGTCACATTCTTATTATCTGTCATTTTTGATGCAGTTTAGTTTTGTGTTGACTTACCTTTTTATGAACAAACTGCTGTTGCTCGTGTTTTCCCGTCCTCCTTTAGAGCGACTCTTGTCCACATTGGTTGAGCTGACCCTGGACCTAGCTGCTCAACAATAACAAACACAACAAATGCCCACTATTAGGTACATGGTAAATCTTACAGTAACAAACAATACAAATTGGCCCATGCATTTAAATGTGAAGGTTATATTACCTGTCTTCCTCCACTTTACTTTTTTCCTGCATTTCCTCTTTGAAGTGGGATGTGTCTTGCTCTGATTAGTCAAGATGCTCGAATTCTCATTACATGTGGATGAGTCTTCCAATTCCTGCCTCTTTTGCTCTGTAAAATAAGGTCAATTAATGGTATGCCATTTTTCTTCACTATCTTTTGTTTTTTTCAGGCATTTGGGTTTGTGTTGCCTCTTACCTTCTAAGAGCCTCTTGTTTGCATCAGAGCCACTGTCGTCCACATCAGATGAGCTAAGCCTGGACCTATCTGCTCAAGAAAAAAAACAAAAAAACATGACAGACATTGACATAACAAGATGTTATTGTTATATTGTTACGTATTGGCCAAAGTGTGAGTTCACATTGGTACGAGGGTGACCATCTGTCTGTCTCCATTTTCTCCAGAGCTATTCAGGCCCTGTCCCTCCTTCCACCTATTTAGAGAATGTCCCTCCCTTTAACTGGTGTCACACAATATTGTTTTTTTAACATTGTTTTGGGGTGTCCTGTCTTTCTGGGCTGTGACATGATGTGACCTATTGCTATTTTAAGCTCTCTTAATAAATAAACATTTAAAGTCATATGGGCTTAAAGTCCAAATTTATCATGTCCTCCTCACCACAACTTCTACTAGTGTTTGAGGGGAGTCGGTGTAATCTGTCATTCATCCACGAGTGGTCTAAGATAGAAAAGGTTTCTTATGTAGTCATCTGGACACAAGACATTTTGACTCCCATTCACTTTGCATGTTTGACACAAATAGTGAGTTAAGGTAGAATCTGCCTTCTGTTTACCACAGCATCCCCACACCTCAGTCAAGTGAAACATTAATCCAGTCAAATGCTGGTGAGACTGACAGATCACAACAGGGTTAGTGTGATCCATAACGATGCTAGCCTATGCATAGAGGATTTTTAGGTCCACATAGTAAACATGGAAATGGAGTCCGAATGGGCCTCTATTGTCGATGCAGCTGCTCGTAGCTGTGGGCGTAAGGTCTGTGGTGCCTGTCGCGGCGGCAATCCCCGAACCCGGTGGTGGACACCGGAAGTAAGGGATGCCGTCAAGCTGAAGAAGGAGTCCTATCGGGCCTTGCTGGCTCGGGGGACTCCTGAAGCAGCTGATGGGTACTGGCGGGCCAAGCGTGCTGCAGCCCGTGCAGTTGCGGAGGCAAAAACTCGGAGCTGGGAGGAGTTCGGGGAGGCCATGGAGAAGGACTATCGGACGGCCTCAAAGAGATTCTGGCAAACCGTCCGGCGCCTCAGGAGGGGGAAGAAGTTCTTCGCCAACACCGTTTACAGTGCGGGGGGAGAGCTGCTGACCTCGACTGGGGACGTTGTCCGGCGGTGGAAGGAATACTTTGAGGATCTCCTCAATCCCACCGTCACGTCTTCCGAGGAGGAGGCCGAGGCTGGGGACTCGGAGGCGGACTCATCCATCACCCTGGCTGCTGAAGTCACTGAGGTGGTTGGAAAGCTCCTTGGTGGCAAGGCTCCGGAGTTGGATGAGATCCGTCCTGAGTACCTTAAGTCTCTGGATGTTGTGTGGGCTGTCTTGGCTGACACGCCTCTTCAACATTGCGTGGCGGTCGGGGACAGTACCTCTGGACTGGCAAACCGGGGTGGTGGTCCCTCTGTATAAGAAGGGGGACCGGAGGGTGTGTTCCAACTATAGGGGGATCACACTCCTCAGCCTTCCCGGTAAGGTCTATGCCAGGGTACTGGAGAGGAGAATCCGGCCGATAGTCGAACCTCGGATTCAGGAGGAGCAGTGTGGTTTTCGTCCTGGCCGTGGAACACTGGACCAGCTCTACACTCTCCATCGGGTGCTCGAGGGTTCATGGGAGTTTGCCCAACCGGTCCAGATGTGCTTTGTGGATCTGGAGAAGGCATTCGACCGTGTCCCTCGTGGTGTCCTGTGGGGGGTGTTCTGGGAGTATGGGGTCCGGGGCCCTTTACTAAGGGCTGTCTGGTCCCTGTATGACCGGAGCGGGAGCTGTCTTCATTGGCGGCAGTAAGTCAGACCTGTTCCCGGTGCATGTTGGACTCCGCCAGGGCTGCCCTTTGTCACCGGTTCTGTTCATTGTGTTTATGGACAGAATTTCTAGGCGCAGTCAGGGGCCGGAGGGGGTCCGGTTTGGGGACCACAGGATTTCATCTCTGCTGTTTGCGGATGATGTTGTCCTGTTGGCTTCATCGAACCAGGACCTGCAATGTGCACTGGGGCGGTTTGCAGCCGAGTGTGAAGCAGGCTGGGATGAAGATCAGCTCTTCCAAGTCCGAGGCCATGGTTCTCGACCGGAAAAAGGTGGCTTGCCCTCTCCGGGTGGGTGGGGAGTCTTTGCCTCAAGTGGAGGAGTTCAAGTATCTCGGGGTCTTGTTCACAAGTGAGGGAAGGACGGAACGTGGAGATTGACAGGTGGATCGGTGCAGCTTCGGCAGTGATGCGGTCGCTGTATCGGACCATTGTGGTGAAGCGGGAGCTGAGCCGAAAGGCGAAGCTCTCGATTTACCGGTCAGTCTTCGTTCCTACTCTCACCTCTGGTCATGAGCTCTGGGTAGTGACCGAAAGGACGAGATCGCGGATACAAGCGCTTGAAATGAGTTTCCTTCGCAGGGTGGCTGGGCGCTCCCTTAGAGATAGGGTGAGGAGCTCAGTCACACGGGAGGAGCTCGGAGTAGAGCCGCTGCTCCTCCACGTCGAGAGGAGCCAGTTGAGGTGGCTCGGGCATTTGTTCCGGATGCCTCCAGGGCGCCTCCCTCGGGAGGTGTTCTGGGCATGTCCCACCGGGAGGAGGCCCCGGGGAAGACCCAGGACACGCTGGAGGGACTATGTCTCTGGGCTGGCCTGGGAATGCCTCGAGGTCCCCCCGGAGGAGCTGGAGGACGTGTCTGGGGTGAAGGAAGTCTGGGAGTCCCTGCTTAGGCTGCTGCCCCCGCGACCCGGCCCCGGATAAGCGGACGAAAATGGATGGATGGATAGTAAACATAGGCATTAGCGACAAAAACTGTAACTTCTTAAACACGTGGATACATTATTTTTGGTGAATAGCATGATCGAAATGTGTTATGTGTTAATAATGAATACCCAAAAGAAGTGCAAAACCACTTTAAAACTGTACATAATTCTGTGGAGCCAACATAACAATTTGAGAGCATTTTCTGAGAACTCACTGAAGATAACCTTGTAAACAGGATAAATAAAACAAGCACGAATGAGGCAAAGCACCACTCCAGGTATCTGTTTTTGAGGAGGGAAAACTGTTATAACATATTACTTCAAAGAAGTTCATTTTGGTCTTCCAATATTATTTCCAAATAGAGGTTCTTTTTCACAGACCAGTGTGTTGTTTACACCTTTACATGTTTAGGATTCTTCTGTGTCCTTCTTCAGAGGGTCATGTGATGTTACGGTGACGTGTTGTGCTGCTGATTTACACAAATTTTAGCTTTCAGCTTTGTACTGTTGCTAATGAATGATCAAACGTACCTGACACAGTCTTTACTGTTGTAGTAGAGTACTTTTGGTGAAGTTATCCATGTATTGAACATTTGTACATCCTGTATGTGTGAATGCAGGATGCAGAGACCTGCTGCGTGGCTGCTTGAAGAAGAACCCTGAAGAGTGCCTGACCCTGCACAGCATCAGAGACCACCCTTGGTTAAACTCTGTGTAATGGCTCTGTCCCAGCAGCACATGCAGGGCTTAAAGAGGAGGTGTCACCAGGGCTGCTCATGGTGGAAAGCACACTCACAGCAGCAGTGAGCTGATGAGTGTGTGTGTGTGTGTGTGTGTGTGTGAGGGGGGTCTCGCAGTGTTGTGTGAGTCAGGACGCTTTGGACCACTCCCCCCTGCATCGTATGAGTGTGTACGGTGTTAGCTCTGGTTCAGTGTGGATCAAAGATAACACCGTGAGTGTGAGGAGGCGTCTTTGGCCCTTTAAATGGAGTGTATCAAACAGCCCTGCACCTCAAAAACTCTGCATGTGCTGCACCATTACCAGAGCTCACAGGTAAGGTCTGTACGGCTCCTCAAACGCAGGTACAGTATTTAGGGTAAGCAATCACAGTGCCATGTTTTTTATAACATGTAACATCTGTTTCTCTGTTTTGTTTTGGTTTTTTTTGTTGTTGTTTTTTTAGGCTCAGATGAGGGTTATTCTATAAACAGCTACTTCAGATTATTGTAAAGAGTCATATATTTCTTTTCTGAGTGTGGGTCCTTGGTTGTGTCCAGTTCACCCTGAAGTACAGGCTGCAGTGTTTGTATTGTAATCAACATGCTGTGGGCAAAAATAAAACCAAGAATACACACTTTTAGTGCACAGCCTAATGCACCAAGCTTTAGCAGTTCAAGTGCACATATCCCTGAGAATCATGATTGTTGCCTGGTAAGTCCAGAATCTCTCTTTGGTATCTCTCTGTGTATTTTATACAGAGGGATATCAGCCTGGTCTCCACACCCTCCGTCACATCTCAAGCCAGAACCAAACAGCATTGTGTAATCAGATTTGTTTCTTTCAGTGATGCGTATGAAACAAAGGAACTCATTGATCACCAGGTCACCAAAACAGAGCTCATTGATTCTGCAGAAATCTGCAATGCTTTTCAGTGTGATGCTTTCTCTGCATCTCTTTGGCTCTTAAAGCACTTCACATGAAAGAATAAATCACAAATTATCACCCCAACACACACAGACACAGAAACCAAGGTGGGCTAACTCTGCCTCTGCTACAATCATTTAGTGCTGCTTAATTACATTACATCATGTCTGCATCTAAGTGTTACAGTTTTAATAGTAAACAACTGCAAAACCCATACTATATTTTCTTTTAGCCTTCGCACCCACTGACCTGACCTAGTTCCACGCAGATATTCCTCACAGTCAGTGCTAGCGTGACTCCTCGTGCTGACTGTGGACATGTGTGAGCAGTTAGCGCATTATGCAGGCTCGGTTTAGGCGTGGGGAGCCGGGCTGAAGAATGAGACCACACAGCTTCCCTGTAGAGGTTATTAAGTGTCCTCGCACCCCCGTCCCACTTCCACGCTCCCCTGTGACGGACAGAGTGCCAACGCTGTCTGCCCTCTGCCTAATGAAGCGCGCTCCTCTTCACCGTGAAGAGTGGAGACGGCCTGTGGACATCGTCATTAATTATTGAGAAGAGTCGGAGTTAAAGCTAATGCTGCTGTTTTTACATGCGAGGTTGGAGATGGTTTGTAAGTTCAGAGTGATACGTCTGTGTTTTTTATACAGATGGGTCCGTCTAGTTTACATTCCCTCCGTTATGTTCTAGAAAAAAACATGCTCGTGAGTCAGATTTGTTCATGGAAGTAAATCCCCCCCCCCAGACTTTATAAACCTGTGTTCTGTAAAAAATGGGCTGCCCCAACGAAATCGCTGTCTATCGATTCACGCTGCCCCATCGAAATGAGCGACATTTTGTTTTTCCATTTACAGTTGTATAGATCCAATAAAGCCAAACCCTGAACTCCCCAGTTTGACAACATATTTTTTTGGATTAGAGACGTGGGTGTGATGCTGTTTGCACACGGTGATCACACTCTACGCCTTAGTTATGTACAATTTTAACACATTTATATGAATTTGCGTAGTCCATTTGGACAGTCATATTCTGCTCTGACTAAAAGGAGCACATATCGACAATTTATCCATCCAATAATGCTCCCACTTTAGAATCACCATTCACTCATTTATAAGGATTTGGGCAGAGCTCATTTCCACAGGCCGATATCTTCTATCAAATAAGGCTTCTACTATAGAAGAGAAATAAATGACTGGAAACACTGAAATCATTATATTAAATAAAGCTAATATCACAGGCTACAGTGTGAATGTCCTATTATAATGTACTGATATTTTATTTACACAGCTCCTTTCTTAACAAAGTTACATCATTTTCTACATGTGGAAACAAAATAAAATACCATGTAATGAAAATGATAATGATAAAATCAAATATTAAATCCAAACTGCAGCATTTAAACTGGAACAGAGCTTGAGGGTCGTGTGCAGTAGCGCTAGGGAGCTCAAATTGATGGGTAACTCAAATTGACAGGACACTAGCAAGTTATTAAAACATTTCAAGTCTAGAGTTTTAAATGTGATTTATGGATTTTAACCAAATGTGCTAATACTTGGATTTTTTTTTTAAAAGTTTATGGGGAAAAAAAAGTATGAAAACTTCCAGCACCAGAGAGGACTCTGAACTCCATTTCAGGGACACATGTGAAACAAGGGAGCTCACTGGCCATCTATCATTTTGAACAACACAAGTTTAGTGCTTTGTTCATTGGTTCTTCCTTGCTTTTTTTTTCTTTTTTCTCTCTTCTCTTCTTTTTTTCTGTTCTCTTAGGCAGCCATACTTTGATACAGACAGACCATGCCTGTCCATGATTGGCTAATCCACCTTGGGTTATATTAAAAGCTGTGTTTGTCTGTGAGCTGCTGGTTGAAGAACTATTTATGATATGTGACCACCAGTGTTTTGATTAGGAAAACAGTGTTCATTAGGACATAAAAAGGTGTGAAATTACACCTTCTTGAATCAATCAATCAATCAATCCAACTTTATTTATAAAGCACTTTTCATACAAAATGCAACACAAAGTGCTTTACAGTGATTAAAAACAGTCCCACATTTCCAACCACCATCCCACGCACCCAACCCCACACCCCCAACCCCACACAATCAAACAACCCAAACACACATACACTCACATATGCACAAACATGCACACACACTCACACACACACTAACCTGCTAAAATACATAACCAGACATAGTAAAATGTGAGGCTGAATACAGGTGAACCAGTTGAGAAAGCACCATCAGAGGAGCTTCTACACCAGGAGCAGAGAGACGTCCACCACCACCAGGAACCACCACAGGAGCCAGGGGAGAGATGAAGCCCAAACACCAACCCTCCACCAGCAGTCCACATGACAGACCCCGACAGCCACAGCTGGCCTGCAAATGGTGCGCCCCGCCAATACCATACCCTAAACGCCGTGCCCACAAATTCCATGCCTGCAAACGGCGAAATGACATAGTACGTCTTTAAATGTTCTTTGCGCCCCCTGCTGGCCAACCTTGAAAAATACCCATGTCAGTAATATATGTTTTTGCTTCTAGTCATTAATAGAATTGAATCCCCAAATTTGGTACAAATCCGACAATGTTGACGTTTCATGTCTAAGGTAGGGGGCGCTATAGTTTTTTGGAGTGTTTGCGCCCCTGCTGGCCAACAGTGAAAAATTTCCCCATGTCCATGATATACTTTTTTACTCGTAATCATGCATAGAATTTAATTCCCAACTTTGGTGCAGATCCGACAATGTTGACGTTATATATGTCTATGGTAGGGGGCGCTATAGTGTTCACTTTTCATATGTTTTATAGTGTATTATATTCAGACTGAGATCATACATTAGTGATTCAAATTTCAGCACGATCGGACAAAGCATGTGCGTGTAATATATTTTATTCTATTTTTGGGAGGAGTTTTAGCGCCCCTGCTGGCCAACAGTGAAAAATTCGCCATGTCCATAATATACTTTTTTGCTCGTTATTATGCATAGAATTTAATTCCCAAATTTGGTGCAGATCTGATAATGTTGACATTTCATGTCTATGGTAGGGGGCGCTATAGTGTTTTTTCATATGTTTTATAGTGTATTATATTCAGACTGAGATCACACATTAGTGATTCAAATTTCAGCACAATCGGACTAAGTCTGTGCGAACAGGAGCAAATAATATCACCTTGAAATTCGCCAAAACTTTGACCAAATTTTGCGGCTTCGCCGCACGTAAACCGTGACAGTTATCAAAAAAAATCAGCTAACTTTAGATGTTCCACTTGTCTAGATGATGTACGGTGATTTTCAGCCCTGTGGGTGAAGCGCCTTCAGAGGAGTTCGTTCAAACGCAACGTCAACGAAAATGCGGACTGAAATTTCAATCCAAGATGGCCGCCTTCTGGTTTGTCAGGGGGCGTGGCCATAATAACATTTTTTATTTGTCTTCACATGATGAATGTGTGTACCGAATTTCGTGGCTCTACGTAATCAGAGTACAAATTATGAGTAACTGTATTCAGTTACAGTTACTGTTTCAATGAGTGGTAATTGGATTACAGTTACTTTGCTGAAATAAGTGGATTACAAGGTGGTATTTTCCTGTTTTCACATTTTGTGCTACATCCCATTTATTTATTTTTTTTATTTCGGTAATTTCCACTCATTGCCGGAAACCCAAACAGAACGCGCGCAATAAGAGCGATGTAAATGTCATGTTAAAGTTGGCGGTGTCAGTCACACAGTGGAAGCAGCAGTGCATTGGTAAAAACGCATTTGTGTCTTGGAAATTCTTCTCCCGATGTGAGATATATATAAAAAAAAAAACAAATATAAAATCGCCTACAACTTAAATGTGAAACAGGAGCTACTGGCACTGGTGAAAACAACCTGCATAGACTCATAATATCTGCACTACTGTCCTATAATGACCTGCCACATGAGTGGACGCGCACACAAACACACACAAACACAAACACACACAAACACACACCTTCATCATCGTCATCAACCTGAGAACCCGCGGAGTAAACCAAGACTAAACCAGGTCTAAACAACATGACACCTAACAGTAGGTTGACATAATTTAAGGTGATCTCATATAAAAAATAATTTCTCTATCAATAATATTTTTTAATCTGGTGAAGGAAAGACTTATCTTGTTGTGTCTTTTAACAGACAAAACCTCTTATGTTAAGATATCATGGTCTTTGTTTCTCTACAGTAAACAGTTGCTTATTCATGGAGACTTGAGCTCAGACAATTTGAAGACAACAAACAAGAATTTTCAGGATGTGGTTGCTACATTCATGTCGTTTAAAAAAACATGACAATATCAAGTAATCCAAAGTAATCAGATTACGTTACTCACTTTAAGTAATTTAATGGATTACGTTACAAACTACATTTTGGGGTGTGTAATCTGTAATCTGTAGGGGATTACATTTTAAAAGTAACCTTCCCAACACTGTTGGTGAGTGACGGGCACTGACGCGCTCGTCATTCACCATCTCGTCGAGGTCACCCATCGCCTTCCATTGACTTCCATTCATTTTAGCAGTAGTAAATATGAGCCAGGCCTTGGGCGTGGGTTACTGGGATACTGCTGTTCGTGCCGGGGGCGACCGTGGACATAGTTGCATGTCGTCTTGTCGCATTCGGACATGCGCACGTCGCTCCCCATTCGCTCTGCTTAGCGGAAGCAATAGGCCCTACGCCCTGTCGGGGCTCGGGCCTAATAAGATTTCATTCAAAAGCTAAACTAAAAAGGTGGGTCTTCAGCCTGCTCATTCTCCGTGACTATGTGTCCTGACGTTGGGAATGACCAGGAGCTGCTGCCGGAGGAGCGCAGGGTCCACGAGGGTTCGTAGGGTAGAAGACATTTTGAAAGATAAGAAGGCCCAAGACCATTAAGACATTTAAAAACCGGTAAAATAACTTTAAAATCGATCCTGAAACTCACAGGGAGCCAATGCAGTGATTTTAAAACTGGTGTAATGTGGTCCCGCCCTCTGGTCCTCGTCAGGACACGCAGACACGTGAATAGGTCATCTGATCTTGATCTTGATCACGTGCTCACACATGGTCAGAAGAACACTGTCCAGAGTGCATAGGGGCATGTACAACATGTACAGAAAGAACAAAATACACGAAATACAGAAGTACAAATAAAGCAACAGCTCATACTGGATATGAGCTCTGTGGATTACACAGCTCAGTGTGGAGGATCGTTACAAACTACTGAAGACCTTACATGAAGCAGCACGTCAATGAAAAAATCTATCTCCTCTCAGAGGCTGTGTGAGTGTGTGTGTTTGTGTGTGTGTATCCAGTGTGTGTTTGTGTATCCAGTGTGTTTGTCTCTGAACAGTTTGAGTGTGTAGCTGAGGCTTCTGTGTTTTGCCATGAGGTAGTTTCTGTTTTCAGTTTTTATTGTGTTTTGTATTGAGTTTGAATCATCTGTGAATCTGGGTTTTGTTCTTTAAATGTACAAGGAGCCACTTTCACTTTCAAGTCTGTAAACTGATGGAACTTTTATGGGATCCAAATCTTTTGGATCAGTTTTTTTCAAAGAACTGTTCAAAAGTCTGGCTCTTTTTATTTTGTTTATATGACAGTAGTCAGTGTGAGAACTCATTTAACTACAAACTAATCATAGAAGACGTTTTCAGATAATCATGCTGGTGCCGGTTCCTGCACTTAATCTTGAACCAACTGACGTGTTCACTCTGGAAATCAGAGCGTTTGGGAACCAAAAAGTTGGTTTCCAACTGGAATCAAGTAAAACTATTTTTTTTTCTAAGTGAACCATGACGACACAAAAGATGTCAGCATGTGTATCTGGGTCACATATGGTAAAATAAACAAAGAGCAGTTGCAACTATCACGTATGAAACTAAAAGTTTTAAATCTACAGAAACTATTACGTACCGTTGGTCTTGCATGTATCCATGTTCGACTGATTAGCGTCTCTGCCGTCTTTTCCACAGCAGGTCGATGATGTAGCAGAACTTGCCCCACATAAATAATGACTTGTGTGAGTACAAATGCTCGCTGGTTTCGATGATGCAATCCATGATTGCTATTTCATCTGTTTTTGTATGGCCTTGTTTTTATTTAGTGGTAAATCCACACCCTCTGTTGATGATGCATCATGGGTTCACATAAATGGTTTGAACGCAGGTTGTTCACCGGTGAGCACTTTGGTTCCCAGTGGAACTGGTGCGGGCACTGGCGCCGTTCTGACCGGCCTGAAAACAGCTAGAGAGAAATGTCCAAGGCTCCGATCAGTTTAAATTGCACAAAGTGAGAGTGAGAGTGGGAAAGTGTAGTGTATAGACTGCTTAAAATTTTTTTTTAATAAAACATTGACTAAGCGAGTGTGACGTCACCCACAGTGTGCAGCTCCACTCAAATGAAGCTCACAATGCTAAAGGTTACAGGTTTACAGGTTACAGGATTTTTTTTTAACTGACAAAAGAGTGAAAATCCCACCAGGACCACGTAGAGCGAGTTAATATGAACATTTTAAGACCAACATGATGAGACTCACATAAAACAATGCATAAACTAAGAAAAGTGCACTACAGTGATAACGACTGGAAACAAAACAACAAACAGAAACTGCTAAATCAATGTAAAAATGGCAACCAAAAAAAATTTGGTTCTTTTAAAAATGAGATTCTGTTCCAACCAACTCTCAAAAGAGCTGACTCGTGCCCATGTTGGCAGATCCTTTGCAGTGATATGATTTAAAAGTGTGGATGCCAATGAAGGCTTCCATTTTAGTAACAACTGAGCAAGTTAACGTGGAAATAAACACTAAAGCCACTTATGGTCACTACTAAAATGTGTAAATGTTCTTTGGATAGCACTGTCCCCTGTTTCTAGTCATTTATTTATTTATTTTTTTTGGTAAATTTAGAGCAAAGCAAATGAGCAGATTTCAAACACTGGGGTCCGTCTCGACACTCCTGGTTCAGTCCTGGTTTAGTCCTATTTCAGTTCTGGCTTAGTCCTGGTTTAGGACTGAGACCAGGACTGAGAGCGGTTTAGTCCTGATTTAGTTCTGTTTTAGTCCGTATGCGGCGCAAAAGTCCAGCATCTCAGTTTAAAGGTTGTATAGAGGATTTTCCAAGGAACGAGAAATCCAGCGACTGTTTGTCCTTTTTCAAATGTTGCGCATGCGTGAAACCACCTCCCCTCCCCCACAGCTCCTACGTAGAAACGCCTCCTCCCTCCTCCTCCTTACGCCACAAACAGGTTTGTTTACAGCCGGTGAGCTGCACATGACTTGTAAACAACTAACTACAGTGTTGGTTAGGCAAGACGGAGAAGTGAGGAGCGGGGGAGGGGGTGCGCGGAGATTTCATGCGCGGACAAGAAGTGAGGAGCAGGGAGAAGAGCGAAACGGGGAGCGGGGAGAGGAGCAGTAAGGGGTGCACAGAGGGGTGCGTGGAGATTCCGTGCGAATGAAGCTACTACTACAACACGCAGGCGTACGTAAACCACGTAATGGCAGCATGCAGGCAAGTCAGTTACGCTAGAAACGTAGGGAGTTTGATTGACAGCCTGTCAGCTAACAGATAACGAGGCAGTGTCGTTATCTCATAATTACAAGGCTACTGCATCTCTACAATGCTATCATTGACAATTTGAAAATAAAAAAATCCTCCATACAACCTTTAAGTCACGTAAACAGCTGTTATTTTATTTTATTTTTTTCTATTATTACACACGTGAAAAACAAACAAGATTAACGCAAAGAAAACCATTACCACAACTGAAAACACCCAATTGCAAGTACCACCACCACCAATAACTATAAATAAGGTCACCCTCTAATGCAGTGGTCTCCAAACTATTTTTTCTCCTGTGAGCTACTTTTACAAAACAAAAACACCAGAGAGTTACTGTACCTATTTCAACACTTGCAAAAAAAAAAAAAAAACGGGAGGAACCATAAGAGCCACGGCGAGCCTTCGATGTGGAACAGTTAGATGCTTATAAAACATAAACCATTATCCATTTATTGGTGCACCAAGTTAGACATCAAAATGACATTACTTATTCAGCACAATACATATAATAAAAACATCCCTTTACTACTTGGAAGTAGAGGTAAGATCTTAAGACCGAGCCCAAGCCCGACCCGACCTGACCCGAAATTCGGGTCGGGTCGGGCCTAAAATGTCAATCATTACTTCGGGTCGGGCTCGGGATTCAAATAAATATATGTTTATAAAATGTATGCTAAAACGATGTGTGGATACTAAACTAAGGAATACTTGTTATAAAATAAATAATATGGATAAAACAGAGAAGTAATGTAATGTAATTGCTATTTAACTACTAAACAGGATCGGCAGAGCCAGAGCTCTGCGCACGTGAACGCCCCCTCTTCATTTAATAATCTTCCCCTCCGCAAGTCTGCATCTATTTTGACCTGGTGTCCCCAATATGGAGGAGCAAGAAGTTAAACTAAAGGCAGGAGAACTGAAAAGACAAACACGCACCGGTAAGAGTGAGGTGTGGAAAAGCTTCAAATTGATTGTTGAAAATGCTACAGAAACTTGCGTTGGCTTCGCTGAATGTCGTCAATGTGGCACTTTGCTTCATACGAGAGCAAAAAGACTGGCACCTCGAGTCCTCACAAATAAAATATGACATTTCGGGTTTGCTTCGGGCTCAGGCCTGCAAATCAAGTTAATTGGTCGGTGTGGATACATTTCAATTAAATAATAGGATAAACGTTCAAATTTGGATTTAATTATTAATAAATGTTTAATTGGTAAAACTCCGTCCCACCTCAGCTCACTACTGCACATCCACAGCTCCAGACTGCGCTCCAACAGATACATAACCCTGGTCGTTCCTAAAGCCGCACAGCTTTGAGCCGTTCCTCATTTCAGTTTTCTGCAGCAAGAGACTGGAACCACCTTCAACACACTTTAAAACAAACACTTTTATCTTGAATCTGCAATTGTTTCACTGTCTTATATCTCTATTCACTGTTTCTGTTAGGATTCCTGTTTTTCCCCGTGTTCTGTCTTTCCCTCCCCTCTGTGTTTGTGTCTGGAGCTGGGCGGAGATTCTCGAACCCACTACTCACCTGCAACTGATCTACAGACCTCTCCAGGATTAAAGAGCGGCTCAATCATGCACACCACGCCACATCAACAGTTTATCCCACGCTCCAGTTTTCTCCAGTTCTTCTCTCAAGTTTTTTGCCTGTTTCCTAGTTCTCAGTTTGTTTGTTTTTTTCTTGTTTTTTTCTTCAGACCTGTTTTTTGTGGTCTTCCCAGCCTCCAACCCAGCTCCCAGCAACCTGCACAATATTTGTTGTGAATAAATCCCGTTTCTCTTTGAACTGTTTGTTTGCCTTACTGATCCACCAGTCATTACAGCAGTTTCATGTTATAGCTGATGTGTGAGTGTTTTTTGTTTGTGCTTTTGTTTTATCCTGCCTCTTGGCCAGGCCGTCATTGTAAATGAGAAAGGTGTTCTCAACTAACTTATCTGGTAAAATATTGAATAAATAAATAAAACAAGCACAATCAGAGATAGTAACCTGGTCCCCATGAGGCGTCAGTGGGTCAGTTCATCACCACAGAAGCAGTTTATGAGGAGTCCAGCCCATATCACATGATCATTATATCCACGATACAATGTGTGTATGTGTACAGGCCCATGAACATGTGTGTGATGTTGGTCACACATGAGAATGTCTGTGTTTACTAGTGTGGAACCAAAATGTCATTTTTCATGAGTTGTGTGTGTGTTAGTTGTGTGACTGTAGATCAGTGTGTTGTGTATCACCAGAAAAACAAGAAATGGAAATTATTTTTGTTCAAATCAGAATTTTAACGGCTACACTGAAAGAGAAAGGAACTGATAGAATTATTATATGATTATCTTGAAAACTATAAACATTTGACTACACATATGCATAGAATTATAAATAGATAATTTTTTCTGAGATTTTGAGACACTCCTGTTGCTCGAGCTCCATCCTTCGTGGAGTTATGACCAAAAACGCATATTTGACCTTGGTTACCTTGACCTTCAAGTGACCTTGACAGTGTGCCCCGGTTATGTGTGTGCCAACTTGTGTGATGATTGGGTGAATATTTTAGGCCACAGATGGTTCAGAAATTGCCGATCCTTTATAATGGTTTGACCTTTCAATTGACCCATGCAACCTCAAATGACCTCGGATCGTCACCAAACTTTTTTTGCGGCATTGGGCACAGGGGCTTGATCCACATACCAAATTTGGTGATAATCGGTCCATAAATGGCAGAATTATCGCGGGTGGACAGACACACAGACACACAGGGTGAATACAAAACGTGATCAGCCCTTCGGGGACCAGGTAATCAAAACTTAAAGTATACCTCCACAATCTAGATCGTTAGGAGCCTTTAAAATTGTACCAGAAATAAGCATGTGTTGAAGAGGAAGTCAGCTGGTGCACCTCTGACCTTTATGGTCTCTGTCATGTGACATAGCCACCTTAGCACAATAGCATTTGCGCTGATATAATACAGTACAATACAGTATTTGGTCTGCAGTTCAATGTCTGTACTCCAGTGCAGGACATCAAACCCCCTCACTCTATCCTTTAGCCCTCCAGGTGTTTATTGTAGATGTTTAGTCCCACTTTAAGAGCTCACAGAAGTGCGTTTTACACTGTATGTCCCCTTTAAGTCCATGTTTAAACTGGTCCTCTGTAAAGTTCCTGTCTCCCAGAGGAGGCCAGCCTTCAGCCTCCTGACAGATCATCCATCTACAGCTGTGTCTCTTCTCCTGTCACATCCTGGCTAAACCCCTGCCTGCGAGGCATCACGGCGCCCCCTATGCATACACTCCTCCCTCGCACACACACTGCCGCCCCCTCCTCTGGGACCTGAGCGGGGGTAGTGATAATGATGTGAAAAACCCTGGCTGACCTCCACATGATTGGGATCAGCGCGGCAGTGGCGGCCCGTCTCGAGGGGCCGGGGCAGGGGTAAATCTTCACGTCAGGGTGGGTGTGTGGAGCTGTCACCGAGAGCGACGCTTAACTACGCTCGCGCAGATCTGCTCCATCAAAGGCTGTGTTTATGAGAGGATACACAGGTCAACAAGGAGGAGGAAAAGCATTTGGAAATCATGTTATGTTTCCACCATATGGTAATAAAACTCCTGTATAACACTATTTTCTGATCTATATTAAAATGCTGTTTCCTCATCAAAAATAAACCTGGAGTTGTGTTTTGTTTCATTCACTTACTTCTCTCAAACAGAAAACACTCTCTTCCACCTTGTGATGACATGTAGTAACACAAGAAGTGCTCCACTGTGTTTTTAAACTCCATACACCTTCATTAGAATCGTCCCTCTATTTCAATTTCTAGGGGTGTAGCGGTACACAAAAATCACAGTTCGGTACATACCTCAGTTTTGAGGTCACGGTTCGGTTAATTTTCGATACAGTTTGGGAATAAAATGCAAAACCATTTACTTGTTTATTTGTGTTTTTATTAAACCAACAATTAGTTTTAACATTATGCAGATGAGAAAATAAAATAAATGCAAAGTGTTGCCTGGTAATACTACTAAGTTAAATAAAATATTCTCAAATAAGCAACAAATGTATGAAATATTATAAAAACTGAAATTCCTTGTAAACAGTAAACAAAACTTGTCAAAAATTAAAGCGCAGCACTAATAGTTCTAAGCATCTTCATATTTTTGGCCAGAAATGACAACTTGTCCATATTGTCTGCAGTAAGTGCAGATCTGCTGCAGTTACAATGTTCACAGCAGCTGAAAATATCCTTTCACTAGAAATTCCATGCCAGCAAAAGGCAAAAGTGAGGACCGCGGCGTGATGACAGTAGTTTTGTAAGGATTCACATGATTCAGAGGGACTTAGTCAAGGTGGGGGGCAAGTGTTGTCAAGGCGGCCGCTCTAACTATGAAGCGCTGCGGGAAACGCTGCCCCAATCACGGACGAGTTCCCTCATGAAGATTAAGAAGCCGAGCCTCCCTGTAGCTGCACATGTAGCGGCGGAATGTAAACACACACACTTTGCATGAACTCACTCGTGCACAGCCCTGCACCGAACCGAACGTCCTGTACCACAACGGTCCACCACAAATACATGTATGGTTACACCCCTCATCTCTACTGCACAAAAGGTAAAAGACAGGTTAAAATGACCACTCCATGACATCAAGAAGTGGAACAGCAAAAGGTGGAACAGAGCATTTTGAATTTTGGAAATGTAGACCAACCCATTGTCACATTGGTAACTGAAAATGACTGAAACATTGGTCCACCTATAAAAAGTATATATTTCACAATTTGGCCTCTTCAATTGTGATATGGTCCATTTATTTGTGCCATTCATTTCAGTGGAAATCACGTGACTACATTTTCTTGCAATGTTCGAAATCAAAATGGCCGACATATTTTAGCTAAAAGCCTTGACCTTTCTTGCAGTTTCTTCATTTAATCTCATTTGATAGAAACATTTTTACAGCACATCCACTTTCAGGCCAGTCTTTCAAATCTGGAATTAGTCAGATTAACACTTACTCTTCATTGTTTGCATAATTTGAATAAGACCCTGCACCCACCCTCAGCAGAAGTCTCAGAAAGATCTTTGAGGGTCACAGCAGCATTTTTAAGGAATTCCCAGTGCCTTTGTATTTCATTGACTAGGGTCACTTTTTCCTCCTGGAGCCGAGTGAGGAGCACGATCTTGCCAAACACTCTTTTACTCTCAACACTGATTCCGTAGCCTAAGAAGCACAGTAGAATATTTATAAACACGATGAACATTTTCACTGTTTCAGTTCTGTGCTTATATTCGCAGGGACAGGAATAATGGTCCTCAGCCTACACAGTTTGCACGAGGGCGGTTGGCTCTTATGCGTCTGAGTTTATTTAGCGATGGCATTTTCCAGCCCTCTCTTTTGACTTGATCTTTTGACTTTGTTTCATCCGGCTCCTGTTTCCAGCTAAAAAAGTAACCATCCATTTAAATTTGATCAGAGATTAAATACAACTGTTTTAACAATGTGAATGAATTGACTCAAAACGATGCAGAATCAGGTTATTAACAACGACAATTATAAACGACCTCTTCCACTGTGTGACTGACATTTACGTGGCTCTTATTGCACGTGTTCTGTTTGGGTTTCCGGCAGTGAGTGGAATTACTGAAATAAAAAAAATTAAAATAAAATGGGATACGGCCCAAAATGTGAAAACAGGAAAATACCGCCATGTAATCCATATATTTCAACAAAGTAACTGTAATCCAATTACCACTCACTGAAACAGTAACTGTAACTGAATACGGTTTATGGAAGATAATTTGTTCCATCAAATTTTGAATTTCAAATGCCGTTGAATTTCTCACATTGAATGTTTTATCTCTGAAAAAACATATTTGAATGAATTTTATTCTGAATTTTAGTTGCTGAAATTTTAAGTGTACATTTTCAAAGTGTTTAAAATTCAAAATTAAAAAAATCACCTTTTAAATATTCAGCACACATTTTTTCAAGCCCTCAAATTCAACCTTAAAATTCAGAGTGTAAAATTTGCAGTGAAAAAAATTAGCAGGGAAGATTGAAGATGCCGAGACAGAAGCAATCGATCCAAAGTGATCCGATCTAACTTAGTAACAAGCAGGAAATGGTGAAAAGAAGCAGTCTGATTGGTCAGAATTAGCCTCATCAAAACCTTATCTCTTTTATTTTTTAAGTGTAAACCCCGCCCACAGATGAGAAAAAACAACAGGAAAAAATAAACTCAGTCCTCCTCACTCACTTATGATCGATTGCTTTTGCCTTGGCATCTTGGATCTTTGCTATCAAATTTTTCACTGCGAATTTTACACTTGTGAATCTGAGGGCTTGAAAATATGTGTGGTGAATGTTTAAAAGGTGAAATTTTTATTTTGAATTTGAAATATAATGGAAAAAGTGTACTTAAAATTTCAGCAACTAAAATTCAGAATAAAAATAATTCAATTATTTTTTTTCAGATTAAAAAAAAAATTCAAAGTGAGAAATTCAGCGGTATTTAAAATTCAAAATCTGTTGGAACAAATGATCTTCCATAACGGTTACTCATAATTTGTACTCTGATTACATAACGCTGGTACATGTACTGTTACTCCCCAACACTGGTAATATAATTTTGAAGTGAAGTTACTCCTACTTAGCTTCTCTCCTCATGTTTGCAGCTGGTACAGTGAATATTGAAGAAGTCTAAACTCGTCTTTGGTAGCACTTGTTCACGATGACCCAGTGCCCCAGCATACGTCTTCTTTTATTATGTAATGAAGTGTTACACCCTCATTATTTGCTCGCACGGCTTTGTAGTATGTGGCAAACAGTAGCAGCAGCGTGTTCAGAATTTAGTCCATAAACCCATTTTCCACAGTGATAAACAATAGTGACCCACTTCAGAGCGTCTTGTGTGTAAATCCTGAGGAAACGTGTCAAAGACAGGTTTACACTTTACATTATTTACGAGAGCGAACGGCGTTGTGCTTCATACTCTCCATCTATAATTCCACAAAGTATACAGCTGTGTATTGCCCAAGGACACAACAGTTTGTATTGGGTTAACAGAAGTTCATTTAGTAGTTTGATTTCATTTCTCATCATCGTACAGTTGTTATGTCATTGGGCAAGACACTTCATCTTGCCTGTGTACAAACATGTGCAGTCTTTTCAGATTTGTGTGTCCCAAATATGTGCAGTTTGGCATTTCTACACTAACTCGCTTATTTGTTTATGAAAAAATAAAAATAAAAATCATGATGACACTTTAGTTCTTACATTTATGTAATATGTTACAGTTTGTAAATCAGTGGTCCCCAACCTTTTTTGAACCATGGACAACTTTTCGGGACAATATTTTCACAGATCAGTGGTGTATGGAAGGAGACGTGGTCCGGGAGGCATGGTTTAGTCCTGGATAAATCCTGTTTTAGTCCTGGTTTTAGACCTGGTTTAGTCATGTTTTATACATGATTTTAGTCCTAGTTTTAGTTCAGATTTAGATCTGGTTTAGACCTGAATTTAGTTCTGGTTTAGTTCTGATTTAGTCCTTGTTTAGTCCTGGATTTAGTCCTGGTTTTAGACCTGGTTTAGTTCTGTTTTATACCTGATTTTAGGCCTAGTTTTAGTTCAGATTTTTTTTTGGTTTTGTCCTGGTGTTAGACCTCCTTTAGACCTGGTTTAGATCTGGTTTAGACCAACTTTTAGTCCTGAATTTAGTTCTGGTTTAGTTATGATTTAGTCCTGGTTTTAGTTCTGGTTTAGTTCTGGCTAACCAGGCTAACTGGTTTATTAAAATTTTCCCAAATCCTGTAGGGAGAAGGGCAATAACGCTTTTCCCCTTAAAAAAAATAAATAAAAATTAATTAACCAAGCATTCTCTTTGTTCTGACTCCTCCACTCAGTTTCATTTCTCTCCAGTGACTAGGTCTGAAATGGGAATACAGTAGACGGTTTGCAAGAACCCTGGAAGTTGAAGAGCGCACACTGGCCAATCAAAGAAGAGCCAGACATTCTGTGTTGGCAACTATTCCTGAGATCAAGGATTTAAAGCTGGAATAAATATAATGTTTGGTGAATTTTAAGGGGAAGGGGAAAGATGTTATTGTCCTTCTTCCTACAGGATTTGGGAAAAGCTTAATATATTAATATAGCTAACTTAATATACGGCACATTACATACGTCACGACCAAATAGCAGCGATTGGTTAAATGAAAGAAGTACCCGCCTACCATCGAACAAAGAAATTCTAACACTGCGAGGTCAGACGGTTTCTACGACGTGAAACCGGCTGATGAATCAGACTATTTAAATCCTCAATCTCAGGAATCGTTGACAACACAGAATATATGGCTCTTCTCTGATTGGCTGCTGCCCGAACTCGCACTTCCGGGGTTCTTGAAAACTGTTTAGTGTATTCTGATTCCTGAGCTAGTCGCTGGAGAGAAATGAAACTGAGCGGAGGCACTAGCACTGACGAGCTTACTGAGCACACAAGAGACACTTTAAAGAGGAGTGATTTTGCTAAATGGACTTGTTGGAGATTTTAAACATGTTATAACATTCTCTCATCAAAAACAAGTCTTAAGAAGTTTCATATGTCATCCATGCATGTAACTGAGCTCCAGAGTCCCATTCAAAACCTACAGAAAAACATAAAGGAAAGAAACAACACAGGGGATTGAGACACATGTCTGATTTCTGTAGGATCAGTGAGTGAAGCCGTCATGTTTGACGTCAGAGAGAGAGATGTCAGTTGGGATTTGCCAGAAAATGATCTTGTGATGTCCCTGTGTGTCCCTGATAGGCTAGACCACTTGTCAATCACACCCATCTAAAACACACCAAGATTCACCGGTGACCAGATTCACATCTTCCTAAGTACTGGAGAAGTGTGCATTCTGGTAAAGGTAAGCCTCTAGCAGTACTGCATGTTTTTTTTTTCTGTATTGATACTTTGAGTTGGTGTAGCGCTGCTCTCCTCCTCTCACTGTGTAATGGGGCCCCCTGCTGGTCATGTGTCTCCTGATCTGATGCTTCTCTGTCTCCTCACTGTAGGACCAGAGAGCACCTCTCCCTCCATCTCCACTGAACACCTGGGACATGCAGTGTGCAGATGAAGGTCTGTCAAGAACCAGGAATAATTCCTGTTCGAAACAGATAATGACTTTAGTATTATCTGCTGTTTTCAGTGGTACATGTGTGCTGCTGCTATCTGAGCGAGAATCTGTGTAAACATTACACAAGTGCTTTGACATAGAGTATTATAAATCCTTTAGCCTTTTAAATGCACGGTGCTTGTCTCCATGGAGATGTAATTGCTCTGGAACAGTCCAGAATGACATTAAACTCTTAGATTTATTCAGTTACTTATTATTCCACTCTGCACCCAAAGATGGTTTATTATTTCACTGAATCCATTTACAATCCATTACAATCCATCGGCTTATATGGGGCATAGTCACTTTAAAGGCACTTTTGTTTCTGAATGCTTTTTTCTTTCATTGGGACATAAAGATCATTCCTTAATGCAGGTGTGTCCAAACTATGGCCCAGGGGCCAAATGTGACCCTCAGGAGAATTGTTGTTGGCCCTCAGGCTTTTTGATGAGTTGGCCTAAATGATCATAGACTGCACAAAAATACAAGTAAGTCTTCCACTTTAACCTCAGTAACATGACATTACATTGTTATCTAAACCTCAAAATTTAAGATTAGTTCTGAATACCAGGCACTTCCTGAGCACACAGAAGACACTTTAAAGAGGCAGTATCATGCAGCATGTTATAGCGTTGGTCCAATGAGGTTCATTTGGTCTTTGTTTTCATACCTGACTGTTTGTTCTGCTCCCTGCTGATTTAAACAGGTTTTGGCACTGTCCTCCTACTGGTGGAGGCAGGACGACAGCACCACCTTGGCCCAGTGTCGCACATTTTTGTTGTGCCGTCTCGCCAGGTCCACCTTTCTGTTCATTACTTTTCATTATTTTTGGGGGGCATGGGAGGGATTGTAAATTTCTTTAAAAATGTAAAAAAAAAAAAATAAAAATAAAATAAAATAAGATAAAATATAGCTCTTTAATTTCTTTTATTTGACTCCTGTGTCCTTTTTAAATATGTTGGGACTCACCTTGTGGGGGTAGTAACACACTTGCAGTCTTAACTTTACAACTGGCCCTTAGATGACAAACATGATCCAAATGTGGCCTTTGGTGAAAATGAGTGTGACACCCCTGCTGTAGAACATTCAAGGAAAAGCAAGTCAAGCACTTTAAAGTTACATATTGCACTTTTAAACGTTGAAAATTGCCCCACGTTTATTGTACTGTTGAATTTGGTTAACACAGAACCAATGGATGGCCCGTCAGTAATTTCCCCCAGTGCCAAACGCTTACGGAGCTCTCAGGAGACACTTTAAGCACATGAAGCATCCGTCAGGGCGGTGTGACCTGAGGAGGAGCGGCGTCGTCTGTGGAGCGTCGTCTGTGGAGCGGCGTCTGAGGAGCTCCGTTGGCAGTCGTGAGTGTTCTGTGTGTGCGCTCTCCTCGCCTGTCCAAATGAATGAGGCGCGTTTGAGTTTGCACTGAAAGGAAAATAATAACGCGCGTGATTTAGGAGGTCATTTTGAAAGCTGCTGGGGCCCGGAGCCGACGCCGCGCTGACGGATGGTCCCGCCTCCGTCGCCATGGAGCCGCTTCGCCGTGCCCCGTCACAAATGAGGGATACACGAGAGCCGCCGGCGAATCTTCTCTCATTAGTCCGACACACAACAAAATGCGCCAGGCTGTACGGGACCAGCACACAGGAGCACGGAGGAGGCACAGAGCAGCTACCACCAAGAAATGCTTTTGTTTTCTGCCTTGAGTGGAACTAAACACTAATCAACTTTTTTCGCTGCTTAACTCTTTCCCCCATGAAGATGACATTTGACGACCCCCTTGTTTCCTTAATGACGTGTTTTGACACTTCCGCTGTTTCACTAAAGACATGATTTGACGACCATTACAAACGGCTCAGTTTTTCACATGTAAACAGAGGCTGTGATAGGTGGGGGACACCACAACCCACATTAGGCTGACCAATAGGATTCAAGGATACATTTTCACAGATTTTTTCTGAAGTTAATCGAAGTTGTGATGATTGTAGCTTCCGGAAAAAACACAACACGAAACACGAGCAATGGAAAGATTGCGGCGCACAGTTTTAGAAATAATGAGGAGCAGTTGTATTTTATGGATAAGTTTAGAGAAAGTGACTTTTCTAGATTTCAAAGTGATGATGAAGTTGATTATAAAGTGGAAAACAGCGACGGAATAGTGACGGAATTTCAGAGAGTGAAACTTACAAAGGTGAGAATGCCGCTGATGTGTCTGTATGGAGTCCTGCGATATCCCAACAAACTATCAGGGACTTTATACTCGATTATGAACTAAAATTGCCCTGAAATCTGGATGTTGCTCAGACGAGTCCTTTGAAATATTTCAGTCTTTATTTCCAAGATGTGATGTATGACAGAATTACTACAGAAACAAACGCATATGCAGAGCTCTGCATACGAGAAAGTAACCAAGATGACAAATACTGAACACCCACTGACGGGGAAAAGTTTTATTATTATATTATTATTTTATAATAAGATAAATGAGTTGAAAAAGTTAAATGGAAAAAACAAATTAGGTCCACACAGGTGTACAACACCAATCGTACCGTGAGATGCATATCATGATAATATCGTACAGAGAGATTTGGATATTGTTACATCCTTAATGTATATGCATGTATTTTACAGGAACAACCTGGACATGCCGCTCCTCTGCTCTGTGTGAGAGGAAAGGGACATTACTGGGGACGTGACAAGACCTGATGCAATGTGATATTTTATCATTGACTGTCTGACCAAAGTTCTGGGCTGTCAAGATTCACTGGATTACAGGCTCCATTTTCTGGCAGCAACAACAGATAAAAACCAACTACATAGACCATGATCCTTTGCTGACAGCGATTCTCACCAGGGTTTTTGCAAAAGGAAAAATAGTATATCTACAATTAAATCAATTAAAGATTTGTATATTATTACATCCCTGTTTGTTACCATGACTTTTTCATTTAGTCAAGTCTAGTTGATGCATATAAATTGCACAAATACAATATGTATTTGGTAGTTTGGTTCAAAGACTTGAAGTGAGAGAGGACCTGGATTTGACTTGGACTTGTGAACCACTCTGACTTGGGACTTGATTTGGACTTACCTGCCTTTGACTTGATTTTACACTTTTCGCTTCTTACTGAACAGTCTGAGAACATGTCAAGAATGTGGAGGATTATGATGTATTAACATGGAAAAAGTGTACACAAATGTGGAAGCAGTTTATGATTTGAACACATTAAACTTTAAAGCACATTACAGCATGTTTGGGTCAGTATGAATAATTCAGAGTGCAGATTGCAGAGTGAATGAGAGACTGTCAGACGCACAGATGTGAGACGTATTTGAGCTGAACTTTGTGTTGGTCACAGTTAGAATGGAAATCCACCATCAAGAAAAAAATCAATATTTGTGACCTCGTTATAACATTTTTTATAATGTGGCACCACAAACTAGAGTCACATTGTGAATGATCCATTCATATTTGAATAATCCTGTGTTGCTCTGCATTTGAGGTTTGAGAGCTCAAAAATACCTGTTTTCCCCTTCCCTCTAGCTCCGCCCACTGCTCTGTATGTGATTATTTGAAAACTTCAGATCACACATGTTGGGTATCTTGCCCAAGGACACAACAGCAGTATGCACTCATGGAAGGAAGAGTCTGAGAATTTATCTTAATCAATGCATTTGTCATTCAATCAAATTCAAATTGCTTTATGAATCTTCAGGAGCAGCAGGTTGAGCTGTTGGGTTTAAGCACAAGTTTAGTTTTCTTTATCACAAGCCCATGTGAATCATCTCTGTGTGGAGGAGGAGCATCTCTACTCTGAGGTGGAGAGATTTCATCAAACAGTCTGTCAAATCAGTTAAGAAGTGATTTTAGTTTTCACATCATTTTGAAGGACACATATTATGCAAAAGTGACATGTTTAAAGCTTTGACTGTGTTATAAGATCCTCATCAAAAACATACCTGGAGTTGTACTGAGCTTAATTCACACTCTTTACATTAATCCTGTTTACGCCTCCCCCTATGAGCACACAGAAACACTCTATCTGTTTAAATTTTCCTCAGATTGTGATGTCATAGGTAGAGATCTGTAGGTGTTCTGTGCAGTTTTATCATCAAATCGTGCCCATACTTCTTGTCAAAACCTGATCTCATCACATCTCAGACGCTCAGCAGGGTCGGACCTGGTCAGTACTTGGATGGGAGACACTGGGAATTCCAGGAGCCACAAGGCGCCAGTGACAAAAACTGTTGTCGTGTCCTTAGGCAAGACATTTCACCTACATTTCCTAGTAAGAATGTGGAGTATGTGTGGGTGATTGCAGGAGGGGCTGATGGTGCAGATTGGCAGCCTCGCTTCTGTCAGTTTTCCCCAGGGCAGCTGTGGCTACAATAGTAACTTACCACCACTGAGTGTTGAGTGAATGAATAATTAACAGTAAAGCTCGTTGGGTGTCTTGAAAGGCGCCATATAAATGCAATGATTAATTTAAAAAAAAGCATCCCACAGTTGTTGGAGGTCAAATCAAGGTGAGGGAGCAGAGACTGATTCTCTATGCATAGTCTTTATTTGAAGTTCTAACACATGAGAGTACTGAGGAGCATGTTTAAAGGCCAAGAACGATACAAATAATGCACATTTTCTGTGTCCTTAAACAAGAGTTTGAAGTCTTTAAGAGTCAGAGAGAAACCAGAAGAAACCCCACACTGTAACCTCCCAGTGACCCCACGCTCTGTTCTGTTCTCGTGTCTGTGTGACAGCAGAACAGATCCTCACAACGCTAACGCTGACGCCTGCCAAGAACAAACCTGAAACAAAGTACCAGCAAGTATACAACAGAGCAGAGCACTTTGGTGTGCAGTTGTCCCGTGGGAGTGGCACGTCCACTCACAGAATGTTTTCTCTCTTTTAAAATAAACATGAGATATATAAATGCCACACTGTCATATTCTGTGCAAAGCTTTAACATTCACAGAGACAAGGAAGTGTAGTAATATAACCATATTATACTTTTTAATTATATCTCAGCAGCACCATTGGTCAGTAACTTAACTACTGTTCTTAAGTACACATTTGGAGGCTCTACACTTTACTTGAGTCAAACTTCAGATACATGATTTTTAAAACACAGAAGATTGGTGATAAAGTCCACAGGAAGTAGAGTCATAATGGCTAATCTGCAGCTTGACTTCGATCTGTGTGGATGTAAACAGACACATGTGAGGAACTACTCTCATACTTTTACTTTTAAAAAACACTTCAAACTGGATTAATAGTGTGGTTTTGTGGACTGGATGACATTATTTCGGATGACAAATTCTATGGATAATGTGGATGAGTTGCTGCAGTTTAACTTGACGTGAGTTGAGTAATAAAGTCACCTCATTATTATTGATTAAGTTGAGTTTGTATGTTGTGTCTCTGTGTCTGTCACTCCTCT
Source organism: Boleophthalmus pectinirostris (assembly GCF_026225935.1). Taxonomy (NCBI): domain Eukaryota; kingdom Metazoa; phylum Chordata; class Actinopteri; order Gobiiformes; family Gobiidae; genus Boleophthalmus; species Boleophthalmus pectinirostris. The sequence continues at coordinate 3,396,899 of NW_026571047.1, forward strand.
GTCCCTGACGCTCTGTTTTATTGGTTGTTGCTGTGGTGAAGTTGGTGGTTGATATGATAGTGCAGCTCAAAGTCACACTGACACCACACACACGAGGTGTGTATGCTTCAAAATCACACACATTTGACTACATTTGAACTTCAAGAATAATACTTTCTTCTTCACTGCATTACTTTGAAAAAAGGCTCAACGTGTAAAGGCAAGGCACATTTCATACACAAAAGTAATTCAAATGCAAAGTACTTTTGTAGAGGAGTTTTCCATATCTTTTGTGAGTTTTGTCCATTTAAGCCCTGTGTTGCTCACTCCAGACCATAGACTGTATAAAAAGTGGACTAAGTGAGTGTTACGTCACCCACAGAAGCTTCTGATGCTGAGCAGACTCTAAATCAGGAGTCTCCAATCTGTAGCTCAGGAACTTCCAGTATCTCTCCACTCCCTTCCAAGTAGCTCACCAAGGGATTTTGGAATTATACATATTGTGCTTAATAACAAAAAAAAAAAGGTTAATTACATGCTTATAACTATGTACATGTATCATTTTGAAGCCCAACTTTGTGCACACATAAATGGACAGTGCTTTATGTTTTATAGGCGTCTAACTGTCCCTCAGAGCTCGCCCTCTTTCTTATAACCATCTCAATTTCTTTTCTCCACTAAAATGAGTGGCTCTGGCATTTTTGTTTTGTAAAGGAGCTCAAAGGAGGAAAAAGGTTGGATTTTTATGATGGACAAAACAGCTGAAAAACAAAACAAACAAACAAAAAACACACACACATGCACACACGGAGATTATGTGTCGCGGATTAATACAATTAATACATTTTAAGACTCAAAATGATGAGGCCCACAGCTGCAGGTACAGCGAGTATTCCACACAGTATTCTAATCGGCGCCGATCACGTGACTTCGGACTCGATGCAGACTCGGCCGTTATGGTCGGATCAGGTATCGGATAAATAAAATATATATATAACACACAGAACACACAGAACACACAGCACACAACAGTTTTGATTTTTTGTTTTTGTTTTTTTTTAACTGAGGCGCAGATTTGCTTAGGGATGTCCATTTAGAGCGACTGTCCCAGTGCTGTAATAGCGGCGCACTCGCGCTGGGACTTTTGGGCCGTGCTGCGCTCAGACGCTGTTAACTGTGGTTCTGTGGCCTGTGTTCACACTTTGCACAATGGAGTTGGCGCTTTTGGCGGGGAGGGTGGGAAAAGTCGCATGAAGTGTCTATTGAGTGGTGGGACCGATGCTCCGGCGCACTCTGCTGTGGATTTGTGGATGTGGTGGCAGTGCGGGGGAGTGGGGGGCAGCCGGGGCTCAGGTCTGATCTGATTCTGGCCTAGTTCCTGTTTTGTCCAGTTCATTAAGTTGACTAAGTTAAATAGTAGTAAAAAAGTCAAGATTATCAACAATGATGGTTCATGGTTAGAAAAGTTAATTAAATTTAAGTTTTGGACATTTGATTTTTCACAAGTTCAGCCCAAATACTACACATTGAAATCAACACAATCTGATCCCCACATACATCCTGGATCTTATTCTTTGCCTTTAGTTCATTTCATAATTTTTATAGAAGTATCGGATTAGGACTCGGTATCGGCAGATACTCAAAATTGAAGGACTTGGACTAGGACTCGGGGCAAAAAAATGGATCGGGACATCCCTACAGTATTCCAATGTAAGTCAATGGGAGCCAGAGTCAGAAAGAGCCAGAAGAGCCACATGTGAACTTCCTATTTGGAACGCGGTAGCCAGAGCTTTACCTATGACCATTTATATATACAGTCTATGCTCCAGACAGACAGGCTTTGAGTCACTGATGAACCAGTATTTGTGACTTGGCTTTAATCTATTTCAAGGCTGGTTTACAACATCTGCACTTTTAACAAGCTTTCAGTTTTCTTCTACTTACTTCTACTTACTTTACTTTGTTAGACTGTAAATCGCCAAAATATAAGCCATACAAATTCAGCAACATGTCATCTCATACGACATATAAAATTGTTATCACTGAAAATATGGTGGTTTACCAAAACATCACGTCAGCGTTTGGAGAGAGATGATCATATTCAGTTTCTATCTGCTTTCTCTTGTCTTGTTTTCACCTGAGTCTGCGTTCTTTCTTGTCCACTCATCTCCTCTGGTGTGAGCTGCTCCTTATGCTAAAGAGGTGCAGGAGCCAAAGAGAGCCACACTGCTTTGTAACCAACTCCAACGGGCTGGAGGTTTCATTTTACACACTTTCACACTGCACCACTCCAGAACAAACCTGCAGATATGGAGCCTTTAACATATTTTCAATCTGTATTTTCCTCCTCCTCACACTCATTTTCTAACATACATTTTTCTGCTAACAGGGTGTAACATTGTGGGGGTTCTTCTTGACAAAGTAAAGCACCAATAAAATGTTTTGGAGCGCGATTCTCCCAATTAGCCGCAGACAGACACAGCGCTGTTATCGACATCCCCGCGGAAATCTCACCGCCTCAACAAGCGCTCTGATTGGCCCAAAGCACTCAGGCATCGTCAAGGGAGACAGGCCCGCTTCAGTTATTGTGAAGACAAGCTAAAAATATATTATTATTTGTCTTTGGTGCAGTAAAAGTCTGATATTCTCAGCAACAAATGGAGGATTGTTGTCAAAGTAGGCTGATGCCGTTATATGTAATGTGAAAAGATGAGTGCGAAAAGTTTTCTTATTTACAGGATGTCCCAAAAATGTGACATCATTTCACAGGCCAGTAATTTTGGCATTTCTTGTTGAAATAACCTCAAATTTTCACAGAATGTAAAGAAACAGATCAAGATTTTATATTTAATGTTTTATTTTGGTTCTGTTTTCAGGTCGAGCCGTTCACTCCAAAAGAGAAGTCATTTTGTGTCTTGGAATATGCTGCACACACTCACCCAACACTGTGCAGCTTCAATGTAACATTTAGAAAAACTTCACCAACTGACAAACAAAGTCCCATAATAAACTTATGATGTTCAACACCTAAACTGTTCAATTTCACTGAGCTACACTTGGCAGTTTTCAAGATAACTGCTTTGTGACACCCTGTAGATATATGTCAATATGCCTGATCTTGTCAGATTTCAGAAACTTAGCAGGGTCGGGCCTGGGTAGGATTTGGATGGAGACACTGGGATTTCCAGGTGCCACAGGGGGGCGCCAGTGGCAAAAACTGTTGTTGTGTGCTTAGGCAAGACACTTTACCTACATTGCGTAGTATGAAAGTGGTGTGTGTATGTGTGTTTGTGCGCGAGTGTTGGTGGTGGTCAGAGGGACCGCTGGTGCAGAGTGGCAGCCTCGCTTCCATCAGTCTGCCCCATGGCAGCTTTGGCTACAATAGTAGTTTACCACCACTGAGTGTGGAGTGATGAACAATCAACTGTAAAGCACTTTGAGTATCTTGAAAGGTGCTAAATAAATGCAATGATTAATTAAAAATTAAATAATCAAAATGATTGTAGTGAAGGTGAATGAGTTTACAAACACAATGGAGAACTTCATGTATCACATGAAATCACCAGGTGGAACAGAGTGTTTTCTGTTTGAGAGAAGAACTCAGCCTAAATATGTAGGGTTTATATGTCAAACATGTGTGAATGAACTCAGAATGAACAGTGTAATATGGGACCTTTAAATAATATTACTAATAATATTAGAATTGCAAAGTATATAAAAATACCTGAAATGAGAGTGAAGAAGTGTTTGGGGAAATTCTAACTTTAAATATATAGTATGAAACTGGCATGACTTCATGAAAATAGAAAGTTAAAACCATATTAAAACCATACTTCAGAACTTTCTTAACACACTTTCACTAGAATCATTTGGATGATTTCAGCCAATCCCCCAAAAAAGTAGCTGCTAAATTGAAAAACACCACTTTGTGAAATCACATTGTGGAAAAGAGCATTTTGAGCTTTGGAGATTCAGACAGTCTAATAATAAAGGGTTACTCAAACATGTGTGAGTGAAACAAAACACAATTCTAGGTCTGTTTTTGAGGTGGTAATAACATTAGACCATTGCTAAAAGCTCAAAAGAATTAATTATGTGTAATATAGGAGCTGTAAAGTAACAATACTTGTACTTGAGTAAAATGTGTAGCTGTTTTAACCACCTCTGACCTTTCAATCCCAAAGCTGTGACTGAAGTGACCTTAGAATCCCCGAGTATAGCCACTCTTACACTTCTTTATGTGTAGCGCTGAACAAAAAATGGCCGTCGCTGTATTTGAGGAGCAGTGACAGTCTGGTCTCCACAGCAGACTGCCTCCCAAAGTCCAGTACAATATAGTCCAGGGCGGGTGCAAACAGCAGAGCACCCGCCGCCTCTCAACACTTTCTATTTCACAGTCGACTGGAGGCGGTCCATCTCTCCATCTGCTCAGCCTCGTGCCCCGAGCCACTGACCCCTGCACTACACAGCTCAGCTCCAATGCAAACACAAGGCCAAGGACTGTTTTTGTCACTTTACAAAGCTCCATTATTTCCAACTGCACCCAACTTCCATCGCTGTTTCTTAAAGTCCATTTTAAAGGAACCGTATATATATATATACATATTTTTATATATATATAATATATATATATATATATATATATATATATATATATATATATATATATATATATATATATATATATATATATATATATATATATACGGTTCCTTATATATATATATAAGGTTTAGAACTGAAATTTTATAAACATGATCCAACTGAGTCCCCAGAGATGAAGTAAACATGTTCAAATCAAAGACCGTGTACACATGCACATCAGTATCCTGGTTATGAATCATATCTCGGTTATGTGAGTATTCAGGATACTGTGTTTACATGCACGCTGAAGAATCGGAACACTTATATCTCTGTGTACATGATCAAATGGAGTACCCGGTTTCTTGACAAAAGTGCAAAATTTTCTTTATTTAATTTTATAAACCAAGAAATATACAAACAACCAGGAGCTCCTTTAGCAGAGGAAGCTCAGGAGGTTTAACCAGCGTTAAGGAGCGATCATGTATCCCACAATCCACTGCACAGGTCTAACCAAACACTGCAGCAGATTTTTTATTAAAATATTCTGCTTAACCCTCAGACTCTCCTCAGGGTCACATTGATCAGAGGATTTTTTATTTTTTTTTCCCCGCTCTACTGGGGCGGGTCAATCAGACCCAAAAATTTATTTTCAAATAAATTCACACCAGGCGAGAAAATAAATTTTTGGGTCTTCTTTGGGTCAATGTGACCCCCGAGGAGAGCGTGAGGTTAAATAAACTCAACTTTACAACATATAAACCATAACTACATTAACCCATTTGATCATATAATTCAGCTTTCCATATTTGTTTACGTTTTACAGAAACAAAACTTAAAACCACATGACTCATTTGCCTAAATTGTTAACGCTGATAAAAAACAGCTCTTTCCTTGTGCGCTGATGTGGTTCAGCTTTTGTTGGACTAAAGGACAAGACTCAGTGGAATATGTGTTTTTTTTTGTTTTTTTCTGTGACAGAGGATGTTCTGATGATGGTGAATCTGTTCCATGCATATATCGTATTGGAGATGTTTCATGTTTAACTTTTCAACGATCATACATTGATAGATAGGGATAGAGCGTGTACATGCACCATGATGAAACTGGGATACTTAAAAAAACCTGATCATAACCAGGACACTGATGTGCACGTATACACACTCAAATATAACTTTTACTGATAACAAATGTAATGTTGATTTATACTTAATAACAAGAATAATGTTTGATGAGGTGGGGGGGTATTCCATGAAGAGAGCTAAAGCCAAAGCCTGGTTTATTTGACAAATCCAGGTTCTCAAAACCACAGTTCTGTTCCACCAAAGTGACTGATCAGAGGTGACGCTGAGTAACAAGCACCCGGAAACAAACCTGCTCAGGACCAGACTGACTGTCAAGATTATTTTAGCTTTGTCTCCAAGAATGTCTAAAGAAACAGTTTAGTCAAAAGTTTCAGCATGTGCATCACACACTTGTGTCAGAAGAACATCTGCCTCTGTCTGATGCAGTTGAAAAAGTGATTTTTATAGTAGTTGCTTGAGCCTTTTAAAGTCCATACACTCCTACGGGACACATGTGTGCGTGGACACGGGACACACATGGATGCTGCATTTATCAAAAAGGCTTAAACCACACAAAAGCCTGTGGTCATTACTTCATTAAATGAAGTTGCACATGTGTCTGTTGTGAGGGACAGAGCAGTTTTTACACACAGACAGACGCATGCAGTAGTTTCATCAGCTGGAGCCACGCTGTTTGTGTTGTGATAGCGCTCTGAAGGGGGAGTTATTTAGTACAGGGAGCTCCTTAATATTTACCACAGGTGCTAAATACAAAAATCCGTCATATCCACTCTCAAGGTGCATTATGTAACCACCATGGAGATCCCATTGCTTTGTCTGGAATAGTCCACAGTATGGCATTAATCTTCTCTATCCCCATGGAAGTTAGCAGTGGATCCCAGCAGGAAGTTACAGGTCAAATCTAGGGAGAGGAGAGCCCACAGTACATTTTGAGGTATCACATGGTCCTGTTTATTAACCACAGTGAATAGTTTAGAGCTAAATATGTTCTGACAGCAAAGTATAGAACAAGTGAGGAGAAGGATGGAGGAGACGAGAAGGACAGAAGGAGAAAGTAGGATAGGTCAGAGGAGTCAAGGAAATAGGACGCTCAAGGTTTTTAGGGATTGTGCAAATAGTGAGACGAGGACTCATTTACACTATAAAGACCTGGAAGAAAACTTAGAGGAGACACATGATGCAAGACAGACTTTTAAAAACTAAACATGTTCTAACACTGGAGTCTCAGAACTGCCGGCAGGAGACACACCAAACATAATTTCACTAAATAAAAGCATTGTCATATTTTTTAATTAACATTTTCGGTTAAATAATCACAGCTGAAGCAAACATAATTTAACATATTTGGGACAAACTGAAAAACGGAGAGAGCCAGGTTAAAATGTGATCTTATTTATGATTTAAGTAAACTAGTTGCCCTCCAAAAACATGTACCAAATGTGCTTTAGTTAAAGGTCCAATGTGTAACCACCTGCAAGACAGGATTGACCACTTTGGTGTGTCTCATAAATTTACAGATGCAACTTGATTTTTCCATGTATTTGAGTAATGTGTGTGTATGTGTCTTGCCCCAGTACAGATATACAGTATAAGCATCTCTTGAAGTCAAAATAAGTCAGCTGTGTACTGTCAGCATCTAATTCTAAAGTATTTTATTGTCTTGTAATCAGTGAGTGTGTGTTAGCATGCACGCCGTTAGTTTTAATGGTTTATAAACTCATTGTGGTGAATAATTAGGACTCCGCTCGTGTAGCAAATCTATGATGTGTGCCAACAACAGAGGGGGAAGTTAGGCAGGTATAAGGTCTAGGACAAGAAGAATATACACACAACACCAGCAAAAAAAAAAAAAAAAAAACACGAGAGAGACTATTTCAGTTTAGTGGCCGGTGCCGTATATTGACATTGCAAAAAAGTGAATAGGCAGATAACACATTCCCAATATTATTATAAATGTACATCCGCAGATTATGATGGTTTATCTTAAGAATTAGGTTCATGGTTTTAACCTCCAAGTATGTCAATTCAAGTCAGATCAAGTGCACTTGTATAAATGTGTACAATATTAATAAATGCTCAGCTCACAATACAACAACAAAAGAATGAAGTACAATATTCCAAACAAAAAGAAGTAATAGTCACTTGAATAGTCACTTGACTATTACTTTATCGCTTTATCATCGTTCATAGCTCAGATGAGGAGTAATATTTTTGCCACAGTGACTTAATGTCACACTTAATGTCTCTAATTCATACCTAGAATGTCCATAGGAAAGATATAGTCCATGACAACATAAACAGAGTTTGTGTGAGTAGTGGGAAGTGTGGTATCTAAGTTCAAGTGTACAGATGACATTATATAAAAGCAAAAATTGTGTAGCAGTCCTGTCTGTTCTGTCAGGTAGCTTGTATGAAGCACTAGTATGCATGTGATTGGCCATCTCAATCTTGCAAGTGTTGCACAAGCGAGCGGTGTGTTCACTCACCGGCAGTAGTAGGAATATTTAATAATAATATTTTCCACAGTTAGGTGTATTTTAACCTGAGTTAAAATGGTGGTTACATAATGCACCTTTCAAGTGGGTCTGACTGAATATGGATTTTCATATTTTTCTTCTACTGTTTTGAAAATGTGATATTTTGCCAAAAACAACACATTAAGATGTTTAATAAGTTTTGATTTTGATGCTGAGTCTCCCCTTGCTTTCCCCTCCACATTAAACAACTCCCCCTTCAGAGCACTATCACAACACAGTGTGGCTCCAGCTAATAAAACCACTGCACATCACATCAGGTTTGTCAGTTGTTGTGTACAGTTTTGTATTATGTTTTTGTATGGTGTGTTCACTGTATAAGTATAAGTATAAGTATAAGTAAGTAAGGGGGGGATAACTTTGGGCCTCTGCAAACAGTTTCAAATGAACTGGTTCTGTTTTTCATGAGGTACAGCACCTTTAAAAAAGTAACACAACTGTTTATGTGCAGAGTTGAAAATGCAAACTGACTGAAAAGAAATAAAATTAAAAAATTTTAAAAAAGGAAAAAAGTTTGCCCGTAGTGTCAACCTTTAAAGGTGCAACTGTGTAACATTTTAGTTGGTTGTCCATCGTCTTCTTGCTTCTATAGATGTGATTGCTCTGCCTGGAATGTTCCACAGTGTGACATTAAACAGATTTACTTTACATTTATTCAATTACAGATGGTTTTATAACTCAAAAATACCAAGACAAACAGACATTTTCACTGTGAGTGGGGTCGCCTCTCCAGATCTGACCTGTAACTTGGTCTGGTTTGGTCTCCATGAAGATAGAAAGGTTTAATACCATACTCTGAAACATTCTGGACAAAGTGATAACATCTCCATGGAGAAAAGCAAGTTACACAGTGCAGCTTTAAAGAAATTGTGTGGTCTGTCTTTGGCATCCATCCTGACAGAGACACACCGCGCCTCCAGCTTCACACCACCAGGGGGAGGACATAGATTATCCCCTAACAGGGCAGCGGCCTCTGGGTTCCTATGAGTGAACGCACCCCCGGTCTGAGGATGGTTGACAGTCCTGACTCCGAGAGGGGCTGAGGGCAGTGTGTGTGTGTGTGTGTGTGTGTGTGTGTATGTCTGTGTGTGTGTGTGTGTGTGTGTCTGTGTTGTGTGTGTGAGTCCGTCCAGCTGGGAGACACTGCTCATAGAAGGAAGACAGATGGGAGCACTGGAGGAGGAACACTTCTGAAGACATAAGGGGAGCGTTTGGAAGACTGAGGAGCTTCGAAGATGTCAGTGATGGTTGGTTGACTTTAAAGAAGCAATATGTAACTTTTGCTGCAGTGGAGGGTCTGTCAGCTGCTTCAGATGTTATTGCTTTTTCTGGATTATCCCACACTATGGCTTTAAACTGATCTATCTCCTCTATTTATTATTCATGCACTCTCTGATGTGCTGGAAATTGTCCCAGTGGTGTCATCCGCTTGTTTCTATGAATGTACAAAAAACAGTTTAATGCCACACTGCGGAACATTCTGGTGACTCGGTGGTTTTGCCTGAAGATTGGAGGATCGATTCCCACTCAGATCACATTATGTTGTGGTTTCTTTAGGCAATATTTCACCTACTTTTTTAATTCAATTCAAAAAGTTGATTGTCAGTTCTTCAAATGAAACATGAAGAATCGACATTGTGTTTCTCACTCCCAAGCGTATAAATAAATAATCATAAATGGAAGGTCCAAGTGTTCTTTGTGGAGATGTAGATTCATAGTTGGTCAGTGGTTGATGGTCAATGTTGGGTGTGGTTTCTCTTAAAGGTGACAACAATCTCCTAAATGTTGTTGACGTTCAGATGGAGGTTGTTGTCTCTGCACCACAGGGTCTTACCTTGTATAAATGTGTAGTGTGTGTGTCAGTTGTGGAGTGAATGCTTAACACACTGCTTTGGGTGTCATCATAATTGACTTTTTGTAGCTTTAAAGCATGTTAGAAATTGTTCCCTCCTCAAAAAAAAAAGTTGTATTCATCTTCATTCACACAGGTTTCAGTAATCCTCTGTAAAAAAAAATAAATAAAATGTTTGCCTCTGAGTCTCACAGAATATGCAGTTTGAAAATCCTCAGGGTTGTTGTGTCACAGGTAGGACCCCTGTAGTTTTTTACTCCATAAATCATCGTCAGACTCTTGTAAACGGCCGTTTTTTTGCTATCATCTGATCTGCCTTATAATGTTGTTTCCTCATCACAAACAGACCTGGAGTTGTGTTTTGTTTCATTCACATGTTTAACACAAATAGAGAGTTAGGCTAAGTTCTTCTCTCAAACCAGCGCAAACTCTGTTCCACCTTGTGATGTCAGGTATACCACCTGACAGGAAGTGCTCCACTGTGTTTTTAAACTCCAGTACACCTTCACTAGAATCATTTGAAACATTTCAGTCTTGGCATGGTCAAGCTCTACTGCCTGGCCTAAAGCTCACAGTTTTGTGTAATACTGAACCTTTAGTCTTTTCTGCTGTCAAATTATAGGGTCCATTACACAACAAAGCCATTATTTTAAGTTCTAAAACATGACATGCCAAAGTAAGTAAGTATTTTATTTACAGAGCATTATGAACATACACAGTGGTGGTAAATGATTATTGGAGCCACAGCTGCCCTGGGGCAGACTGACAGAAGCACGACTGCCATGCCAATCGTCACCATCAGTCCCTCTGACCACGGCCATCACTCACACACACACACACACCACTTTCATACTAGGCAATGTGGCTGAAGTGCCTTGCCTAAAGACACAACACCATTTTTGTGACTGGTGCCCCCCTGTGGCACCTGATTTTCCCAGTGGTCTCCCATCCAAGTACTGACCAGGCCCGGCCCAGCCCGTACAGCCACAAGCTAAGGAACTCAAGATAATGTATAGTATAATATAGTATCATATAATATAACATAACATAATGTAATGTAATATTGCACTGACTATAGAATTATGAAACATGTTTTCTAGTCTTTCTGTTGACTTGACTTGTGAATGGTGACATTCCAAAAGCAGCGAGCAGTACAGTGAACCATATTCCTCTTCCCAAAGAGACACTCTGTGAATGATCAGATCTTGGCTGGTTCAAGTGTCCTCCATTAGTGCGCTCATTAGTCCAGAGCAGCTAATTGTTTCAAGGACTATTCTCACACAAGCATTTTCCACTCAGACAGAGCCATCACAATCAGGGCTCCTTTCAGCTGTTCACTCCAAATCTCCCACTGTGATATTAGACAAAGATTTGTATTACCAAAATGGACCAACAATATTTTAGCGGGCAGCACATATGGTGCTTACCGAAGCAGGGAGCAGTTCACTTCAGTTCACTTCAGTTTAGAAAAGTCAAAAGTCTGAGGCAATCAAGGTCATAATATTAAAGCTTTGATTTTCACATGGTAAGTGGGATGAAACGCCAGTGTGTTTCTGTCCTTTGACCTTCATCAGGACAAACTGGAGATGTGCTCTAAACCTGTTGGCAGAAAGCCCATGTGCAGGTGGAAGACACTGAAGTTGCTCCCAATGTGTGCTAAATAACTCATACTTGATGAAGTAAATGTTTATTACCATTGTAAATAAGAAAATCCCCGTGATGGATCTGGAGCTGGAGAGCTTCCTCTAATTGTCACTTCCGTTGTTGGACTGAGTTGGCAGTTCTAATATCATGTTTATGTTCAGCCAGTCTGTTTTTTGTTTATTTCTTAATTCTCTGTACCAGGGGTCTATGGCCTTTTCCCTCTGATGAGCTCCATGATGAGCTTTTAATTGTTCATCGTACTGTAGATTTACAATAAGATCTTACTGTAAAACTTTTCAGATATTAAAATCCTACATTACAAAAAAAAAAAAAAAAAAAAAAAAAAACTTTTATAAGCTTTAACCCATGTTGCTACCTCCTCAAAAACACACTTGGAGTTGTTAAACCAAAGATGTTTAATTTGTCTTCTTATGTTCTCTAACTGTCTTCTAATATTCTCGAACTTCTTGGGTTCTTTTTAAAAGACAATACAGTAAAGTGTTGACATGTTTCAGCTGCTGCTGCCATTTCCAGAACCTGACTGAGCGACCTGCCAGGTCCATCAGGCTGATCACACCTACAGGAAGTAACAACAGATGATCACGCCTACAGGAAGTAACAACAGATGACCACGCCTACAGGAAGTAACAACAGATGACCACGCCTACAGGAAGTAACAACAGATGACCACGCCTACAGGAAGTAACAACAGATGACCACGCCTACAGGAAGTAACAACAGATGACCACGCCTACAGGAAGTAACAACAGATGACCACGCCTACAGGAAGATGTAGGAGTGGTCAGCCTAATCTCGGACTTCCAGTCATTGCGCAGTGCATACTGGGAAGGATTTTCTGAAAAAGTGAGCATCAAACCTCCATGTTTGTTTTCCCAGTGGGATGTGTCTATTGACAAAGACGATCTTTTCAAGTCTTTTGAACCATATCACTTTTGTTTCTGGTTGTGATGTTGTCATATTTTAGTTTTGGGATTCAAACATCATAATTGTGTGGTTGTTGGATCCTAACAGCAGAAAACGGCTCAAGACATTTGTTTGGGAACTCCATAACTGCAAAAGGGAATCAGATGTGTGTGACTGCAACCCTCCGTGGAACTGAAAAATAGTGAAAGGTGAAGGCGATGGGCAGGATTGATCCACAGGAAGGATGAAAAAGGAAACTTTTGACTGTCTAAATCATCCCGAGTTTGCAGCGAACATTTTATATGTGGAGCGACAACAAAGCAGAATCCCGATCCCTCACTCAACCTTGGTTACGAATTTAAAAAGTCAACGCCAATGCAAAAGGCACCAGCTGTTCACCAAGAAACACCTTCCACTGCAAAGAGACCAAGACGTGATGTTGCTCTAAAACCACAAGAACAAGAAAGTGTGAGCTCAGCCTGTTTGTTTTGTTTGCTTAACAAACAGGATCTCGCTTTGTTGGTGCTCCACCTACAAAATGTTTGTTGCAAACTCAGGATGATTTAGGCAGTCAAAGGTTTCCTTTTTGGTCTTTCCCGTCAATCAGATCCTGCTCATCGCCTTCACCTTTCACTATTTTTCAATTCCGTTGAGAAGAGAAACAGTTTGAACAGAGGTTTGCAGTCACACACATCTGATTCCCTTTTGCATTTATGGAGTTCGCAAACAAATTTCTCGAGCTGAAAATCCTTCCCAGTATGCATTGCGCAATGACCGGAAGTCTGAGATTCTTAATGCGTGTATACAAAGAGAAGTGTGATGTCGATGATGTTTTTTTTTTTCTATACAAAGTGAACTGGAGCCAGAACGTGACCATTGACCAACTAACTACTAACTCGTAGCACCGGTAAACAGATTCATGCCTTCATTACAGAGTTAGGGGACCTCTGCCTTAACCCACAGTGATGGATAGAATCAAATTAACCGTCCTCCCTCTCTCCTCCGTCCCAGCAGCTCAAATGAAGTCCTCCCCCCCCCCCCCACCCCCCCAGGCATCTCCGAGCGTGCCTTCATTGTGTCTTCTTTTTAATTTGAACCCACCTCTTTGTAATTCCTCCCTTTTGGCTCCCGTTACATCCAATCCCAGCCCCGCCACCAGCCTGCCTCCTTCTCCTCTGTCGGAAAAACAAACTCTATTTCATAAATGTTAATTAGCGCGCCGTAGTCTGGGGGATAAGAGCAACGGCGTACAAAAAGAATCCATTACGGGCCGAGACACCTGCGCGATCGTACGCGAGCACCAAACAATGATTAGCTGCTCATTTCAAGCGACGGCTAAATGGAAAAGTTTACGAATGCAATTTTAAAGCGAACGGACAAAAGGAGAAGAAAAGTTTGTACCGGTGCGTGCGATGCTAATTCCCAATCACTTAGCGTTGAAATTGGGGCGCATTAGTCGTTTAATTGCTTAATTCAGGTTTTAATTGATGACGCGGGCAGCAGCTGTTAGACGCCAAAAGCAGTCGTATCAATTGTCAGTGGTAAAATTAGCTGTCACGGAGCTCCAGCGGGGTTAGAGCTAGAGGAGGGAAAATGTTTTATTGTGGAGAGGAAAAAAAAAGTTGGTGATTAGTAACTGTTTTTGTAAGCGTGCAGTGATCATCCAGGATAAAGCGAAAGACAGAAACACAGCCGGATGTTCTATTGTTTATTAAAGCTGCCTTATGTAACTTTCTCGTGAGAGTTTGCTACAATGAGATGTTATTGTTTTGCCTGGAATGTTCCTCACTATGGCATTAAATGTAACTATCTTGCATTTAATCCTTCCAGCCAGGAATATGTTTTATATAACTGTGCATAACGTCCCGGCCTTAAAACATAGAAACTTACTTTTGATTCCTTGTAAAGTTGAGAGTTGTTAGTCAACCTGGCTCCACCTAGTTCCTCCGCTCATTTTCATTTTTCTCCAGCGACTAGGTCAGGAATCAGAATACACTAGACCAGGGGTGTCATACATACGGCCCAGGGGCTGGATCCGGCCCTCCAAGACCTTTAATCTGGCCCTCGGCTGATTTTCTACTAAAATATTTGAATTATATTTTCTATTAAAATATATATATTTTCTGTGGTGTTTATCACAGCAGCGTCTCCAGCGTCTCTGTACGTGGCCCCTCCCACCAGAGCAGCACAAATGAAGACTTGTCTCTTTCCAAACGCTCTTAAAGGACGATCGTTTTGACTGTTGACCGTGACACCCTCATCAACAAAATGTCCAAATTGAGAAAAGTGGAGCAGAGTACAGGATTTTCCAAGAAAAATGGACTTATTCCTATTTGCAAACAAGTTATATATATATATATATATATATGTATATATATATTGTCAAAGAAAGAGTTCATCAATTAAAAAAAAAGATTTCCAAAATGCAAAACTCTCAGTTTACCAGTCTGTCTTCGTTCCTCCTCTCACCTATGGTCATGAGCTCTGGGTAATGACCGAAAGAACAAGATTGTGGATACAAGCGCAAATGAGTTTCCTCTGCAGGGTGGCTGGATGCTCCCTTAGAGATAGAGTGAGGAGCTCAGTCACATGGGAGGAGCTCGGAGTAGAGCCGCTGCTCCTCCAAATGGAGAGGAGCAGTTGAGGTGACTCAGGCATCTGTTCTGGATGCCTCCTGGGCAGGGAAGATCCAGAACACACTGGAGGGACTATGTCTCTCAGCTGTAAATCAATTCCTATTCCTAATTTGGAACTCTGCTTCAAATTTGCTCCTATAACCGCCAGCCTCAGTGAGCTTCATTTAACTGAAGCCGAACACCCACACACCCTTAGTCCACTTCTTTACACAGTCTATGCTTGCAACACATGGATTATTACTGTCAGTCGGGCCGCTGCTTCACAGATCTGACTTGTCACTAGGCCAAGTGGTGTCACGTCCTGTTTGTTTCCACTGGGATATAGATGTTTAATGTTATACCATGGAACATTACAGGCACAGCATTGACATCTCCTTGGAAACAAGCAGGTGACGGCCTCTCTACTAGAGTTAAACGAGCATCTGACAAGTTGTGGGATAGAACCTGTGGTCAATATTTATCATAATTTGACATCAGTGAAGTTGCAACTTGTGGAAAAAAAAATAGAAAAAGTAGAAATTGCAGAATGTAGCAGCTCTGAGTTCCTAGAAAGAATCTCTCTAACCTACACAAAATTCCATCCAAAACTCAGGTACAACTTTCAGTTTAAACATTAAACATTCATTAAAGAAAATAAAGGTGCTGTCATTTATTTTTATTCAGAAATGAATGACTATTGTGTAAAGATCTGGCCCTTGTGTAGTGTGGTTGCTAAGTTACAGTTGTTGTATTACCTCTACTAGAAATAAAATGATAAACTTCACCAAAATTGCCAAAGGAAAGTCATTTTATTTATTTATTTTAATAGACTGAGTGTCTAGTGTGTAGTCAAACCTGTGCCTACTTTTTACTTTTACTGTGGCTACTGACTGAGGAACACATTTTCATTCTGTTTATGAATAGTGGTGGTAGTTTGAGTTCAAGTAGTCGGCTTATTGAACGGTTCCTTCATGTGAACGGTTGGAGTCGGATATTTTTTTCAAATGTTTTTCTTTCTACTTTTTCTGCATTTTCATACTGATTAATCCTGAACCAACACAAGAATCAGCAAAGAAATAGAGCGGGCAACACGAGTGAGAAACTGCACAAAAAACTGTTCATTTTTAAATTATTATTATCGTAGTGCAATGTTTTATTTTGAATTTCATCATTTCAAAAGGTAAACACACTCCCACTTGCAGTTTGAACCATGTCTGAGTCTGGGTCATGTCTCTGTCTCTGTGTTATTAGTTTGCTGTTAAAATAAGTTTCTGAATTCTGAAAAAAAAAGAGAGCAGAAAATCTCAAATGCTATAATCAAATACAGTAACATTTTATGGAATTTTAAGTATAATTAAAAATTTAAACACTTCCATTTAGTTCTTTTGAGTAATTCCTACAGTGAATACTTCAACACTCACTTGCACTGAAGGAGGTACAACCCGTATTCCGACATACAGCCACTCCAACAGACCCCCACCCCAATTTGTCATTCTGACAATCCTTCATTCTGACACCTTTTATGTCACCGTTCTAACAACCTACTCGTAGTTTGGAGCGTCACCTTTTGCCTCGTGGACTACGTGTCCTCCTGTACGCCACATGGACTGCGTCTTCTCATGCAGATCTAAACCAGAACTGAAACCAGATCTAAACCAGTACTAAAATCAGGATTAAAACCAGGTCTAAACCAGGACCAAACCAGAACTAATACCAGAACTAAACCAGGTGTAAATCAGGACTAAACCAGAACTAAAACCAGGACTAAACCAGCTCTAAACCAGGACTAAAGTCAGGACTAAACCAGGTCTAAACTAGGACTAACATCAGGACTAAAACCAGGTCTAAACCAGGTCTAAACCAGGACTAAACCAGGACTAAAGTCAGGACTAAAACCAGGACTAAACCAAGACTAAAATCAGGACTTAACTAGGTCTAAACCAGGTTTAAACCAGGAGTAAACCAGGACTAAAATCAGGACTAAAACCAGGTCTAAACCAGGACTAAAGTCAGGACTAAAACCAGGTCTAAACTAGGACTAACATCAGGACTAAAACCAGGTCTAAACCAGGACTAAAGTCAGGACTAAAACCAGGACTAAACCAAGACTAAAATCCGGAATAAAGTCAGGACTAAACCAGGTCTAAACTAGAAGTAAACCAGGACTAAACCAGGACTAAAATCAGGTCTAAACCAGGACTAAAGTCAGGACTAAAACCAGGTCTAAACCAGGACTAAAACCAAGACTATACCAAGATTAACATCAGGACTAAAACAGGTCTAAACCAGGTCTCAACCAGGACCACACGAACCACGGACTTCTCCCATTCACAGGTCGCTCTGCACCTCCTATGTCGCCAGTCCGTGAAAATATTGTCCCATAAAGAGAGCTGCTGTAACTTAATAAATCCCTCGTGTGTCAGAATGGCGGAATGTTAAAATAAAAATAAAAAAAAAAAAAGCTGAAGGTAAAAAAAATAAATAAATAAAAAAAAGACAGCATGTAATCATATTTAAGTAATATTTTACTAGGTATATCTGTACTACTTAAAAGTGCACTATGTAACTTTTTGGTTGGGGGTCCGTTCCGTCACCTGTCTGTTTCTACAGAGATATCGTTGCTCTGCCTGAAATATTCCACAGTGTGACATTAAACAGATCTACTTCACATTTATTTAATTAGAGGTGGTTTTATAGGTTAAAAATATCTTGAAAAAACGACATTCTGACTGTGAGCGGCATCTGGGGTCGCCTCTCCACTGACCTGACCCTATAACTTGGTCTGGTTTGGTCTCCGTGAAGGTAGAAAGGTTTAATGCCATACTGCGAAACATTCCAGACAACACAATAACATCTCCACCAGAAAAGTTACACAACACACATGTCCTGCGATTGTATCTCCGTGTGGTCGATCCAGTTTGAATCACTGGATCTATAAGTGGTCTGGATGTAACCTGCTACTTGGGGCTTTAGGGCAGGGTAACTTTGGCAACCTCATTATTTACAAAGCAAAGCAGTCCTAGCTGAATTTGAGTATTTTTATTTCATTCGATAGGAGTCATGACTCAAACGCCCTGGAGATGTAGAGGGAAGTGAAAAACTAGGACTTTGCGTAATCCCACCTCAAAAGATCAAGGCGGCTCTGTTGTATGTTTGATCTCGTGGCTTGGGGCTGCTCCCTGAATGCACCGCGTGTGATTCAATTTATATGAATATGACGTTCAAATCTATTTCAGCTGGTTTCTTCTCTCCTCAGATGCGTAACGAGAGGAGCCGGCTCTTTCTTGTGTTCGTCTAATGGAAAATCACACTCTTTATGTCGACGGTGCATGTGGCCTTCACTCACACGCTTTCATTGGTACAGTGTGTCCAATGTTACCAAATGGCATATACTGTGTGTGGGCTAATTCATATCAAACAGCTCTGTTACGGAAAAAAAATGAAAACAGACTGTAGAAAGAAGTGGACTAAAGCCGGGCGTACACTCTGAGATTTTGAGCTGAGTTTTCAGTGCCACCGTTTTTGGGATTGGGCTGACTTTTTGGCCTAATTGTGTTGTGCTTAGTGTAGTAAACATTAGTGTTGTAGTACTCCAGACCAGTCCAGAGACCGCTTTTTTACGGTCTTGGTCTCATCTCTGATTCAAGCGCATTTGGACTCGGTCTAGTCTCGGTATTGATGGCGCTTAGTCTCTGTCTTGTTTCAGACTCGAGGGGACAAGTCAACGAGTGCAATCAAATTTCATTATGGCTGGTAAATGTGCAGAAACTGCTAAATATCACAGGCTGGCGCCACCTAGTGCCTCATTTCTCTCCAGCAACTAGGTCAGGAATCAGAATACACTAGACAGTTTGCAAGAACCCTAAAAGTTGTAAACCATGCACTGGCCAATCAGCTGTGAGCTGTGAAGTCATGACGTCAAACTCGTTGTGTCTGTCTGTGTCCCTTTTGTGGAACAGCACAACAGTAAACAAAGTGTCGAGATGGACGTAGATGAAGACAGACATTCTGTGTTGGCAACGATTCCAGAGATCGAGGATTTAAAGCAGGAACAAAGAGAATGTTTGGTGAATTTTATCAAGGGGAAAGACGTTATTGCCCTTGTTCCTATGGGATTTGGTGCATTACAGACGTCACAACCAAATAGTAGCGATTGGTCAAATAAAAAAAAGTACACACTAAAACACTTTATTCACTTTGAACTTTGAAGTTGTTTTATGTTAAAGTGCAAACTGTGGATCTGAAAAAGAGACACAGAGTGTTTCAGTGCAGTACAGTTTGCTTGGTTTATTTTAAGCCCAAATGACCATTAACCAGATCAAATTGAGATGGATTTATATTCAAAAAAAAAGAAAAAAAAAGAAAAGAAAACTTGGACTGGTCTTGGTCTTGATTAGTGCAGTCTTGACTACAGCACTAGTACACTTGTGGTAACGAGAACTGATTGATACCTCATAACCTGCTCCCGACAGGTAATCATAAGTCACAAGAATATCAAACCTGTAAATCTGAAATCTGCAATTTGGTCATAGTTTGAGCTGGGGCTGAGTGAAATGTTCGGAAACATTGCAGAGTCTATGTCCGGCATTAGGGAGTGTGACTGCACCCATAGTGTTCAGTTCCAGTCAAATGAAGCTCAACGAGGCTGGCAGTTAAATGCTACCATGGTTGATACTTTCTTAAATAAATATGCAGGTATGTTTAAGGTATTGCATTTCATTTCAAAAGGTAAGGGTGAACTACATACCTTTTTACCTCAGTAATATGGATCAACTTAAAACAATTAGTAAAAGCAGGAAAATATAAACTATAATAAAAATGAAAACCAAGTATAAGTCGACCATCAAGTCAACCTCTGGCGGAGTGATTTTTTTATTTTTTATTTTACAGAAATGAACTGACTTCAGTGTCATGTTTCAGTGGGAAAATTTGTCTCAAATTCAGTAGGAAAATTTGGCTCAATTTCTCCATTGAAATGAAAGGATTCCCTGGAAACCGGAAGTGTCACCACAAGAGAGCAGTGTTTAAGAACACTTCGAGACAAAAATGACCAGAACAGAATTCGGTGGATAAAGAAGTGGTCTAAGGGAGTGTGAGGTCACTCATAGCCTGTGACAGGTGTTATGGAGTGACAGGTGTTATAAAGTGACAGGTATTAATAAAGGGGCAGGTGTTATAAAGTGACAGGTGTTATAGTGCTCATGAGTCCAGTGGCAGTAGTGAAGAACCTGTTCTTGTGGAGAGAGGTTCTGGAGCCTCCTGCCTGAGGGGAGGGGTGAGAAGAACCTCTCACCTCTGACCTGGTCCTGGAGACCTACTGGTCCTGGAGAGACACTTACTTTCCTGACATGATCATCTCCACTGTCTTCGGGAAGTTGAGCTCCGTGTTGTTGTTACTGCAGCAGGTCACCAGCCGGTCTCCTCCCTCCTGTAGCAGACTCATGGTCATGTGAGATAAGCTGATGAGAGTGGTGTCAAACAGCTTTATGGAGGGAGAAGAGCAGGGGGGAAAGTACAAAGTACACAGACACAAAGGTAGCTGGAGATGAGCAGCCGGCTGACCATACATCAGCAACACATAGGCAGAGTTTGACTTTTGAGCTGTTTATGGTCTGTGTCTCTCATAAATGTATACACTACATCATACCCAAGTAACAGACATAATGAGAATGAATGTAAAGGCAGTGGATAATATTGATTCGACTTCAGTGAGATATGTTAAAGTATGAACAGGCCTCTGCGCACAGCTCCCTCTCCACTGCTTAGACACGATGGATCTGAGTCCCTGTTCACAGTGAGGAGAGTCTGTACTCTGAACACTTGAAGAAGAAAGCGTGTGGAGATGGTGCAGGTGGATAGGGGAGAGGGGGCGTGTGTTAAATCATGGCTTTATAGCTCGTGCCACATCCTCTCCCCACAAAATATGGGCAAACTTCAAACTAAACCCTGGTCGCTATGACCACATGTGGAGCAGCGTCTGCTTTAAACAGGGTTTTTACCATTGTGAAAACACCACCCAGGTGGTGCTTATAAATTGGAGGGAGAGAGGAGAGCTGAGCACACACAGAGCAGCAGTGCATCAGAATGGCAAGTCTCCACACGCGTATAAAACCGTTTGGTCACTAATAAACATAAAAAGCCAGACCCAGGCTGTGTGTGGAGGGACTGCATCTGGACAGTGAACAGTGCACTTCCTGTGCTCTATGTAATCATTCCTTCTACAGTGTAGTTACATACTCCAGCCTCTTTCTCGTATAGAACCAAGGTGTGTAGTCCAAGGACACACCGGCACTGGTCAGAGCTGGAACTGAACCACTGACCTTTGGGTTAATGAGCAAACGCTCTAACTGGCACTTCAGTGAGGAACAGTACTGACTGTATGCCTCATGAAACCTCCTTTCTTCTTCTCCTTCTCCAAAGCGCTGAGACTAATTGTGTGTAATGAGTGTGCACGTTCCACCACTGCATGACATTACTGTTCATTATATCTGCAGCTACAACATGAATATGGATTACACTTCCTTTCACTTCGTCTGGGTAATTTGCACTTAAGAAATTATGACTTGGGTTTATTAAAAAATATCATAACATCTCAGTGGAAATGTCAAAGTGTTATTTTGTACACATTTTCATCTACCAAACTAAATGTGCCAAAAAGTGGTTTTAAACAGCTCAAGATCACGGATACAAGTCAAAACGAGTTTCCTCCACAGGGTGACAGGGCTCTCTCTTAGAGACAGTGGGGCGAGCTCAGTTACTCGGGAGGAGCTTGGAGTAGAGCCGCTGTTCCTCTATGTGGAGTAGAGCAGCTGAGGGGAGGGCATCTGTTCCTGATGGCTCCTGGACGTCATGTCCCACAAAGAGGAGGTCCCAGATAAGACCCAGGACACCGTAGGGACTATGTCTCTCTACCAGCCCAGACATGGATAAAGTAAAAGAAAATGGATGGACAGAAGCATCAAATTTATTTGTGCCAAAATGACTATGTAACACAGCTAAAAATAAGTTCATAGCAGCATCAATGAAGGTGAAAATGGGGTTAGATCGGAGCAATAAACATAAGACAGAAGACTAAAGATCACTCAAACGTGCACAAGAGGTGTGTCAGTGGCATCCTGTCTCTCTGCTGTGGACTGGAAAATCTTTCATAGTCATAATTACAATCACAACAAAATAAAATGATAAAAAACACCAACTCACCGCCGCAGTCCCAGCATTCTAATTGTCTTTCAATAAGCGCTCTGTCTGTACGAAGAATGACGTTGGGAATAATCTTCAGCGCTTTGTAATGAATGAGGTCTTATCAGGTCTGACACTGGTTCGCTCATATCTGCCCCCTCTGCTCGCTCTAATGAATAAACACAGCGGGATTATGGACTCACTTGTAGTCCACCCACATTCCGTAGTCCAATCTCTCTGCGCTGGCAATTTGCCCGTGCCCGGCTCCCCTTGATAATGCAGAACCAATTAAATGGCTTCAAATTGTTGCTTTCGGGGAAGTGTCATGGAGCCCGCACGTCCGATCCAATGCATTACAAGTGGGACGCAGATTGGTCTGTGTACATGCAAATATTAGTGGGATAATTCATTTTTATTATCCGTTATTGGTGGGGGCAGCGGAGCGGTAAGTTACGACGAGTTCCGGTGTGAGGCTGGTGGCTCCTGTTAAACGTAAAAGGGCCCGTATTGCGCTATTTTCTACTTTCTGATCAATGTTCTCATGTTTCCTCATCACAAACAGACCTGGAGCTGTGTTTTGTTTCATTCACACATGTTTGAGTAACGCTTTATTATTATTATTATTAATCTGTTTACATCTCCAGTGCTCAGAAAGTCCAGTCCAGAGTTCAAATCTCTGGAAAACATGGATACACAGGGCAGGCGACAGTGCACTCAGCTCCATGGCTTAAGATCTATCAAGTAAAATGTACATTGCCCCTAACTGTACAACTAAGTGACTGTTTGGAGATCTGATATTATGCCACACACACACACACCTGTATTAGTAGCTGGACAGCATGACAGGCAGTGCATAAATACACATGGGCCCAGGGCAGCAAGCACTAAATAAAACCAAGTAATCAACACTGCAGACCTTACTGAATCTTGAACTTAACATTGAATCTAGAATACTACCTGAGGGTGGTGAACTAGTGGTGTCAACAACAGGAAACCTGAAGTAAGAGTGTGAGGTCAGAGGGCGAGGGGACAGAGAGAGGAAGCGCTTTTATAGACTAACTGATGTCACCACTAACCAATAGTTTGACTGCACCCAAGTGCCACACCTGAATTTGTCCACATCTACTGAACTAAAGGTAAAAGGAGATGTTAACTTGAAAACTACCACCGCATGACATCACAAGGTGGAACAGAGCTGTTTAAAAGGCCTCACATCCTTAGGTGCTTCTGCATGGAGACTGAAACTACATGCAGTAGCCAATCAGAACTCTGGCTCCTCCTATGTGACCCCGTCTTGCAGGACTGGGTCAGGTGACGGGGTTCTGTGAGCAGAGACTACAGAGAAGAGCGCTCTTGTTTTGTGTGTTTAGTTAGGACCCAGTTTGGGGCTATTTTCCATTTCTGGTTTGATGTGCATGATATAATAATGTAAGTAGATGTTTTGTGTGTATAAGTTTGCTCTGTACTTTCCTTTATTGCGTCTCGGCTTGTATTGCATGCCTCGTGCTCCGAGAAACTGAGACTCTATGTAGCGTTTGCC
The DNA here is from genome assembly GCF_026225935.1 of Boleophthalmus pectinirostris. Taxonomy (NCBI): domain Eukaryota; kingdom Metazoa; phylum Chordata; class Actinopteri; order Gobiiformes; family Gobiidae; genus Boleophthalmus; species Boleophthalmus pectinirostris. The sequence continues at coordinate 3,420,832 of NW_026571047.1, forward strand.
ATTACACGGCTCATATCCTTTTGTTTGTATATTGCCTGGGACCTGGGGGATTATTATTACGTGTGTATTTATTACTTGTTACAAAAAATAGTTCTGATGTTAATAGACTGTTATAGAGAGCTGCTCTGTATCAGAGTCTGTGTTGAAGGCAGGGCTCTGTCGGAGACACAGCACAACTTACGAGGTTACAGCACCTCTTAAAGGTTTCAGTACAGTTGGTCGAGCGGCCTGCACTGGTTACCATACCTGCACAATTACTGCTAAGTACACTGTTCCTGCCTTATAAGTCACTTCTATTATTGTTTATTGTTCTGTTTAAGAGTTTGGTTTATTATGTCCATGTGTAATATTATTGTATAGTTGTACAGTTTGATATAATTACTTAATGTACATTTTTTATCCCTTTGTTGTCCACACACTTCTGTCATTCCCGTGGATGCCTAATAAATCACACCATTAAGACATCTGGCTGATTGTTTGGAGAGCACCCTGCAGCGGGTCAATACAGACGCTACCCCTCTAGTCTATTTTTCAAGAGCATTTTGAGCTAATAATAAAGTAACTCAAAAATGTGAAAATGAAACAAAATACAACTCCAGGTCTGTTTTTGAGGAGGAAACAGCATTATAACATGGGTTAAAGCTCACAAGAATACATTTGTATAATATAGGACCTTTAAATGTTAAAAGTTATATGTAGAAGTAAGGTATGGTAACTTAATGGTGTAATATAAAAGGTTTTATGGGACAGTATTTTCTTACAAAACTACTGGACATGATGGCAAAGTTGTTGAAGTTACAATTTACTGTTTGGTTCTCCAGACGTTTATCCTCCCATGTTACCATTACTCTAAATAGATCTTAGTTTAGGTTTAGTTTTACAAGGTAGTCTAATGGTATTATATCTGTACTGAGCTTGGATAAGCAGCTTCTGAGGTGAAAATCAGTCTGCTGCGTGCACTGGAAAGCACCATTGACCGATAAAGGATTTTGAGCTTTGAGGATGCAGATAGACTAATAATAAAAGGTTACGCAAGCTTGTGTGAACGAAATAAAACAAATCTGGGTGGTTTTTGAGGAAGTAACAACATTCTACCATGGCTTAAAGTTCACAAGAGTAAATCTTGTGCAATATAGAACCTATAAAAAAGAATTGTATCACTTGCGGGTCATATTGTCAACTAAGAAAAAAGTTGTTTTAAAGTCATCTCCACTACTTATTTAGCTGAAAAGTTGAATGAAACTTCAAAAGAGGCGAGTTCTGTCCTCAGAGACTTCTGCAGGGGAATGAGCTCTCCACACCATCAGTAAGCCCAATGGCAGACGGACGCCCTGGGGAATTTAACTACCAACCAGTTTAATCATAACAGATGAACCTTAGAGAGCCTATAAGTCCACTCTGCTGGGGTCACGGCCTGCTGGATCGGGGCGTGTGGCTTTTGCACTGCCGCTAAAGCCTTTGCAATGTGCTGTCTGTGAGATACGCTTATCCCAACTTTATTTAATGATGCACGGTGTAACTTTTTGTTTGGGGGTCTGTAACCTGCTTGTTTCTCTGGATACGTCATTGCTCTGTGTGACACTGAACAGCTCTACTTTACATTTATTCAATTACAGGTGGTTTTATTGCTCAAAAATACCAAGAAAAACAGACATTCTTCGTCCAGTTTGGTCTCCATGAAGATAGAAAGGTTTAATGCCACATTGTGAAACATTTCAGACAAAGCAACAACATCACCATGGAGAATAGAGTTTGACGGACCTTGCACCAGAAAAGTTACACAAAGCAACTTTAAACTTTGATGCTGTACCTGATTTTTATGATCTTAAAAACGTGAAAAACAAAACTAGTTGATTTAAAACAGTTTGCAGTGGTCGAAAGTTATTCTTCTTATTCCATCTTAATTAGTCACCATGATGATGATTAAGTGCTTTTCACAGGCCAGAGCAACAATTAATGCTACCAACAACTAGCATGCTAACGTGCCCTTCCTTATTATCAGTAAATTTGCTTTCTTAGATGCAAACAGTGGACTCATTTTGACCTCAAGAGCTGCTTATGCAATATATCTGTACTGGGACAAGACATATTTTACTCAGATACATGGAAACAAAATCAGGTCTTTAAAGGTACATTGTGTAACTTTTCGGGTACAGGGACTGCACCTGCTTGTCTCCATGGGGCTGGTATTACTTTGTCTGAAATATTTCACAGTGTGGCATTAAACGTATCCATCTTCCGTTCATTCAGGTATGGGAGTGTGTACTGATCAAAGAACACGCACATCTACAGTCAGCAGCCTCTCCTCTCCACAGATCTGAGCGGTGTCTTGGTCTGGTGGCATCTCCTGCTTGTTTCCGTGGAAATAATTACATCTAACACCATAATGTTGTAGAAAGTTTCAGCTTAATAATAATAATAATAATTATACATCAGACTTTTATAGCGCCTTTTTCGACACTCAAAGACGCTTTTCAAACAAATAGGAAGTGACACTGTAGAAAACGGGAGGATCACAGAGGGAATGCCAGCTTCAACAGGTGAGTTTTTTGTCATGATTTGAAGTTCTGCAGTGAGTCTGAGTTCCTGATGGGTTATGGGACTGAGTTCTAGAGGGACGGGGCGGCGATGGCGAAGGCTCGGCCCCCCAAGGTCTGGCACTTTGTCCTGGTGAGGGAAGTGAGGAGGTTGATGTTGGCTGATCTGGTTCAGGCAAGCGAGTCATTCAAACATGGAGACTGAGCATGAAGGAGTTTTTGCAGATGGAGGAGGCCGTGAGATCGGGAGGGGAAAGGTTATGAAGGGGGTACTGAAGGTGATGAGGAGGATGTTGTATTGAACGTGGTGTTGTACGGGGAGCTGGTGGAGCTGCTTGAGGACAAGGATGATGTGTTCTCTGGAGCGGATGTGGTCTCTGAGGTGGGTGTGGACTCTAGAGTGGGTGTGGGTGAGGAGGCGGGTGTGGTCTCTGGAGCGGGTGTGGGTGAGGAGGGGGGTGTGGACTCTGGAGCGGGTGTAGGTGAGGAGGCGGGTGTGGACTCTGGAGAGGGTGTGGGTGAAGAAGCGGGTGTGGTCTCTGGAGCGGGTGTGGGTGAGGAAGCGGGTGTGGTCTCTGGAGCGGGTGTAGGTGAGGAGGCGGGTGTGGACTCTGGAGCGGGTGTGGGTGAAGAAGCGGGTGTGGTCTCTGGAGCGGGTGTAGGTGAGGAGGCGGGTGTGGACTCTGGAGCGGGTGTGGGTGAGGAGGCGGGTGTGGTCTCTGGAGCGGGTGTGGGTGAGGAGGCGGGTGTGGTCTCTGGAGCGGGTGTGGGTGAGGAGGCGGGTGTGGGCTCTGGAGCGGGTGTGGGTGAGGTGGCGGGTGTGGTCTCTGGAGCGGGTGTGGGTGAGGAGGCGGGTGTGGTCTCTGGAGCGGGTGTAGGTGAGGAGGCGGGTGTGGTCTCTGGAGCGGGTGTGGGTGAGGAGGGGGTGTGGACTCTAGAGTGGGTGTGGGTGAGGAGGCGGGTGTGGACTCTGGAGCGGGTGTGGGTGAGGAGGCGGGTGTGGACTCTGGAGCGGGTGTGGGTGAGGTGGCGGGTGTGGTCTCTGGAGCGGGTGTAGGTGAGGAGGCGGGTGTGGACTCTGGAGCGGGTGTGGGTGAGGAGGTGGGTGTGGACTCTGGAGCGGTGTGGGTGAAGAAGCGGGTGTGGTCTCTGGAGCGGGTGTGGGTGAGGAGGCGGGTGTGGACTCTGGAGCGGGTGTGGGTGAGGAGGCGGGTGTGGACTGCTGGAGAGGGTGTGGGTGAGGAGGCGGGTGTGGTCTTGGAAGCGGGTGTGGTCTTGGAGCTGGAGCGGGTGTGACGGTGAGGAGCGGGTGTGGTCTCTGGAGCGGGTGTGGGTGAGGTGGCGGGTGTGGTCTCTGGAGCGGGTGTGGGTGAGGAGCGGGTGTGGTCTCTGGAGCGGGTGTGGGTGAAGAAGCGGGTGTGGTCTCTGGAGCGGTGTGGGTGAAGAAGCGGGTGTGGTCTCTGGAGCGGGTGTGGGTGAGGTGGCGGGTGTGGTCTCTGGAGCGGGTGTAGGTGAGGAGGCGGGTGTGGACTCTGGAGCGGGTGTGGGTGAGGAGGTGGGTGTGGACTCTGGAGCAGGTGTGGGTGAAGAAGCGGGTGTGGTCTCTGGAGCGGGTGTGGGTGAGGAGGCGGGTGTGGCGGGGTGTGGATCTGGAGAGGGTGTGGGTGAGGAGGCGGGTGTGTCTCTGGAGCGGGTGTAGGTGAGGAGGCGGGTGTGGTCTCTGGAGCGGGTGTGGGTGAAGAAGCGGGTGTGGTGGAGCGGGTGTGGGTGAAGAAGGGGTGTGGTCTCTGGAGCGGGTGTGGGTGAGGAGGTGGGTGTGGACTCTGGAGCGGGTGTGGGTGAGGAGGTGGGTGTGGTCTGGAGCAGGTGTGGGTGAAGAAGCGGGTGTGGTCTCTGGAGCGGGTGTGGGTGAGGAGGTGGGTGTGGTCTCTGGAGCGGGTGTGGGTGAGGAGGCGGGTGTGGACTGAGCGGTGTGGAGCGGGTGTGGTCTCTGGAGCGGGTGTGGGTGAGGAGGTGGGTGTGGTCTCTGGAGCGGGTGTGGGTGAGGTGGCGAGTGGTAAAGTTCTGGATGTATTACAGTTTTTGGAGGTGGGTGGAGGGTCTGCAGTGTTGCGGAGATGGAAAAAATATGTTTTGGTGATGTGGCTGATGTGGATTCTGAATGAAAGGGTTGGGCTTGTCCAAGAAAGGGTGTAAGTAAAAGGCCGGAGACCAACTGGACGTTTTAAGTAGGAGAAGTTTATTTACCATCAATAATATGGGCCTGAAAAGTCAACATAGTATGATTTCAAAAGTGAACATAGTGTGATCTTTGATTGTTCAAGCCCCTGGACTATGTTTCCAAAGGAGGAGGTTTATAAAGCAAGTGTGGTGAGACTATGAAGCTGGTTAGTCAGCAGTATGCCACAATTTAGATGATGGTATGCCAATGGTATGCCAAGGGAAGATGATCGTGTTACTGTAGCTCCTGTGAGTCAGTGTTCAACTGAGAGATGTACGTGGAGGATAAATTACTGAAATTCTTTTACACATACCGTGAAACATTCCAAAGCCAAGCAATTACACTGTCATGGTGACAAAAACGCAGGCAGACATTTCATCAGAAAAGTGAAATGTAAAACTACAAAAAATAACATAATAGATACTGAAGCAACCAGAGGAGCAGGGTTTTACAGGAAATGCAGAGATAAGCAGATTAGTGGCACGTTTGTTTACGTTGACACTGGAATCAATGTGGTCGACAGTGGCATATGGGTCACGGGTTCTGATTTTGGCAGTAAACATGTTCGTTACTTTACTACTACTTGTGTATGTATATTACTACTACTCGTGTATGGATGCAGGGCTCTAGGCTGTTTTTGAAGAAAGAACAACCTTAATTACTCATTAGTTTATCCAGTCATAGCTTTCTGTATTTTTTTGAGAATGCTGTGATCCATGACAAAGAGGCTAGAGTAACCAAAGATTTGATTCATGTAAAACTAAAGTTGCATCAGGTAAGTACAAAGAAGTATTGTAAATTGCAAGTAGTGTTGTCAAAGGAATCGTAAATTAGATACTAAGCAATGCTAAAACTAGTATCGAAGCGCGATACTAATTTTTAGGTATTTTCAGGTATTGATAATAAAAAAGTCCCATTGTCAGGACAGAATTGAGCATTCCTGAATGTCTTTAGAATGACCTTGAGCTGTATCAGAACAAGTATAAGAGCACATATTTTATGTTATCAGGTTCTTTTTTCAGACCAAGAGTTTGTTTTCATACCTAACAGTTTGTTCTTGCTCCCTGCGCTCTTCCTCAGAGTCATGTGATGTTGCTCTGACGTGTCGCTCAGCTGATTTGTACAGGCGTTGGCACTGTCTTCCTATCGGTGGAGGCACGATGACAGCGCCATCTGCATCCCACTTCCTCAGGACAGTATCTCAGGTGTATGAGAGCAACACAAAACAAAACAGGAACAACTCAAATCTCTGTAAAAGGGAGAACCACATTATGGACTGGGACGGAGGAAACATTACTGGGATAGAGGACAACAAACATCCTCGCTGGATCTTAAAGAGGCAATCAACATACAGGAACTACAGTGTGGATTGGGATGAATTTTTCTGTCTGAGCCCAGCCTGCGTCCAAAAGAGCAGTGAGGGAATCAGACCGGAGCCCAATAGGCATTAAGATATTTGTGTTTGAATCTGGCACAATTAAAATCCCACTATTTTCATAGGCCTAATGACACACATAAGATATTGTTTTGTGTGGCCTCTAACGGACACAGAGACACAAACTACAAACTGGAAATATAGTGAAAATAATGAGAAGCCTTTATTACTCACCTCTCGTAAAGTGGTACATTTAAACTACTTCATCTCATCCACATTAGCCATAGAAATTGTCCTCAAAAAATTACATCCAGTCCACAAAACCAGACTATTAATCCAGTTTGAGGCAATGTTTAAAATGAAAAAGGACAGAGTAGTTCCTCATGTGTGTCTGTTTACATCCACACAGCGCACGGATCGAGGTGAAGCTGCAGATTCACGATAGTGACTCTACTTCCTGTGGACTTTATCTCCAAGTTTTTTATGCTTTAAAAATCATGTGTCTGAAATTTTGCATCACATTTCACAAATAATAATAACACAGTTTTGACTTGTATCGAAGTGCAGAGCTCTGATCTTTTGAACACTTAAGAGTCTCAGAGTGACTGGTTTTACTGGAGACAGGAAACGCAGACAGATCCCGCTGCAGTCTTTGCCATCTGAGATTTTAAGTATCAAAAGATTCTCCTCATGTCTGTGGTCTTTTTGTCGCATGTTTAAAAATAATTTTAGACTGAACATAAGTCAGACTTTGAACGGGGTTCCATGCTCTAAAAGGAATGTGCCCACGATATTGAGATACTATCCTGAGGAAGTGGGACTGCAGATGGCGCTGTCCTCCTGCCTCCACCGGTAGGAAGACAGCGCCAAAACCTGTTTAAATCAGCTGCACGACACATCACAGCAACATCACGTGACTCTGAGGAAGACCATGGAAAGAAGTCCAAACTGTCAGGTATAAAAACAAACTCAAGGTCTGAAAAAAGAACCTAGTAACAGAAATTATCGGAAGACCAAACCTCAATGAACCCATTTGAACTATAAGAGCACATAGAGGACCACTATGGAACCTACCTGGACCATCGAGGGATTACACACATATAAGAACACATAGAAATAGAAAAGAAAGTAAGTAGTACAAGTTAATGTTGAAAATCACATTTTATTGTCTAAATAAATTATGTTTTTATTTGCATTGTGGTATCAGAATCAGTATTGAGCAGCCAGTCTGATCCTTAATATCAAAATCAAGGTTGAAATTTTAGTATCGTGGCAAGACTAAAAGAAACACACAGGTTTGAAGTTGAATGCGGTTATGAAAAAGAGGGATTTATCTAAGTGCTGAGAACAGAGGAGCAGTGTGCGTCTGTCTGTGTGTATGTGAGCGTGTGTGTGTGATGTGTGTGTAGGTACAGAGCGTGTGCTGTTTAAAATGCCGCTCTGGCCCTGTGCTTCTTTTGGACATGCTGACAGCCCGAGGACACAGCCTGGCACCCAAATGAACCCACAGCACTTAGGCACAAATACCAAATGTGTAAACAGGAGAGCGGCTCAGGTTTGCAACGCTGCACTCCTCAAAAGCTATGAAAGGATCGGTGTTTGTGCAAAAAACGAAGGACTAACAATGAGAGAGATGGTTCTGAGTGATGGAGGGGAAACAATAACAGCGGAGTATGAATGAATGACATATGAAACAGTTAAGGATGCAAAATGTAACTTCCACAGTATGGCATTTCACTTATCTGTCTCCATGGAAACAAGCAAGCTGCAGTTCTGAGAAGAGGTGATGTAAGACGGACATTTTGTTTGTTATTATTCTAATGGCATCACCAAGTTACAGGTCAGATTCAGAGAGACAGGTATATTAGAACAATAAAACACTTGAAAATGAAGAAATGCAAGATATATACGTATAATATTGTACTGAGGAACATTCCAGGCAAAGCAAGTGATGTATCCTCCACCAAAAAAGTTACGTAATGCGCCTTTAAAGTATAGTACAGTACTACAATCAAACTGAAACTGTGTCTCCAGAGTCTTAAACTGCAGATAGAGAACACATCCAAGTTTATCTCAGTGAGTGTGTTTACATCTACATCAGTATCCCGGCTTCAATATACCGAATAACCCAGTATCCCGGTTCTGAGAAACACAGATATTGTAGCTGGGATATTCTGATATTTAGACAAAGATGTTCATTTTGTCTTCTTATGTATTTTAACTTCTTGAGTTATTTTAAAGACAGTACAGTCAAGTGTATTTACTAGGGATGTAACGATAATTGAAATGTTGTGATATCGTATCGTCAAAGTTCTCACAATAATATCGTGGACCATCACAATATATTGAATTACAAGTCTCTTTGCTTAAATTAAGAGTTATGGTGCAGCAATAGTTTAAAAAAAAAAAGTCTTAGTTCTTTGGGTTAAGTCTTGTTAAGGCATTTTAAGAGGAAAACGTAGAAGCATATTAATAGTTTTGTTCATCTCCACAAAATATCACAATAAATGGCACGGTGACTGAGTGGCTAGCACTCATGCCTCACAGCAAGAAGGTTCTGGGCTCGATCCCCGGGTTGCCTGGGCCTCCCTGTGTCTGGATGGGTCAGTTAAATACAATCAATCAGTGAAACTGCCCAGAGACTACAGGTGAGCACTGATGCTACAACCTGATGTACAATGCATCTCTCCTGTCAAGGTTAATGTAAAAATTGTGTGTTGTCCCTGTCTCAAATAAATAAATAAAATTAATAAATATCGTACCATGAGATGTATACTGTGAAAATATTGTAGAGATTTTGATACTGTTACATCCTTAATTGTGAGCCTCCCCACCATATCGTGAGCTTTTCCACGATATTGCAATAAATATCGTACTGTGAGGTTCATACCCTGACTTGGATATTGTTACATCCCTAGTATTTACCTTGTTGACATGTTTTGGCTGCTGCATCTTCTGAACTGTCACCGGTCTTGGTGGTGACATGTTGTATATCAGCTGTAGGCGTGGTCAGCCTGTTGGACCTGGCAGGTCACTCAGACTGACCGTGCCTCCCGTTGCCCGGGACAGAGGCTCAGGTCATTGGAACAGAAAACAACAAATTCAAATGCTGGATCAGGGAGGCCACTGAAATCAGGAAGCAAGGCACGGACATCATTAACCGTGATGATAGCGTTCCTCCTTTCACACACCTGGGACACCCTCCTCCAGAGAACACCAGGCGACGGGAGGCGTGGTCAATCTGAGAGACCTGCCAGCTCCATCAGGCTGACCACGCCCACAGGAAGTAACAACAGCTGATATACGACACGTCACCACCAACACCGGTGACAGTTCTGAAGATGCAGCAGCAGCAGAAACATGTCAACAAGGTAAATACACTTTACTGTATTATCTTTAAAAAGAACCCAAAAATTTAAAGTTATTCCAATAGTAATCAGGGAAACTGTGGCATGTATCCCAAATATGAGCAACATAAACATGCCTGTGAGAAGTTCTCCTTCCTTTTCCTTATCGCTGACTTCTGAGAGCTACTTCATGAGGTCGACTATAAGGATCACGGAGGAGGAAGGAGCAGTGAAGAGAAGGAGCTATCATTGCTTTCATGGGTCCAGATCCTCCTAACCAGAGCTGAAAACTACAGTCAAAACTACAACTCCCAGAAAACAGACTACAGCAAGCTCATCATGCTCCACTACTCCGTAAATCTTATGAGAATTATTTACACCTTTCAGTCTTTTCATTACAACAGTAGCCAATATAAATAAAGTGACTGTACATGAGTGAAATGACTGTTAAATAAAGAGCTGAACACGTATGATCTGCTATGTACGATTTCTGTAGAGTTTATCATAAACCTAGCCAGGCCGGCACCACCTAGTGCCTCAGCTCAATTTAATTTCTCTCCAGCGACTAGGTCAGGAATCAAACTACACTAGACGGATCGCAAAAACCCCGGAAGTGCAAGTTCGGGCACCGGCCAATCAGCGAAGAGTCATACATTATGTGTTGGCAACAATTTCCAAGATCGAGAAGTTAAAGCCGGAACAAAGAGAATGTTTGGTGAATTTTATCAAGGGGAAAGATGTTATTGCCCTTCTTCCTAGAGGATTTGGGAAAAGCTTAATATACTAGTTAACCAGTTACGTCACGACCAAATAGCAGAAACTGGTTACATTAAAAAAAAAAAACTACCTACCATCAAGCAAACGAGGTCAGACGGTTTCTATGAAGTGAAACTGGCTGATAAATCAGGCTGACATGAACCATCTCCAGCGCACAGAACAGACTCAACCTTTTGTTCATAAGAGATTGGCAATCCCAGGACTGAAACTGTCCTAATGATTCAATTGAAGGTTTACGGAATTTAAAAACATAGTGGAGCACTTCCTGTATCACCACATGACATCACAGAGAGAAGACCTCAGCCTCAATGTGCAGGGTTTGTGCGTTAAACATGTGCGAATGAAACAAAACACAAATCCAGGTCTGTTTGTGACGAGGAAACAAGATTACAACACTGATGAAACAACATCGTGATACGGGCCCTTTAAGTTGACCATATATAACCCGCTGTATCAAAGCGAGCCAGGAGTAAATAGAATGTGTGGATTAAAGTTAGCTGCAGTTGTGTTGCCAGCGGGTCGGGCGGTGCATTCACAGTCCAGTCACCTCTGGGCCCAGCCTCTCCATCAGCGCGCCTCTTATCGTCATAATTGTTTCGCAGGCACACAGTGGAACGGGGCCCCAGTCACAAGGCTCATTTCTCCAGCCTGTACTGTCGCTATGGCGATAAGAGCCGCTCCCTAACCCCGCGCCGAGGGAACTTTAAAGAATACATAATAGTCCGCTATGGAACACTATTGGTAAATAAATTAGCCTGACAGATGCACTGATAGCGTTGGTGAAAAGTCTGTCCAAAATGTATTTAAAGGGACTGTACCTGATTTATTTCCATGGATTTGAGCAAAGAATGTTAAGATTATGGTTGTCAGGAGTACTGAAAATTAGATACTAATCGATACTAAAACTAGCATCGAAACTATACTCATTTGAGCAGGTATCGATACTAAACGTTACATTCGCAGGACAGAAATGAACCTTTCCTGAATGTCTTTAGAATGATATTGAACTGTATCAGAACAAGTAGAAGAGCACATAGACTAGTGTACACACATGGACCACTGTGGAACCTACTGGACCACTGACAGATTGCACAAATATAAGACACATGGGAATAGAAAAGAAAATACTACCATTTGATGTTAAAAATCACATTATTGCCTAAAGAAAGACTGTTTTTCATTATCATTGTTGTATCAGAATCGGTATTGAGTATTGAGCCTATTACTTAGTATCGTTACAGCTATTCACAAACAGCAGAGACAGGGAGCTGCTGGGATCCATGTGACAAAGGGTGCTCGTTTAAAGGTTGTATGGAGGATTTTTTTTTTGTTTTTTTTTGTTTCAAGTTGTCAATGACCAAAAAAAAGAGAATAAAAATTCATCAACTCTGGACGTGGTGGGGCTAAACATTTGCCAATAGATAACGACACTGCCTCGTTATCTGTTAGCTGACAGGCTGTCAATCAATCTCCCTACGTTTCTAGCGTAACTGACTTGCCTGCGCGCTGCCGGTACGTGGTTTACGTACGACTGTCACACAGTCCACAGATGCAAGACGCACAGACGCTGTTTACTCCACCAACGCAACAGTTCTTAGCGGCTTTTTTTGACCTATATCTTCCTCGCAGTTCGCACAAAGTTTGTTGCAATGGCGACAAGAATCCAGGAGCAGTTAGCCACAAAAGAAAGTCCGTTTTTGAGATTGCTGAAAGAAGAAGACAAGGGGAAAAGCAGCAAAGCCAAACTAAGGTGATTCTTGAAGATTCATTCCAGCGATGGCGCGACTGAAGCAGACGCAGGGTCTAAAGACTGACGCACTGGTCCACAAATTACTCCTGGACAGGAAACTTCTGCTTATTATGAAAACGTACTTTATTTCCAAGAGCGAGACAAACGTTTTTCAGGACACGAAAGCGATATCCTATGTCTGAAAACGTAATTTTCAAGGCAAAGAAAGAGTCCGCTTGCTGCTGCGTGTTGTAGCTAGTTCATTCGCACTGAATCTCCGCGCAACCTTCTCTGCTCCCTTTCCTGCTCCTGTCCCCGCTGCCCGATCCGCTCTTCTCCCTGCTCCTCACTTCTCCGGGCACGGAATCTCCGCGCACCGCTCCCCTCTCCTCTCTCCTCTCTCTGCTCCCTGCTCCGCTCTTCTCCCTGCTCCTCACTTCTCGTCCGTGCACGAAATGTCCGCACACCCGCTCCCCCCGCTCCTCACTTCTCCGTCTTGCCTAACCAACACTGTAGTTAGTTGTTTACAAGTCATGTGCAGCACACCGGCTGTAAACAAACCTGTTTCTGGCGTAAAGAGGAGGAGGGAGGAGGTGTTTCTACGTAGGAGCTGTAGGGGAGGGGGGGTGGTTTCACGCATGCGCAACATTTGAAAAAGGACAAACAGTCGCTGGATTTCTCGTTCCTTGGAAAATCCTCTATACAACCTTTAAAAGGGTGCAGTTCATTGAGAAAAAGAAAAATATCAGGCACTGACTTAGTAACAAAATATTTAAAAGCCTTCATTAAAATATTAATATTTAAAAGCCTTTATTAAAGTATCTATAAAGGCTTATAAATATTTAGGTTTTTTTTGTTGTTGTTGTTTTTTTTCCTCACTAAGGGTGCACTCACACTAGGACTTTAGAACTGTGCCATGCTCAAGCATCATTGCTGTGGATTCTATGTTTCACACTGACACCTGCACCTCTGAACCGAGCCACAGCCGATGGCGTCATCACACGGTGCTGTTTATTTACATGCACTAAGGATTTTAGTGGAGAAAAAAAGTCCAGCAGCAGAAATATCTATTAAATAGTGAGGCTGATGTGTGTCCTTTCATGATACGCGCTCCTCTGTGAGTTTATTGATTTAAAAACAGCGTGGAGCAGTGATGACAACCGCAGACAAGAGGCAGGTAAACTTCTGTCTGTCACAGTTCTTATTGAAGGTGAGTGCGGGTTTGTGTTTTGGAGCAGATTTTATTCACCATTTTCCTCGTATGAGTGACATCAGCGCACACACAGGGCTTGTATAGTAAAGTCACACGTAGGTTCGTACATGAACTCTGTACTGTGCTTTGGTCCACCTCCTCCAATCAGACCAAAGTCACATCTGTGCCATGCCTGGGCACAGTTGTTTGCACTCAAACTGGAGGAATGTACCACGTTTTAGGGGTGATCCATGCTTGGTCACGGTTCTAGTGTGAGTGCACCCTAATACAGCTATATTGTGTAAGCAGCTATTGAGGTCCTAGGTATCTATTATATTAATATTATTATTACTAAGCAGGGACTCTCAGCCTTCCTCACCCTGGACACTTCCTTCAGCTTCTCCGGGGAAGCCTGTGGTGTTTACAGGCCAGTCGAGAGACATAGTCCCTCCAGTGTGTCCTGGGTCTTCCCCGGGGCCTTCTTGCGGTGAGACATGCCCAGAACACCTCTCAAGGGAAGCATCCAGGAGGCATCCGGAACAGATCCCCGAGCCACCTCAGATGCCCCTCTTGACGTGGAGGAGCAGCGGCTCTACTCTGAGCTCCTCCTGTGTGGCTGAGCTCCTCACCCTATCTCTAAGGGAGCGCCCAGCTCCTGCAGAGGAAACTCATTTCAACCTCTTGTATCTGTGATCTCGTCCTAGAGATACATGTTGAACACCCCCAGCGTGATGTCACTGCAAAGAATCAATAGTCTGGCCTCTGGGAAGTGATATTTCCCCTATAACATCCACCTTCCTTCTAACTTAAATAACAACAACTAAAACTGCTCATGACTATGCTCAAGTTTCCTGCGCTGAGAGCAAAATAGAGTTCTACTTGCTTTCTTTGCTTAGGCGCACAGATTTCCCCTGACGTGTTTGGGCTGTGAGCTGTGAGCCATCAACTGTCACTGCTCCTGATGGCACGTCACATATCAGCAGCTTTGTAATTGCGTCGCTATTCCTTTTACCGAGCATTATCCAATGAGAGAGCAGAATGAGCCTCTCATAAGAACAGTGTGTTTAAACCTAAAATGTCTCTCTCTGATCTGAACAGTCGCTCCCTAAACCCCAGCTCCTGCACCAGTCATGAGTCAGTGCTAGTGCAGCCTCTGCAGCTCAGGGAGGGAATTACAGAGGTTCTGAGCTTCACATGAGGCCTGGACATATATGGAAAATTAGACAAACTCCATCTGCATGACGTAAACAACTTTCATGAGAAATATTTAAGACAAAAGTCACAAATGCTGACCTGATCAACAGCATCATACAACATGTAACTCACACATCTGCAATAGAAAAATAAGAAGTTTAGCTGCCACCTTCTGTATTAAAGTGGGACTAAACACCTAAACTCTGCCCCCACAACCTTATTTCACATAGAACTGCTAAACTGGGCAGTGTTTGGAGGACTACAGAGGAGAGTGAGGGGAGAGGAGGGACAGGGTCTGTGTGTGATTGGTCTAACAGGTAGACTGTTTTTGAACACAGACCTGCAAATCCCCCTAGTTTGCACTGAAATGACTCCCCAAAAAACAAAAAAGGACAATGAGCAATGAGTATTACTACTAAAACTATATGTTGTTCCTATTCCAAAATGAATAATTATTTGAAATATTTTATTCCTACTGTCATTTGTCTTTTTTATTGGGTGTCTCTCTCTCTCTGCTCTGTTCAGAATCGCTCCATGTGTTGAATGTTTATTTGTCATTATCATTAGGACACTGGCAACCGAGTTCAGATGTGATTGTAATTAGGTAAGAGTGTGTGATGCTGACCACATGCTTTTAACAAAATTCTTGTTGTTTTGGAAAAAGGAGTCAGGGTCACAACGTGTCTCTTTGTTTCATCAGAGTCCTCATATGTTCACAAGTTTGGACTAAAATCTCTGCAATTTCCACAATTTCTATAAAAGTCCAGTCTCTTTCTCCTTCTGCCTGTGTGTGTGCGTGTGCTTGTGTGTGTGTGTGTGTGTGCGTGTGTGTGTGTGTGTGTGTGTGTGTGTGTGTGCGTGTGTGTGGTGCTGTCTGCTGCTCTTCTCCTCCCTCTCTGCTCTTCACCTTTTCTCCCCTTTCTCTCCTCTGGTGCGTCTTATCATTCCATTCCAAGTTACGGAAATTATGGAAACAACTGTTTTCTCACCGTTTATGAGTGAAATTGAAAGTCCTAATTTAGCGCACGGACATTGCACGTGTTTCTCTTGATAGCGGTAGCGCACATGCACGTGTTTCTGCCGCCAGTGGTAATGCAAGTATGTATTAGGTTTAATATATTGTGCAAACACAATCTGAACTTTAAATGAAACACCTGACACTCTGCTGTCTTCTTATGCTGCCTGTGGTTTCATTAAGATGGAAAAAGATCAAATCGTAACTCGAGATTGATCAATGTGGAAAAAAGAAAACCTGACTTTTTTTTTTTTTCCCCTAGACCGTCCAGCCCTTACAGGATTTTTTTTTTTTTTTTTGACTGTAAGAGCTCACATTACATACAGTAAAAGAAATCAGCTATGACTATTATAACTGAAGACAAAATGAATGTCACTAAAAATTATAGCAAACATGCTGTACACAATAACAAGATTTATTTAAAAAAAACACTCCTAATATTCTTAACTTGGAAATACTTCCTCCTCTGATCTCAGAAGCAAAGTAGGGCTGGTCCTGGTTCAGATGGGAGACCTCTGGGAAAGCAAAGAGCCAAAGTGGCGCAGTGCAGCAATGATGACTTTACGGCATAGTGTTGTGTCGTCGGGCAAGGCACTTCACCTGCCTTGACCAGGGTGTCACATGTGAGTGATAGGTGGTGGTTGAAGAAGTTTTTCAGTCAGTCTCACTTTTTTGATCAAACTCTTAAACCAGATCATAAATTCTCCAAATCCACTTTGTATTTTTGCTTGAATTTTCAGACCAATTAACCAACTAACTAAAGAACATTCTGACGTAGAACTTCACCCCCAGCGTGACGTCACTGCAAAGTATCGTTGGCAAGGAGAAATTCTGTTTTTTCGACTGGACAAAAGTTTGTTTGGTTGAAGACGTTTCGCAGCTCATCCAAGCTGCTTCTTCAGTTCTGGTCAGACTCTGGTGGACACTTCCTTATATCTGTCTGCAGGGAGGAGCTAACTGCACTGAAACTACACTGAAACTAACACACCTACTTGTTTACAGTTTCTGTTTGTTAGTTCAGCCTATTGACCTGTACAGGGTGTGGGGTCTAATTACCATAACAATTCATGGCCATAATGGAGCTTCCACACCTCTGGACCTGACCTGGCTGCACCTGTTGTTCTCTTTTGTGTTTTGAATTAGGTTTGAGGATGGAGTTGTAAATAGGAGATAGATGGTGTCTGAGGCCTCCATTTCTGTTTAGAGAAGGATTCTCTTTCTTAACAAAAATGGCTTCTTTCACTCCCCTCTCAAACCAATGTTTCTCTCTGGCTAAAATCTGTACGTCTCTGTCCTCAAATGAGTGGCCCGTGGCTTTTAAGTGGAGATGCACAGCAGACTGAGGTCCACTGCTGCTCTCTCGTCTGTGTGGTACATCCTCTTGTGAAGTAGCTGTTTAATTTCTCCAGTGTAGCATTCACTGCAGTCATGCTGCACAGGTATCACGAGTTCAACGTCATGGCCTCACAGCTCACAGCTGATTGGCCGGTGCATTGTCTACAACTTCCAGAGTTCTTGCAAACTCTCTAGTGTATTCTGATTCCTGAGCTAGTCGCTGGAGAGAAATGAAACTGAGCGGCGTGGCACCAGCCTGACTAGCCTCCCACTATGCTGCCCTACAAAGGCAGAACGCTGTAACATCACGTTTGGTAAAAAATTAGTTCAATAGGCCTAACTAACAAAAAGAAACTGTAAACAAGTGTGTGTGTTAGTTTCAGAGTAGTTTCAGTGTAGTTAGCTCCTCCCTGCAGACAGATATAAGGAAGTGTCCACCAGCGTCTGACCAGTACTGAAGAAGCAGTTTGGATGAACTGAGAAACGTCTTCAACCAAACTAACTTTTGTTCAGATAGATAGATTTATTTATTGTCATTGTATGAAATACAACGAAACTTCAGCAGAGCAGATCTGTAGCAGTAAAAATTTACAAATATACACACATCCTCACATCCATACCAATAAAAAACATTTATTAAATAAAATAAATAGATTATTGCACCGAGTCCCTTCAGGTCTTTTATCTGTGCCTGTGCCCTTGGAGCTCGTCCACTGCTCGTGGATAGAAGCTGTTGTGCAGCCTGTTTGTGCGTGTGAGGGGAGTTTGAAGTCTTCCTGAGGGGAGAGTGTGGAAGAGGCAGTTCCCGGGGTGTGTGGGGTCCTGCAAAATGTTGGAGGCCCGTGTGTGGAGACGTGAAGAGTAGATGGTGTCCAGGTTCGGGAGTGAGGAGCCCACCACCTTTTCAGCTGTTCTCACCACTCGCTGCAGGTTCAGTTGACAAACTGAATTTCTCCTCACCATGGATTCTACCTGGACGACTGAGAGATTCTTCACACACTGCAAAGTATCAATAAGCCTAATGCATTATGGGGAATATACAGAATATTCTAGAAACTGCTTGATCTTCACAGGTTCTATATGATCCTCTCAGGCTTATGTAAATACATGTCTCCATTATGAACTGTAAACGTCTCCCTCTCTTCCCCTTGACACGCCGCCGCTGTTGTGTGGATATAAGGTGAGCGGGGGCCCTCGGGTGCTGCCACGGGAGTCGGCCAAGCAGAACTGACATCCCCACACCTCCCCGCCCCCTCTCCCCCGCGCCCGCCACCCGCACCCCGCCACAGCGCACGTCAGCACCCACTCACCTGCTCATCTGTCAGGCTGCACACGGAGGAAATGGGTCCCGATTACCTCTCCTGAACTGAGCCGGACTAGATCTGGTGCGCTGGATTTCATGTGAATTTGTCAGGAGATAAATGAGCACAAAGAGGGCTACAAGTTAGATTTATGTTGTTCTGTTGGCCACACAAGACCACACGCTTTTCTAGACTTAAGGCGAGACACTGCTGGCAAAACATTTTTTATTAAATTTTGTCTTTTTTGGTCAGTTTGGTCTTTTTAGGATAAATAACTAGGCTGAGCTATTTTGTATAACCACTGCTTTAGTTCATTATTTTCCCGAGGTCATGTGAAGATAAATGCTCTGACCACAGCTGTGAGACTCAGAGATATATGTACGTCCAGACAAATGTATGATATTCCAGTCTTTCTGACAGGGCTGATGTCATGACTTGTTAGCCAGATAACACCCCGGACTGAGTCTGACTGGACTGTGCAACGTGCCAAGAGGTCTGGCTGGTCTTCACACCAACGAAGAGGCGCCAAGTCTATACCATGGTAGCCTCCCACTAGTCTTCATCAGCCGGTTTCACTTCGTGGAAACCGCCTGATCTCGCAGCATTAGGATTCGTTCACTTGACGGGAGGCGGGTACTTTTTTTATTTAACCGATCGCTGCTATTTGGTCAGTGGTGTCCAAGTAATTGCCGACACAACAGCAAACAAAGCAGAGAGTGACAATCTCGTGAATCGTTGCCAAAACAGAATGTCTGTCTTCGTCTACATCCATCTCGACGCTTTGTTTACTGTTGTGCTGTTCCACAAAAGGGACCCAGACAGGAGCGACGAGTTTAAAGTCATGACTTCACACTTCACAGCTGATTGGCCGGTGAGCAGTCTATAACTTCCAGGGTTCTTCCAAACCAGCTAGTGTATTCTGAATCCGTTTATCATTCATTCATTCGTTTTTCAATATAAAACCAAAAATAAGAAAATGAAAAAACAACAGTTTTCTTCGTAATTTGTCTCCAAAACCAAAATGAAAAAACGGATAACGATTCGTTTTTTCAGTTTTCGATTTTGTGTTTAAATGAAGAATGGAAAAAACGTATAACGGCCATTTCCCATTTACGTGACTTCCGTGACTGCAATGCCGAACTTTTGCACCGCATACGGACTGAACCGGGACTGATCCAGGTCCGAAACCAGAGCGGGACTGAGACCGAGACCAGACCGGGACCAGAGTGGGACTGAGAGCGGGACCAGAGCGGGACCAGGGCGGACTCCGAGCTTTGACTCCGAGCCTCCACGGGATCCGAGCCTCAGCTTCGAGCTCCGGCCCTGCCGTGGGCTCTGAGCCTCCGGTCTGGTCCCGGTCTGGTCCTGGTCTTGTCTCGGTCTCAGGCCCACTCTGGTCCCGGTCTGGTCCCAGTCTCACCGCATACAGACTGAATCAGGACGGATCCAGGTCCAAGACCAGACCGAGACCAGAGCAGGACTGAGACCGGGACAGAGCGGCTCTGGTCCTCCGCGCTCAAGATCCACGGCTGGTTCCGAGGTGGTGCAAAGCATCCGACTGACGCATTCACACCAATGAAAATGAGTCGAACTAAGAGCTTTTGGTTCAAATGGACCAGGTCCGGGACCAGACCGGGACCAGAGCGCTACTGAGACGTTTTTTCCATTCTTCATTTAAACACAAAATCGAAAACTGAAAAAACGAATCGTTATCCGTTTTTTCATTTTGGTTTTGGAGACAAATAACGAAGAAAACTGTTGTTTTTTCATTTTCTTATTTTTGGTTTTATATTGAAAAACGAATGAACAAATGATACACGGATTATTCTGTTTCCTGAACTGGGCGCTGAAGAGAAATGAAATTGAGTGGTATACAGTGTTGGGAAGATGTATTCCCCTACAGATTACAGATTACATACCCCAAAATGTAGTTTGTTATGTAATCCATTAAATTACTTAAAGTGAGTAATGTAATCTGAATACTTTGGATTACTTGATTTTCTGTAGAGTAGCAAAGACTCCGATATCTTCACATAAGATATTTTTTCTGCTAAAAAACAATAAAAGCCCAGACTTTACTTAACCAAATTAAAAATATTATTGATAGAAGAGGAGGAAACACGGTCCACACGACATGGTTTCGTACTGTTAAATCCTGTTTCAGTCCTGTTTTAGACCTGGTTTAGATCTAGTTTAGACCTGGTTTAGTCCTGGTTTTAGTTCATGTCATTTTGTTTGTATTTGAGAGCTCCTTTATCATGTGAATAAATATTGTCAAAATATTGAGCTCAAAATTGCCTTTGACCCTTATTTGTCAGTCCAGTACTTTGCCTTTGTATCATGAGCCAAAAATAAGTTTTCGTGCAAAAGCAAAAGGCACAAACAGTGTATGTTTAGTTTTTAGTTCATAAATACATTTTATTGTAAAATCCAACCTCTCACCTCCTTCTTTTTGTTGTGGCCTTGACACATTTGATAAATAAACCTTTGCATTCAGTTATACTTCAGTGATCTTTAATGTGAAAGTATTTTGTGTATTTATTTATTGATACGTTACACACTATACTGCGAAGTGTCAAACTGTGTCACTGTTTAAGTGTCGCCGCACGATCCCGATCAGCTCTAAACAGGAAATCCAAAGCTCTTCTGTATCATTTCAAACAAACTTCATGGTGACTTGAACTTGGTGAGGTGTTCTTAGAAGGGATGGAAGTCTGAGCAAAATCAAGCAAATAATAAAGATCATGTCAGTTTCTGCCGTTTGTCGTTGCACGAAAACGTATTTCTGGCAGAGGCAGAGAACAGGAACTGACAAATAAGTTCAAAGGTCAATATTTTTCACAAACAAATGTCTTCATTATAGCAACTATTTGTCAAATTTTGTGAGCCCTACCTATTACGCCTTTTTATGTTATTAGGTTCTTTTTCAGACCAAGGGGTTTGTTTTCATACCTCACAGCTTCGTCTGCTCACTAGTGGTCTTTTTTTTTTTTTTTTTTTTGCATTTATTTTGGGCAAATAAAGATTTACATTCATATACAATGAGACATATAACATAAGTGAAATCATAATAGAAATGAAAATAACAATTAAAAATTACTATTATTATTATTATTTTGCCCAAAAAGGAGTGGAAAGAAGAAAATGTATTTAATCCCACCCCTACTCTTCATAATCTAACACAATGAGCTATCTTTTTTGTGTTTTTCAGACATTTTAAATTAAATTATATGAACTATTTACAAGTGCAGACAAGAGTCACTGTTATAGTTTGATAGTGTAACATAAGCAAACCAACAATGCTAAAGTTAAGGATACAGACAATGGTATGAAACAACAAATACAAGTAAAAACAACAAATACAAGTAAGTCTTCCTCAGAGTGGTCACGTGATGTTGCTGTGACGTGTCTGGTCAGCTGATTTACACAGGTTTTGGCGCTGTCTTCCTACCGGTGGGGGCAAGACGACAGCGCCACCTGCAGTCCAACTTCCTCAGGACAGTATCCCAGGTATGAAACTGTCAGGTATGAAAACAAACCTTTGGTCTGAAAAAAGAACCTAATAACATATATTATCAGAAGACCAAATGAACCTCATCGGACTGTTACGCTTTTGTCTGGACAAAGCAGACACTTTGAAGTAGTTTTTTTCTCAGTTTAAGAGTTAAACTCTTTTGCCTTTGTAGGACAGTATAGTTCATGTATAAAAGTCATTGTCAGTGTTTTAAAATGTATTCCCCTGTAGATTACAGATTACATACCCCAAAATGTAGTTTGTAACATAATCCATTAAATTACTTAAAGTGAGTAATGTAATCTGAATACTTTGGATTACTTGATTTACTGTAGAGAAGCAAAGACGAGGATATCGTAACATAAGATGTTTTGTCTGTTAAAAGAAAATAAAAAGCCCAGACTGGAATTTCCCCACTGTGGGACTAATAAAGGCATATCTTATCTTATCTTTACTCAACCAAATTAAAAATATTATTGATAGAAGAGGAGGAGACACGTCCACACAGCATGATTTAGTCCTGTTAAATCCCGGTTTAGTCCTGGTTTAGTCCTGGTTTTAGACCTGGTTTAGACCTGGTTTAGATCTGCTTTAGGCCTGGTTTAGTCCTGGTTTAGACCTGGTTTAGACCTTTTAGATCTAGTTTAGACCTGTTTTTAGACCTGGTTTAGTCCTGGTTTAGATCTAGTTTAGACCTGGTTTTAGTCCTGGTTTAGTCCTGTTTTAGTCCTGTTTTAGTCCTGGTTTTAACCTGGTTTAGATCTAGTTTAGACCTGGTTTTAGACCTGGTTTTAGTCCTGGTTTTAGACCTGGTTTAGTCCTGTTTTAGACCCGGTTTAGACCTGGTTTTAGACCTGGTTTAGTCCTGGTTTAGAGATCTAGTTTTAGACCTGGTTTTAGTCCTGGTTTAGTCCTGTTTAGACCTGGTTTAGATCTAGTCTTAGATCTAGTTTTAGACCTGGGTTTTAGTCCTGGTCCTGTTTTAGTCCTGGTTTAGACCCGGTTTAGACCTGGTTTTAGATCTAGTTTAGACCTGTTTTAGACCTGGTTTTAGTCCTGGTTTAGAGTCCTGGTTTAGAGTTTTAGACCTGGTTTTAGACCTGGTTTAGTCCTGGTTTAGATCTAGTTTAGACCTGTTTTTAGTCCTGTTTTACTCCTGGTTTAGACCTGGTTTTAGACCTGGTTTAGACATGGTTTAGATCTAGTCTAGATCTACTTTAGACCTGGTTTTAGTCCTGTTTTTGTTTTTAGTCCTGTTTTTAGTCCTGGTTTAGTTTCCAGAAATGAGTGGAATTCCTGAAAAATAAAAAAAGAAAAAAAAGGGATATAGCCCAAAATGTGAAAACAGGAAAATACCGCCATGTAATCCGTTTATTTCAACAAAGTAACTGTTACTGGTCCCAGTAACTTCTTTTGGCAATTATAAAGCTATTACAAAGTATTTACAAAGAATATGTATTGATCGTGTTGATTAATTCATAATTTGAAAAGAGCAGTGACATCTAGACATTGTTTGAGCCATTGTTGTCATTGCGCCGGAAGCGGAAGTGCACGAAGTAGATAAACCCCGCCCACAAAACCCGGAAGCGTGATAATAGTCAATTACCACTCACTGAAACAGTAACTGTAACTGAATACAGTTACTCATAATTTGTACTCTGATTACGTAACTGCAGTACATGTAATCTGTTACTCCCCAACACTGGTCATTGTGTAGGTGTAAACATGAAGTCTCTGCGTGGGGATGTCGACACAGACTCCGTATACAAGTACTGCTCTCTAATATTTGGATAAGTAAATTATCTGAACTTTATTTCTGTTTCAAGTGTATTTTTTATCTAAGCAGAAACTAACCGGCATGAGAGGAAAAGGCTGTTTTCCCCAACAGCCTCTCAGCATAAAAATGTGTTAATAATTCAGTACATTTGAGTCCATAGACGCTGTAACTTCAACAGATGTTTTCTCAGAATGTATCTTTTGCTCACAGGGACATAAGGATCAGCCCTTATACTCACCAAACTTTCAAATGTTGTACTTGACAAGATTTTGACAAAATGTGTCTGAAAATCTACCTGATTCCAAGCCTGATTTAGTAAAGTTTTAAATAAAGATATGTATAATTTTATTTATTTATTTATTTTTATTAACATGAATAATTGTAGCCGCTGCCTTCTATATTAAATCTGAACTAAATACCTTAACTCTGGCAGTACCTGGAGGACTAAAGGGGAGAATGAAGGGAGGGGAGGAGGGAGGGGTCTGGAGGACTAAAGGGGAGAGTGAGGGAAGAAGAGGGGTGGAGTCTGAAGGACTAAAGGGGAGAGTGAGGGGGAAGAGGAGGGATGGGGTCTGGAAGAACTAAAGGGAAAACTGAGGGAAGTGGAGGGGCGAGATCTGAAGGACTAAAGGGGAGAGTGACGGAGCGGCGAAGTCGAGAGGACTAAAGGGGAGAGTGAGGGAAAAGGATGGGCTGGGTCTAGAGGATTAAAGGGGAGAGTGAGGGGAGGGGCAGGGCCTGGAGGGCTAAAGGAGAAAGTGAGGGTGGAGGAGGGGTGAAGTTTGGAGGACTAAAGGGAAAATTGAGAGAAGCAGAGGGGCAAGATCTGGGGGACTAAAGGGGAGACAGAGGGAAGAGGAGGGGTGAGGTCTGGAGGACTAAAGGGGAGAGTGAGGGAAGGAGACGGGCTGGGTCTAGAGGATTAAAGGGGTGAGGGGCGGGGCCTGGAGGGCTAAAGGAGAGAGAGACGGAGGAGCGGCTTTCTCACTGTTTATACAAAAAAAAAAGAGAGAAAAGCAAAATTTTCTTTGTGTAATATTGGTCACTTTCTCACCATTTTTAACATAAACTCGATAACATATGCACAAAGCATTAGTCGGGGTTAATTCATTAAACATCAATTAACCCTTGATGTAAAATGTAGAGGGCTCTGCGGTCTGCGTGCTGTGAGGCTGATGGAAGCGAGAGTCGGCGTTATGAGAGGGAGAGTGGAGAGAGGAGGAGGGGGCGGGTCACAGGGGGGGCCATTAAAAGTGCATACTCACAGACTTCCATGTGGCGTTTGGACAGAAGATTCCCCACAGAACCAGCCCCACACATGGAAGCTCTGTTAAGACCTACAGTGTATGCATTTGCAAAGCTGATCATAAACATTTAAAGTGCGTGTGCCTGATCTTCAGCTGCACACGGCTCTATTAAAAATGCAGATGACAGGTTATATAAGTCATCCCTAGTTGAATTGTTTTAATAGATCGGGTATTATGCTTCTGCGGGGTATTTACTGCATCACATGTTTAAATCATCAGTTAACTTTTGTTGTTTTAAAAATAATATATTTGCCAGAAAGTATTAGCATGTTTTATAAGTCTAATTTTTCATATTCTCTCTGCGCTCCCTTCCAGAGCGCGATCACGACATAACCAGTGTTAGTCGTAGCTCTCTGAATGAAACAAAACTACTGCACATCGCATCAGGTTTGTGAAGTTGTAGTGTACTTTTATGTACTATATTTTACAGATGATAAGTCGCTCTGGAGTACAGTATAAGTCACACCAGTCAAAAATTACGAAATGAAGAAGAAAAAACATATATAAGTTGCACTTTTGGGGGGAAATGTATTTTATAAAATCAGAAACCAGGAACCGACATTTCCTTTTGAAAGTCAAGTTCTAGTAATAACAACAGAAGAATAGAATAGAATAACAATAGAAGAGAGAACAACTGTTAATGTCACATATGAACAGTTCTTCAGATAAACTATAACATAAACAACAGAACAGAACAAGTTTACCAAACTCTCCATCTCACTCCAAATCACTAAATCCATTCAATTCTTCATCCTCTGTGTCACTTCTAAGCAACTTGACTCGAGGCAACTTCTGTTTACCTCTGTCGTCAGTCTCAGCATCAATTTCAGTTAGAAATTTCTGTTTCCCGACAGGATGGTTTCAGCTGTCACTGAGGGCCTGTCCACATGACAACATTTTCTGGTTGAAACTGTGAAGTTTGTATTTGTTTTGGCCTTTCGTCCACACGGAGCCGGCGTTTCGGGTGGGCAAAAATGGTGTTTTTTGAGAATGGGTTCCAGAGTGGAGAAATCTGAGGATGCCAGCATTGTGTTGTAATATGGACAAGGAAACCACAGCTTTTGGAAACAATGACGTCAGGCCCTGTCATTGCCAGGGTCCTCCAATGCAGTGAAGGCTGCAGCCCTCGAACTAGCCTCCGTGGACCGCTAGACCGTTGCTGAAATGGGACAGGTGTAGCCTACGGAGCTCCGTTGTCGTCCGGAAGTGAATATTTATTGACACGTGTGTGGCTTTGTTGATCCATTGAATGGAAGAGGAGTGGCAGGGCGCACCCTCCCAGTTACCTTGAAGCTGTGTTCTCCATCCCTGCTTTTCTCCAGTTACTCACAAGTTTGTCGCTCATGCCAAACTTTCATTCTGCTGCTCGATTACCGTTTTCAGCTGCAGATTTCACCATTTGCAGCAGGACAGAAATAGCCTGATTCATCAGCTGGTTTCACTTCCTAGAAACCGTCTGACCTCACAGTGTTAGAATTTGTTCACTCGACGGTAGGCGGGTAAATTTTTTATCATTTAACCAATTGTTGCTATTTGGTTGTGACGTATGTAATGCACAGCTAATGGGGTTAACTGGTATATTAAGCTTTTCCCAAATCCTGTAGGAAGAAGGACAATAATGTCTTTCCCCTTGATAAAATTCACCAAACATTCTTTTTGTTTCATCTTTAAATCCTTGATCTCGGAAATTGCTGACATACATTGAATATACGGCTCTTCGCTGATTGGTTGGAGCCCAAACTCGCACTTCAGGGTTTTTTGTGAACCGTCTAGTGTATTCTGATTCCTTACCTAGTCACTGGAGAGAAATGAAATTGAGGTGGCGCCAAACTGACTAGTCCAGAGGCTCTTTCTGCAGGAGACATGCACAGTAGAGCCAAGTGACAGTGGTACAGGAGTAATAGGAGCAGCAAATACGGACACACAAACCTAGAGCACCCTCTCAGAGCTGTCAGTGTGAACATTTTAATATATAAGTCGCCTTATATAAAATACAGTGTCCTGTTTTTGTACATTTATGGAGAATTGTCGTGTGGGAGCATGGGTGATGTAATCTAGTGAACAGAACATTGGATAGAATCTTACAGCGAACAGTAAGGAGGGTTTGAATAGTGCACAGGAGAGAGATTACTCTAATGTGCATGAACGACAGGCCTGTTTTTTGATGAGGGAACAATGTTATAACATGGTGGGAAGCTCCAAGAAAAAGTTGATTTCGCATAATACACCCTTGAAGGAAAAAACTGTGCGAGAACAGGACGTATCCTTATAAATCAGGGGCAGATTAATAGACTTTAAAACTTTAAGACTTTAAGGAGGAGTACAAGTGAATGAACCCCAGATAACTTCATGCATTGTGGCCGTGTCTTGGCAACTTCAGATCAATATTCTCTCGAAATTCATTGAAAGCGATTGGGCGAATGTCAAAACAAGTCCATGATTGAGCTGCTGGTATCCATATCGATACTTTGCGGTGACATTGTGCAACCAAAGAAGTTTTAAGATTGTCTGAAAACTCAAGAAAAAATACAAAATGGATTCAAACTGTGGATTTTCAGGAGCCTGTGATCAATACTAGAGTCCACTGTGTTTGATTGTCAACAGAAAGGTGAAAGTGTCTAACTGAAAAACTGTTGGCTTGTGATTTTTATGTGTGAGAGATTTGCTCACCTGTTGCACTTCCAAAAAACAAACAAAACTCAGATTAAAATCTAATTTGAGCAACAGAGTTTCAGACAGAGCGGTGTCTTCAGTCACTATCACACCCCCAGAGAATGTTGACGACATCTGCCTCAAAGTATCAATACAGTCCCTCGTTTATCGTGGGGGTTACGTTCTAAAAATAACCCGCGATAGGTGAAATCCACAGTAGTATTCAACTTTATATTTTACAATTATTATATCTGTTTTAAGTCTGTAAAACCCCTCAGCACAAACTTTATACACTTTTCTCACACAGGACAGTTACAACCCTTTTTACTTTTGCACTGCCTACACCGTGGACTGAACTAAGACCAAACCAGGACTAACCCAGGACTAACCAGGGACTAATTCCAGGACTAAAGAGGAGGACTAAACCAGGACTGAACTAGAACTAAAACAGGACTAAATCAGGACTCAATGTCGGGACGGGCTCGGAGGTGACCGCAGGAGAAAGGACCCACGCAGAGCTCCACAACTCACGGAGTTAAGAGTCCTGGTTTAGACCTGGTTTAGTCCTGACCCACCCGTGTGTAATTACTACCTGCCTGTAATACGCAATACGGGTTCATACGGTGAAAAGAAAAACACATGCAAAATTGCACACAAAAAATTCACGAAACATCAAGACCGTGAAAGGTGAACCGCGATATAGCGAGGGACGACTGTATTCAGCAATGCTCGTGAGGACGGGTACAGTTCATTTAGAGCAGCGGTGTCCAAACTGTTTTCATCAAGGTCCACATGTCTAAACACAAACGAAGCAGAAGGTTGATCGAGGGTCGTATACTGGTGCTCAATACAGTGAATAATTGAAATACTGTATGTACATGTTTAACATTTTAGAATGAACCATCAGTCCTTTATTCAAGTTAAGATCCCGAAAACCACACACCAAATATTACATATTGACTTTATCGAGGTAAATGTTCAGAAACCTTGCAATGAAAAGTTAATTTTTCATTGATGCAAGGTGGTGATGCTGAAAAAGTTAGGAGCGCGGGGGTGCGCGGAGATGTATATGTATGTATACCTAGACCTACATGCACATCGTGACAAGGCGACCCAAAAAAAAAAAGTCACTCGCAACAGAGTCCTTAATATAGATATAATATATATATATAATTTAGAGCAGGGATGTCAAATACATGGCCCAGGGGCCAGATCTGGCCCTCCAAGACCTTTAATCTGGCCCTTGACTGATTTTCTACTAAAATATTTTAATTATATTTTCTATTAAAATATTGTAAATTTTCTGCTTAGCATATCAGCGTCTCTGTACGAGGCCCCTCCCACCAGAGCAGCTCAAATGAAGACTTGTCTCTTTCCAAACGCTCTTAAAGGACGATCGTTTTGACTGTTGATCATGACACCCTCATCAGAAAAATGTCAAAAATGAGAAAAGTGGAGCCGAGTGCAGGATTTTACAACAAAAATTGACTCATTCCTATTCCTATATGTTCATGTTAAAACATTGTGTTGAAATTGCATTTTCTTAAAGTTTCAGGTTGTTCATGATATTATAAGATTTTGTAAAAGAAAGAGTTCATAAATTCTCTGCACAAATATTTGAACTTTTTGCTGTTTTGGGAGTTTATATGCCATGAGTTTTCTGATTTTAGAGGAACATGTATCAGGCACTCACAGGTTATAAACATGTTTAAAAGTGTTCATTTCAGGCGGGAAGGACACAGGAAAAAGAGCTTCAGTTGGTGTCCTCTTTGTATGTATAGACTGTCTTATGAAGTCCTGGCCAGAGTTGCGTCTCAGCCTCTCTATCCGGGCATAAAGAATATTGGGGAGATGAAAACTGCAAGCAAAATTGTATTGTATCTGTTGGTTTCTAGGATACAAATGTGTGTAGATGGCCTTGGTCATCTTTTGTCATTTAAATGTCCAAAAAAATGAATAGTTTTAAGTGTTAACATAAAGATGGACGTTCAGTAATTCTCCACTGACGTCGTTAATATATCTGCCCCACCAAACAAGGTTTTCTTTAAACGGATTATGCTCTGGATGTTTGTGTGTGCACTTCTTCTCAAAGGCCCAGAAGCAAGTTTGCATAATTTGGTGCAAAAACATCCATCCGTTGCTGTCCCCTTCTCCTGTTTGTTCAGTCTGTCTTCAAACAGAAAAGCATTATTCTTTAGAGTCCACTCAGTAAACTGTATGATGAAGTCTGCAGGGGGCGTCTGGTCTGTAGGTCTATGGTCCTGTGAGTGTCTGAGGGCCTCTAGTCCTCCTCACTGTTACTGTAAACAGATCAACGTTCACTGTAGGCATAATGCACAAGCTCATATTTGCCATTTGTTTGTTTTCTGGGAGCACTTGAATTTCTACTGAAGATAAAAATGAGACTTGTGAGCTGTTATAAAGTCATCAGCAAATTTAAAAGCTGGTTCTGTAGAATCATTGCCGCTAATGACTGGGCGACCGGGTGGGTTTAACACATTTTTTATGGACTTTAGAAAGCCTATAAAAGATGTAGTTAAGAAAACAGCACAAACATCTCTCTTGTCCACAAATGCACAGAGAGTTTCCCGCTGCACATTTTTAAACAAAGTCAGTCTCTATTTGTACAACAGACGGACACATGTTCATATGTTCAGATGTTTGTATGTTCATGTTTGTTTTGGTGTGTTTGGCCACTTCAAAATAATGCTTTATAATGTGATTTTAGAAACGTTCAAACTTGTTCATGGGTCATCTATTCACTCCACACCGAGTGAAGGTAAATTACTACTGTAGCGACAGCTGCCCTGGGGCAAACTGACAGAAGTGAGGATGCCAGTCTGCACTATCAGTCCCTCCAACCTCCACCACACAGCACATTCATACTAGACAATGTTGGTGAAGTGTCTTGCCTTAGGACTCAATAACAGTTGT